>NC_080596.1:77035573-77335573 GCF_027887145.1 Ammospiza caudacuta
AAGTGCGTTTTGTGCTCCTCGTCTTCCCAGGACAATTTTCATTCCATGTGACGTTTTCTGTGCTGCCCTTGCCACACACCAAATGCTTTATCAGAGCTGATCCACCCAGGGATCAGTCATGTTTCTCACCTTTCCCTGCATCCACAGCAGTCCCCATTACCCAGGCAGCCGGGAGGGATGCTCGGGCTGACCCCGCGTGGCTGGGTAACCAGAGGAGGGCTGCAGGGACGGCGTGGCAGGCGGAGGGAGGGAATGTGCTAATCCTGGTCATGCCCTTCCAGCACCTTCACGTGCTCCGTCAGCTGCGCGGAGCCGCCCAGCCATGCACGCCCTGCCGTGCCCCGGTGGCAATGTCCCCATGGAGCCGGGTGGCATGTCCCCATGGAGCCGTGATGGCAATGTCCCCATGGAGCCGTGATGGCAATGTCCCCATGGAGCCGGGTGGCATGTCCCCATGGAGCCGTGATGGCAATGTCCCCATGGAGCCCCGGTGGCAATGTCCCCATGGAGCCGGGTGGCAGTGTCCCCATGGAGCCGTGATGGCAATGTCCCCATGGAGCCGTGATGGCAATGTCCCCATGGAGCCGGGTGGCATGTCCCCATGGAGCCCGGGTGGCAATGTCCCCATGGAGCCCCGGTGGCATGGCATGTCCCCATGGAGCCCGGGTGGCATGTCCCCATGAAGCCCCGGTGGCATGTCCCCATGGAGCCCCTGTGGCATGGCATGTCCCCATGGAGCCGGGTGGCAATGTCCCCATGGAGCCCCGGTGGCATGTCCCCATGGAGCCCCTGTGGCATGGCATATCCCCATGGAGCCCCGGTGGCAATGTCCCCATGGAGCCCCAGTGGCAATGTCCCCATGGAGCCCCTGTGGCAGTGTCCCCATGGAGCCCCGGTGGCATGGCATGTCCCCATGGAGCCGGGTGGCAATGTCCCCATGGAGCCCCTGGGGCAATGTCCCCATGGAGCCCCTGTGGCATGGCATGTCCCCATGGAGCCCCGGTGGCAATGTCCCCATGGAGCCCCTGTGGCATGGCATGTCCCCATGGAGCCCCGGTGGCAATGTCCCCATGGAGCCCCGGTGGCAATGTCCCCATGGAGCCCCTGTGGCATGGCATGTCCCCATGGAGCCCCGGTGGCAATGTCCCCATGGAGCCCCGGTGGCAATGTCCCCATGGAGCCCCTGTGGCAGTGTCCCCATGGAGCCCAGGTGGCAATGTCCCCATGGAGCCCCTGTGGCATGGCATATCCCCATGGAGCCGGGTGGCATGTCCCCATGGAGCCCCTGTGGCAGTGTCCCCATGGAGCCCCTGTGGCATGTCCCCATGGAGCCCCTGTGGCAGTGTCCCCATGGAGCCCAGGTGGCAATGTCCCCATGGAGCCCCTGTGGCATGGCATATCCCCATGGAGCCCGGGTGGCATGTCCCCATGGAGCCCCTGTGGCATGGCATATCCCCATGGAGCCTGGGTGGCATGTCCCCATGGAGCCCCTGTGGCAGTGTCCCCATGGAGCCCCTGTGGCATGTCCCCATGGAGCCCCTGGGGCAATGTCCCCATGGAGCCCAGGTGGCAATGTCCCCATGGAGCCCCTGTGGCATGGCATATCCCCATGGAGCCCGGGTGGCATGTCCCCATGGAGCCCCTGTGGCATGGCATATCCCCATGGAGCCCGGGTGGCATGTCCCCATGGAGCCCCTGTGGCAGTGTCCCCATGGAGCCCCTGTGGCATGTCCCCATGGAGCCCCTGGGGCAATGTCCCCATGGAGCCGGGTGGCATGTCCCCATGGAGCCCCGGTGGCAATGTCCCCATGGAGCCCCGGTGGCAATGTCCCCATGGAGCCCCTGTGGCATGGCATGTCCCCATGGAGCCCCTGTGGCAGTGTCCCCATGGAGCCCCTGTGGCATGGCATGTCCCCATGGAGCCCCTGTGGCAGTGTCCCCATGGAGCCCCTGTGGCAGTGTCCCCATGGAGCCCCTGGGGCAATGTCCCCATGGAGCCCCTGTGGCATGTCCCCATGTGCCACCGAGGGCCCCGTGCTCACCGCTGCCAGCCCGAGTCCCTCGGAGCACTGCAGCCGTGTCATGGGCAATCCATGGCTGCGTGGCTGCCACCTGCAGTTGGAAACAAAATCACTGGAACAGGGCAGCGGTGACAGTCTGAATGAGCTGTGTCTCCCAGGTCATCTGCAGGGGGAAAGGAAAAGGTGGAACGGTCGAGCTGGAAGGGAGAAAATGTGGAAAAATGGACTGTGTGATAGAGGAGGTGAGCAGCTCCTGTGAGAAAAGAGGTAAAAAAAGCTGGGAAAAATCCAGCTTGTGGTTTTGGAGACATAAGGAAAGTCACTCTGGGGATGGATGTTCACTAGACCATCACAGCTATGCAAAATTTGAAAAGCCATGGTCCGGAAACAGGGCTTTGGGGACAACGGGATACAAATGGACTGTTAGGCTGCTTCTCAGGCCATGTGGAGACACGGATTTTGTATTTTGTTGCTTAGCATTCGTTTTTGTTTGTCAGCTCCAGAAAGCTGCTTTCCCACAGCCTTGTCTCAGGACCGTGGGGTGCAGGAGCAAACTCGGGCTGTTGACTTTCAGACTACTCAATCATCCTGCAAATTACAGCCAGCCCAGAAGAAAAACACAGCTCTGCATGCTTCCTTTTTTAGGTACAAGTGTTGGGAAAACAACACGAGATTTTGTTTCTGATAAACTAGGAGCTGTTTCAGGAATATTAATTATTTTTCTTGTATCAATATTTTACATTTATTCTTCTGCTATGGTGTTGGGCTGAGATGGATGAAGCCTACAGCATGGTTTCAGACTTTCCTTCAGGCCCCTGAAAAAAAAAGAATTTAAAAATAGTGCTGAAATTTTGATGTCAGAAAGGTTTCTTTTCCAGTAATTTTAGCCTGGGGTATGGAAGATGTGGGCTCCACTCCCTGCCTCATGTAATCCCTTTGCAACATAATTTGGAATCATGTTCTTAAAAAGCTTCTGTATGCCTAAGGAAGGGGCTTAAAGGGCATCTGAAGGTGCTGAGGCGCCTGAATAATTTTTAATTTCTTGTGTACCACCTCTGTAATCCTTCATCTCCCAGACCTTCCCACTGGTGGAAGGCTGCAGGAGAGATTTTGCTGCTTTATAGTTGTACTGCGAGGAGAAATTCTCAGTCTGGGAGATGCTGGAGCCTCCAAAGGCACACGTGTGATTTTCAATAAGGAAGTGAGGATGGAAGGAATGGATCCAGCAGGGGATTTTTATCCTTTGTGTCCAGCCTGAGCTGGGTGCTCGGTGCTGGGCTTGGGCACAGCCTGGATTGGAAGATCTGTTCTTTCAGAGCTGATTGAGGCGGGGAAAGAGCTCACCCAAGATAGTCACGGTGTAGCTGGGGTTTAAGCCTCGGTCTCTGTGCGGTGATGTCCTTGGAACAGACCTTGACTCCTTTGGGGTGAGATGGCTGGGAAATGTTACAAAGAGGTGTTTTACACATCAGGCCCTGAGGTGTAGCATGACGATGAGCTCTCGTTCTCCTGCAAGTTAGAGTGATTTTGTCAGAAGGCGCGGCATGAACGTGACCATGTAAATTAAGTTCCTGAAGGTTTCCCTCAGTCAACACTGTCTTTGAAATCAATGAGGCTGAAGTTATTGCCTGATAGGAGGAGGAGTTCATCTGGGATTTCTCAGCTGAAATTAACTTTAATGATAAAAACGATGATATAAATATGAAAAATACAAAAACAGTGTTATCAGCTGCTTTGTTTCTGGCTCAAGGGGTTTATATGTTTAGTCTTACATGTTTTTCACATTGATTTTGTGTATCAAGCTTTAATGTTGTCAGGAACCACTCAGTAAAAATATTTAGTAATAACAATAAAAATAGAGGGTGTGATTTCATAACACTAACAAAACAGATAAGACAGATGTTCAAACTAATTCTTGGCTTGGGTTTAGGCGTTCTCCTGGTGCCTATCACATTGAACTAGTACTGAGACAACTTTGTTTTCAAGGAGGTCTTCATGCTGGGGCATATCAAGTAAGAGATCTAAGAAACTATAACATCAACAGTAATGATATTTCTTTTGAGATACAGAAAGTTTAGCCATTGAGACAGTATTTTTTCTTGTCGTTTGTTTAGTCTGTTTGGTGAATTCTGCCAGGTTGGTTTTGATCCTGTATGAAGAGTGATTTGCTGTAAGAGCGGATGCATCAGCTGAGTCGCGCTTCAAAGTAAACAATAAATAACTGTAACAGTTAATATAAGGAACTGACATCTCCACAGTTTATTTTCCGCTTGGTTTAGTTTAGTTCAGGCCAGCTTCTTTCTGGCATCATTTGCATCCGAGCCGAGAATTCAGAGCGGGGCAGCGTGCGCGGTGGGTTCCCACGGCCGGGGCAGAGGGGCGCTGCGGGTTCTGGGCTGCGGGCTCGGGGTCTGCATCAGAGGGGCGCTGCGGGCTCGGGGGTCTGCATCAGAGGGGCGCTGCGGGTTCTGGGCTGCGGGCTCGGGGGTCTGCATCAGAGGGGCGCTGCGGGCTCCGGGCTGCGGGCCGGGGGTCTGCATCAGAGGGGCGCTGCGGGTTCTGGGCTGCGGGCTCGGGGGTCTGCATCAGAGGGGCGCTGCGGGCTCCGGGCTGCGGGCTCGGGGGTCTGCACCGCCGCTGGGGTTCTGGGCTGCGGGCTCGGGGGTCTGCACCGCCGCTGCGGTTCCGGGCTGCGGGAGGGCAGCGCTCGGGGCACGGCGGTGCCGGTACCGCCGCGCTCGGCTGCGGGACGCGCTCCCCGCTCCCGGCGCTCCGCACCGCCCGCAAAGGGTTAAGGGGAGCGGGCCCGGCGGAGGGCGGGGGCTGCCGGGGCTCCGGGGATTGGTGCGAAGTTTGGAGCGGGCCGGCCCCGCGCCGCCCTCCCTCCGCGGCGGCTCGGCCCCCGCCGCCACAAAGCCCTGCAGGGAAAGTTGCTTTATCGCCGGGTTCTCTCTCTCCCCGGCTCTCCCCCCCCCCTCCCCTCCCCTTCCCCAGCCCCTTTCCCCTCCTCCCCTCGCTCCTTAAACGGGATTCCGGCTGGGCGAGCCGCCGGACGGCATCACCGGGCATCCCGCGGCGCGGAGCCCCGCAGGCTCTGGCAGGTCCCCGCTGTCCCTCCCCGCACACACACGCTCAGCCCGGCCCGGAAAGCAGGAAAAAAATAATTTACAAGGTTCCCCCCTTTCCCTGACCTCCTCGCCCGTGACTCTCGAGTAGAAAAAAAAATCGGGGGCGAAGGGGGGAGGTTGTTAAAAGCCGGTGAAGGGGCAGAGCCGCTCCGTGGGGAGGGCACCCCAGGCAGCCCCGCCGCCCCGGGGAGGGGGGCATGAGGTAGAGGCCGGCGGCGGAGCGCCCGCGGGGCGCCGTGGCCGCGGAGGGCATGAGGCGGCGAGCGGCGGGGATGGGCTCCAGCGCGCGGTGTTAGAGCCCGCGGCAGCCGAGGTAAGTGTGCCCGCACCGGGACACCGCGCCGGGACACCGCAGCGGCGCACGCCGGGACACCCCGGGACGCCGCACCGCCCTGGCCCGCACAGCTGCGAGCCTCGGGGCAGCACCGGCTGGCGTGGCGCCGGGTGTCCCCCCGCTCGTCCCTCCCTCCCTCCCTCCCTTCCCGACCCCGGCCCCGGCCGCGAATCTCCCGTTAGCGCCGAGCCCCGGGCAGCCCCGGCCCCGCTGCCGCGATCGGCGCGGCGAACGGCGGAGCGGCCGCGCTCGCTGGGCTGGATGCTGTGCGCGGGTTGTTGTGTGTCCTGGGGGCACGGGGCGTTTAAAGCGGGGAGTTTACAGGGGTGAGGAATCCAGACAGTGTTTAGAGAGTGAGAGTTTTAGGAGGAGAATGGGGTGTAATTAATGTAAACCTGATCTTCCCCGGGCGTGCGTATCGCAGCGAAGGCATCTTCAAGAATCTGGGAAATTGAGTGCGGTTGCGCTTTGGGACGCACCTCTGGAGCCCACGGAAACAAGTGGGGCTGTCGGTGGGGAGACGGTGCCGGGGATGGGTGGGGGAAGAGGAGGAAAGGAGGAATCAGTGCTGTACAGAGAAGTCTCGGAGTGGAGCAAGGCGCGGACCCAGAGCGGAGCCTGGCTGAGGGGCACTGGAGCAGCAACACAGTTTTCTGGGCTGCTGATGGGAGAAGTAACATTCCTCCTCCCCCTTCCACCAAGTTCCTCCGCAAATTGTTAACCTGAAATCTTGTTTTATGGCCACTTGCTAGCGTTTTGTTTGCCTTCCAGACTGGTTCTGTACAGGATACTAAAGAATTATGCATTAACTGTAAACTTAGAGGAGCTTACTGGCCTCAGTGGGTTCTTGATTTATATCAGGCTAAAGCAGACAGGAGGGCAAAGTTTTACTCACTGAGCACCAAGGAATGAATTACAAGTACGTTGCTCTTTCATTTGCTGTTTCTTCTTGCCAGTGTTCTCAATAGAATTTAAAACTCCGCAAAGTTGAGGGTTGTTCAGGGTTTTTCCCCCCAGTAACTATTTTGCTCTCCTTTTTCCTGCCTCCAGGTCTGAGAGGACAGTAGCCTGTGCGATACGGCGGGATCTGGTTTTCAAAATGGAATTGCAGCTGGCGCTCCTTTTGGCAGGGATAATTGCGTTTTCGGACTCAGCGCGAGGTAAGGGGACCGCGCTCGGTGCGCTCGCCCTGTGGCTCTGTCCCTTCCCTCTGCTCCGTGGGCTCTGCTAACACCCGGAGGGACCCTCCAGGGGAGTTGCTGTCAGCAGGGACTCGTCCCCTGCACATTTTTATCTGCACAGAGATTCAGGCTCATGCCCACGTGTGCCCCTCCTTACCTGCGAGGTTTGGGGCGGCGTTTGGGATGGAGCGCGGTCGCTGCGGCTGCGCTGAGGTCTCTGAGGCACAGGTGAACTTCCAGGGGCTTTTCTGGTGCCTGTGTAAAAATACACAGACAATTTTAAAGAAAAGCAACTGCATTCCTCTGTGGATCAGAAATACCTCTCCCCTTCTGTAATCCCTCCAGCCCCTGCCCTGTGTATTCCCACTTACAAGCTAAACAAACACATCCATTAACTTCCCCGGTGACAGACAAATGACAGTTCCCAACAGCGAGAGCGTATTTTAGCGTCGAGGCTCCAGCAGTTGATCAGATTTCAATAAACAGGTTACCCTTCCAGAGGCAAATTGAAATACATTGACCTGGGAATGATGGGGGTAGGAAAAAAAAGAAGTTTCTTTATGGCAAGGTGCTTTTAGCAAAGCTCTGGGATCAGAGTGCAAGGAGCGGTGGCGCTTCCTGCACTTTGCCTGTGCTGTACCTTGGTGGGTGCTGTCCTCGGAAAGCCTGAATGGGAATCCAGGATTTCAGCTCCCCCGCCTCTGGTCACAAAGTAGGGGCTGCATTGTTCCAGGAGAAAAGGGGTACAACTTTAGGATGCAGATTGCTCCAGCTGCAATTCCCAACAGTCTCAGAGTTTTGTGAATTGTTGTAAAACCTTGAAGTCATCCAGTGTGAAGGACTTCCAAATTAAAAGGTTTAAACTTGTCCTTCACTTGGGCTGTAACTTGCCAAAAATAAATCTTGGGGGTGAGGGTGGGAAAGGAGAGGGGGAGAATTACTCTGAAAACTCAAGTTTGGTTTAGTGCACTGCTTTTTTTTTTTTTTATTTTTGGCATTGGCTCTCAAGCAAATATTTTATGGAGGCAAAAGCACTATAAAATGATTTGGCTGGAAGCTGAATGAAAAAGAAAACAGTCTATAGGCTGTAATTCCTTCAAGTCTGAATTCCAGGCAAGGCTTACAATGGAGACTCAGTTTAAGTTGTGGGCGATGGGCAGCAGTGTGTGAATTAAGATGACTTCATGGATGTATTTTATTGCAATGGACCTGAGAAGTTGGTGGAGTTCCGGAAAAGATCTGAAGTGGGCAGGAGAAGACAAAAAGATTCTTGTCTCTGATGTGAGCTGAGTATCAGCTCCTTTACTGGCTGACCCTGTTTAAATTTGGTTTGCAATTGTCTTGCTCTCACACTTACTGCCCCTGGAAAGAGAAGCACTGTGGGCTGTTGTCATGTGAAGAAGTGACGGGAAATTAACAGCAGTAATTTCAGTAAATCATTATTTTTCTCGTGGAAAGGTCTTTTAAATATAACTTTGATAGGATCATATTGGTAATTGGATTATTTGAACACTTTTCAGAGCTGGAAAGACCCATGCTGTAAGTGTATGGAGAGACGGTTCTGGTTGTTTAAAATTAACAAGAAATAGAGGTTAAAAGCCAGGGCCAAACCCACGAAAAATGTCATTCATTTGTGTGCTGATTTAAGAGAGGGGAGGCAGAGAAGAAAAAGGAGTCATTGCTGTGAAAACAGAGACAAAATTCTGACATTTAAGTCCTGCTTTAGACCTCCTTAAGAAGGAGAACATTTTTGATAGTGAAGGACATAGATGGAAGATCAAACTTGTGAGCAGAGATGAGACACTTCCCAGAACTTTGAAACTTTGTGCTGACAGATATCTCCAATTGCTAGGTGTTTACACTGGGATAATTTCAGGTTCTTGGAAAAACGTGCCAGGCTTTTCACGTGCCTGCAGAGTTTTTCTGAACGCCTGGTACGAGGGCTTTGGCCGCTGGCGATGTGTGAACGTTACCTGCTGCAGTCGCTCAGGTTTTATAGGCACTCCTTCGGCCAAATCTCAGCCTGAGGTCGTGAGGCTCTTCTCTGGAGGAGGAAGGGCTCTTTGTTTTGGCCAAACAGCATTTCATACCTGTGTGCTGACTGCAGGTTAGACACGCGTGGCCTGGAGTGTGCCGGCACCTCCTGACCCGAGGCATCAGAAGTTCGATAGGTGCTTGCTGGCCATCAGGTGGGGAAGGTGGCTGAGGAGGTGCTCTGGGAAAGTGATGGTCCTTCTTTTCTACTCATTTTAGGCAAAAGTAGGTTGTGCTGTAATCGGGGTGTTAATTTGGAGCTGGCTGAATGCTGAGCCTGTGCTTGGGGAAGGGCTGTGCCGTGGTGCATCTGCACAAGGGGGCAGAGTTAAGTTGCCCACGCGCTCCAGCTTTGCTATTTCCTGACAGTTGAATGCTCAGCTGCAATCTTGCATTAAATGTTGCGTTGTATTATTTTTACATCTTTATTTAGGTGACACCTTTTAAGGCAAAGGGCCCTGCAGGAACGACTGATTGGGTTTAGCCAGCAGTTTTTTTTCCCACCTCCCAGCAAAAAGGGGCGTTTTTCCAGCGTCGGATCTGTGCCTGCTGGCTCTGTCCCACCAATGGATCTCATCACTGATGTAGAAGACACTGTAAGAAAAGGAGTATCTTAGCAGACCAAGATAAACTCTTAAGAAAGATGCGGTACCTCTTAAGTATCCAGGCAAAATAGAGCAGGTCTGATTTTAGAGGTGCAGGTGGTGGAACTGTCTGTGTTTGAAGGGATTAGGGGTGAGGTAGCTCTGCCTGTGTTTGAACCAATGCTTTTGAGGTTGAAAATCTTTGACTAAGGGCTTGTGTACACCTGTAAATGCACTGGAATAACCCTTCCAAAAAACTTAGTCTAGAATAACTCTCAGTGGCCAATCTTATTCCAGGCTAGGGATCTCCTGTACCAAAAATTCTTCCTCGGGAGCTATTTTGGTAGATATCCAAGCCCCTTCTTTCCCTTGCGGCTGAAGACTAGAACATCTGTGTGCTCAAAACCCACTCTTGGAGAACCAAACCTGTGTGCTGTGGTTTTCTAAGAGGGATTGTGCCTTTCGGCTGATGGCCAAGGTGTGGGGCTTCAGCCTGGCAGCTTCAGCTTGGTTCTCAGCCTCGACGGATAATGCCTGCTCTGAACCTGGGAAAACAGTGCAGGTCCAGCAGCTCATCCCTCCTGTTATTCCATTCCTGCTCTCTCCAAGCAGCCCCATACTGGGCATAAAAGTCTTCAGTGTCCTGTGCTGGCTCTCCTCTGCAGGGATTAATGCCATCCTGGGTCACTAACCTTTAGTGACTATGTCCTGCAGCAATGTAGCTCCTGCCACGCCACACCTCCAGCTGGACACAGGTAATACAATCTGATATTTTCCTGCCTGTGTTATCTCAGTGACCGACAACGCAATATTTGTTCCAAATCTGTCAAGTTGCCATCATATTCGCCTTGGTGACCGTATATGGTAACGTTGGGATGTGCCTGGCTTGGTCCCGTGGCTTGAGCAAGATTTTGCATGGTATGTTTAGAAGTTTTTGGTAAGAGCAGTAACCACCCTCCTGTTAGCAAGTAAACTGATATTCTGCTGGAAACTAATTAGTTTGGATGTTGATTTCATTTTCGGTGCATTGCGTAGGGAGGGGAAGAACGGGACCTTAATTGCTTTCTGTTCTGGCACTTCTCTGAGCGACCTTGGCTTGCAAACCTGCTTGGTGTCTGCTTCACAGGGAATTTGCTGATTGGGCCACATCAACATTCCATGGTTTTGTGCAGAAATAATGTTATGTGCCATTTTGGCTTCTCTTAATACTGAAGAAAAGGGAATTGGTTGCTAGAGGTGTTTTTTTTTTATTTTTTGGAAGTTGAGTTCTTCGTTCTGATGAACAGAATTCCCATTCTGTAACTTTAGGGTTTATAAGAGTCCTTCAGTAAGCACAGAAAATATAAATAATGGTAATGTGACAGAGATGGTTACTGGCTTCTATTTTACACCTTTATTCTTGTTGAGTGGTTGTTACCAGATAGAACGATTAGGTAATTTCTCGCTTGTGAAAGAGAAGCATGTTCAGATCTAACATGCTGATTCAGATTTTATGGAAGTCACAGCACATCTTCTGGAGAAATTTGGGGCATTTTTTGGATCTTGCTCTTGGGGAACTTGCTCATGAATAATCTGCCAGCATGACTTGTACCTAGAGTCAACATGAAGAGCTAAGAAAATCCTGGTTATTTTTTTAAACGCTGGTTCCTCCCTTCTTCTGAGGCTGTCGGCCGCTTTAAATTGTGGCCGAGTTTAAACATAAAATTCAGTGTGCGTCATACTGGAAAATCAGGGTTGATTTTATTTGTTTTTAATTAGGAATATTACAAAACTCAGCAAATTGCTCTAATACATCTAGATTTTCCCTAAAGTTTTTATAACTCTGTTTTCGAAGTCCATATGTTTCTTTGACCTTCATTAAAAGACGCAAGCAGCAAATCCAAATGTCTCTTTTCTGGGATGAACTTGTACACAGCAAAGGCTGGACTCCAAAGCCTGAGTCTTAGCCGCAGAAGTAACTTTCATATGCCATGAGGTGGTGCTTGAGATATTACGGGAAAGTGTATTTTTCAAGAAAAAAATATAATTTGAAATTGAGAAAGAAGTGACACTTGCTAGCGAGCAGGAACTCCCTTTTCAAGATTTAGGGCCATTAAAGCCAATTTATTGACTAAAGGTGAAGTTTTTAATTTGACATGAATTGGCTGATAGAGCTGATCTTTTCCAATATCCTCTCTGATAATTCCTTTTTGAGTGTCTGTCTCACCATAAGTGACGCTGATACATCTGGGTGCACAACACTCGTCATGGAATACTGTGAATTCCATGTAGTAGTCTGCCTGTGCATTTTTAGATTAATTACTGGAAGAGATAAAAATTTCCACTGAAGGTGGAAAATAACAATGCAGAGATCCTCTTGCACCTAGGTTGAATTAAAAGAAACGCAACAACCTTTAGTCATAGCTTTATTTATCCAGTGAGATTTGAACTGGTGCAGCTGATGTTCCTAAGATGTGAAGCTCCTACTTGTGTCTGCAGTGACTTGTAAAACCAAGCTGCCAAAAGGATCTGTGCAAATGTATCCCAACATTACAGGAGTTGGTGGAAATTCTCTTTTCTCACATTTCTTTCATTACCCTCCTCATTTTGTCTTGTTTCAAGTAATTTGTCTTTCATCTGACCTCTTCCTGTATTTTCTGGTGGGCTGCTCAAGCTAAAATGCATTTGATATTGTTTGGAACATTTAATTTGGATTTCTGTTCCTTGTCTTTTTCTCTGTAATCAGCCTTTACTTGGAGCTTTCTCTGGTAATAACGCCCCCATACCTATTTAGCTGTGTTTACCTGTTCTAATCTTTTGCAGCAAGGTGAAACATTTTTGGTCATATAAGGGACTTTTTGAGAGTGGAGCCAGTGGGAATACAGAAGTTGCAAACACCTCTGTCTGATGCAAGCCTGTTCAGTCTGCTGCTCTGTATAGCAACTGTGGTACTATGGTAAAAGAAAAATATTTCCAAAAGCAAGCTTGATTAATCTGATAGTGCTGTCCTGATGTCGTATGAGACAGGCAGGTGCAGCCCATGCCAGTTGTGACAGGTCAGGGCCTGATTCAGAGCCTGAGAGTGTTGGTGCTGTGACTCCTACTCACTCCCACGGGCTTTGGATCCATCCCTGAAGGGTGACTTAACTCAGCTGATCTGTGATACCCACCTCATGTGTGACAGCAGAGGGGGTGTGGGCAGAGTGTGCCGCTCACCTGCTTGGCTGCATGGCTTGCACTCACATTTTTTATTCTAGAAAAGCACATTTTGCTGCTACTGACTGCCAGCTCTGGCTGATGGGTGAAGCATGCACTGCCAAGGCTGAAAACAATTTGAAAATTCTCTGCTTAAACTTCGGGTTGCTGCAGAGAGTTTATCCCCAAAGACACAGAGCCGTCCTGTGGGCAGTGTTCTGGGTCTGGATGGGCTCAAAAATTGCCTGTTATTAAATAAGTGAGTGTATGCTGTTTGTTGCTAAATCCATTCCCATCTCTGATTTTTTTCCCCCTCCCATTCCCAGTGAAATAAACCTGGGCTGTGTGGAGTTGGGTTGGTTGCTCTGATTACTCAGTGTCCCCCTGGTATCACAGCAGAGACACAGCGTCTCTGCAAGGAACCTGATGTTGTTATTTCATCCCAGCCCCTCCACTCTTCACAAAGAAATTCAGCCAATAACTCCAGGCTACTTCTTCCATTAAATGTGCAAACTCACTTTGAGCTTCACTAAGGAAAGAAGAAAAATGTAAATTGGGAACAGAGGCTCCTTGGAGCAGGTTAATGTTTCTCCAGATGGCTGCACCTCTATGCTCAGCCTCTCTACAAGTGGTTTCCAGCTTGATGGGACACAAAATAATTTCTTCTCATAGGTGGTAAATTTATTTCATGAGAAATTCACAGAATCTTAGGTACCCTGTCAAGTGAGTAATGCCAGAGGTGTCATACCCTAGATGCCACTTGGGTGGCATTGACTTGTGTGGGTATTTTAGGAGCTGTCAGTATTTGTGCCTGTCAGATAAAAACACAGGAACAGCAGACAAATAGAGAAATGTGGACTTAATTTGTGCAACAGGAATTTTAAAAAATTCCCATTCTCCTTGCTAGGTTTGCTCCACATACCCCCTGAACTGATAACCTTAAGAGTGAGGTATTAATGTGGACTGGCACAACATCTCTGTGGTAGCCTTGGGCTTGTTAGTTCAGCCCAGGATATGGGAGAGGGAAAAAGCTGGAGAGGAACGTGGTGGGAAATGTGTTAGCCAACCTCCAAGATAAAATTTATTCCAGATTAATTGGTGTACCCCTGCTCTTGAGGCCTGCTGGTGCCTGGGAGAGGATCTCGAGCAGGCAGTGTGTGACTGAAGGGGATGTTGGGATGCAGCTTTCCCAGGTCTGTGCTGTGGCTCTCTCATCCCTTGTGCCCTCCCAGGTGCCCCCACATACAGGTGTCAGACTTGATTGGCTTTTGGCCAATGTGTGACTGAGTAAAAGCCTTGTAATGTAAAAGGGATGCTTTCATTGTGCTGCGCTTTACTATTGCTTTGTGTGGATGTTCAATCTCCTTTGTTCTAGGCAGAACAAAGGAGATTGAATGGGGCAAGGCCAAATCAACCACAAAGAAGGGAAAAGGGAAAGCTGTTCAAGCCAAAGCACTGGAGTTGGGCAGCTGCAGATGCTGGAGCTCTGTGAACAGGTTTCTTTCCCTCCTCCTTCCTCTCTAATGGATTTGTGTGAGCTGGAGTAACAGAGGAAGTTATTTTTCTCTGTGATTGTTCTCAGAGCTGTTAGCACAGATCTGAGACACGTCTGTAGCTGCTGGTTAAGCAGTGGCAAGGGCCAGATGAGCTACAGGTGTATGAACTGCGTGTCAAGGATGGGGGGGTTAATGAGTAACAGGATGAACCTCTGAACATGGTGCAATATCTCCCCAGGGATACTCCAGACTCTGTGGAAGGAAGGGAGGATGCTTGTTTGGCATTGACCAGTCAGTATTAAACTGGTGGCTCTAACTCCTGCAGGGTGTGGATGCCCTTCAGACAGAGGGTGCTGTGAGCCACCTTGCTCACCTTCTGGGTGAATCTAAATCTTCCCTGTTCTTCTGCAGACTGACACAACATTTTGGTGGCAATATCAGCATCTCTTTATCCAGACCAGTATCATTGGGAAGTGTTTAATGTAATTTTGGGCTGTTTGAAATGGAAAAACCGGGGAGGAGTTGCCAGCTCCTCCAGCATGTGGAGATCAGGCTCCATGCTCTGATAAGTCATTTCATATTTTAATGTTCAGGGTTGGATTACAAAGGTGATAGTCCCTTTAGGTTCAGTGAGTTGTGGCTGAGTAGGTGTGAGTAGGATTTAAGTATATAATCCTGCCAGAGAGCAGCAACTGGAGGCTCACAGGACCAGGCTGAGTTTCAGTTCTGTGCAGGGTGGCACCATGCCATGGGAGGGTTCATCATGATCTGCAATAGTTAATATAAAACCAGAATAACAGATCAGAGCTGATGAGTATCTTTCCTCCTCCCTGCCCTTCCCAGCCAATCAGAAATGCAGTATTACCAGGGCTAATTTCATTAAGGGCTAATGAGAGTGAAACTTTCAACTTAGTCACGGCCAGGACAGTCAGCAGGTGTTTGCTTTGCCTTGTTTGATTGACAAGGAATCACGAACCTGTTAGGGAGATATCTGCATATGCAGGGAAGTGGCTTGGGACACTTGATTGCTGGTTGCTGGGTTTGCTCTCTGAAGGTGTTTGCTCTGAGCACTCAGCTGTTGTTTCTGAGATATAAAGAAGTACTGGAGGCTGGTGAGAGCATTTTGCTCAGGAGCTGCAGAAACCATGAGGTGGGGATGGGCCAGTGTTTTATCTGGACCAGAGCAAAGTCCTGCTTGTATTCCTAAGGCAGAATGCTTTTCCTGATTTCCTGACTGCTCAGGAGTAGGCCAGAGGGTTTGGAGGATTTCAAGCAATATTTTGTGATGGTGATTTACACAGGTTTGTTTTTCTCCTTGGAAGATCATTGGAAACATCAGACTAGTAGTCCTTGTATGCAACTGGTAAAGTAGCCTTTGGATATTTAAATTGAAGTTAAATTCAGGGCTCTCCTCCCCTTGAGAATTCCTGTTTGGAGGAGGATTGTGGATTCACGGGGTTAGGAATCTGTCCCTTACTTTCCCTTCAATACCAAAGAAGAAAACTACTGCAAGGCTGCTGCTCAAAAGTAATCATAGCAATAGACCATAGCAATAATTATGACTATTTATTGAGAGTTTCCAGTACATTAAAAAGAGATCCAAAAAGTGCTGCTCAGCATAGGCAGTCTTCCTCTTCTAGATACTGTCAGGAGAAAAAGCTTGTCTTTCTGAAGGCCACAGACTAAGTGGAGTTCGAAGCTTATTTTTCTTTTATCCAAGAAAATCCAATAAATCCAGTAAATTCTTTCAGTGTGGTCTTCCAAGAGTTTTTCAACTTGGTCTGACTCACAGATTATTTGAGTGCCATTATAGACTAGGGGTCAAGCAAGTTAATTCCCAGAACAGTATGCTGCCCTGTTTTCAAACTGTGCTAATCAGGGTTTTGAGTCAAAGCATGGCAGTTTGCTTAGTGAAATTATTTTCCTGTTAGAAAATCACAAATAGGCTCTGACTATTCGTGTTGGCTTGGTCGCTGGAGCACTCACATCACATGCAGTGCAAAGCCCCCAGGGATGCAGTTGCTGTGGATCAGGGCACTGGTGGGGGCTCATTTCCCATTTCACAAGGTTGAACTCGTGAAAACTGGCTGAAACCTTCGGAAAGAAAGGAAAGAAATTGTTGCTGTCACATTTCCACCCGCAGCAGGACGGAGGGAGGGCTGTGTGCAGCCCATCTGAGCTGTGGGTGCCCTTCCCCAGAGGAGACATTGGCGGAGTTATTTGGTTACCTCTCCCCCTCACCTTTTTGTAACGGATCTTGTTTGCTTTTTCCTCCTCCTTTCCCGAAGCTTATTAGCACTGTTTGGGCAGAGGAAATGAATTAACATAATTCACTGTTGTTCAGAGCAGGACACATTCCCTGCCTGTGTGTATACACACGCTGGCATTCACCCTCCCAGCCTGTGCAGAGCAGCTTGTTTACAGAGTCTGGCTCCATTTAGGGAGAACAATACCCTGATTATAGAGGGCAGCCTTTTCTTTCCACAAACCAGAAGGAAACCCTTTGCTTCAAGCAGCTACTGCCCCTTGAAGGTGTGGGCATTGTGAGCTGCTGGAAAGGGGGGAATAAATCTCTTGTGGACACAAACCAGCAGCATTGTTCTCCACGGAAGTTGGTTTAGGGCTGGGGGTGAGGAATGGTGTTGGGACAAACCAAATGCCAAGTGTAAGATCTGCCAGCGTGCAGAGAGGTGTTGTGACTTCCAGTTTAATTTTCAAATAACAGCTGAGAGACTTCATGGGGAATTATTTGGTGCTGCTCGAGCTGGCAAGGCTGGGTGGGAAGAAAATGGTAATTGAGTCTCAGAGTGGTTTTGGATGGGCTGAGTTGGGTTGAAAGGTGCTGTTATGTGTGAAATGCTGGTCATTTCTAATTGCAGTCATGCACCTGTGCCTGGTAGATAATGCTGGAGCCGTGTCATACGGAGCATTTGCTTCACGTGATGCTGGGAAAGGTCAAGCACTTGGTTCCTGTCCTGCTAAGTTGGGTCATTAGATGCACAAACAGGACCCCCCTTCCTTTTCCTGACTGCAGCCACTCGGATCCTGGCAGTAAATCCTTCTCAGGTGTGACTTCATGGCAGCTGGAGATGGCTGAACCTGACCCCATCGCTGGCCCGTCCTTGTCCTCCTCTGCTCCCAGCCTGGCAGCTCCCTTGTGCCAGGGGAGAGCTCCTCTGACCTTGCTCTGGATGTTTTGGGGAGGAAACTTGGGCAGGGAGCCAACCTGGAAAAAGATGTGATGGTTTAAATTCTTAGAGGAGCATGGGCTGAGCTTGTGGAATATCTCAGTGTCCTTACAGGCAGCAAGTCCTTTCTTGTGTTCCCACTTATGGAGGAAGGCTCAGTACTTTGAAGGACTGGATATTTATGGGAACATTTATAAAATGACTCTTTAGGAATCTCAGATGCATCAAGGTCCACGGGGCAAAATGTAACATAGCCTGGGGGCAGTGAGTGTGAAGCCTGAAAAGTCATGTTTGGCTCTTGGTTCAGCTCAGGGGTAGTGTATTGCTGGCATTCTGCACCGGGATGTTACATCTTTCACACTCTGTATCGTGACAATTTTCTGTTTATTTCAATGATCCCTTGAAATTTGGAAGGATTTTACAGCGAAATGGGTGATACCTTCCTTCCTCTGTCTCTGCTTTTGTCTTCTGAGGCAGAAGGATCATTTTGGGGAAATGGGAAATGGTGAGTTAATCCTGTCAGTGTTTGCTGGCCTGCCTATGGCATTGCCTGCTGCAAGGGAGGAGCTGCTCCATGAGAAGCACAGTGGGCAGCAAAGGTGGCTGCAAACAGTGCTGCAGGTGTTCCCTGTGGTCCAGGCACAGTGTGTATCCGCCCTGGAGCCAAGCTGAATGTGGGATTTCACCCAGAAGTTTCTCCTCAAGCTTGGCTTTATCTCTACAAAACTTCTGGCACTGCTTCAGCAGGCTGCAGAAATAAGGCAGAGAAAATAACTTGGCCAAAATACTCCCTTTGGTTGAAAATATTTTTCCAGGGAGAATAAGAGAGCCAGCAGGCTAAACAGGTAACGCTGCAGGGCTGCACCAACAACAATTTTAGGGAATTTCTGGAAGGGGATGTTTGTGTTGACCACTGAGACATGGTGCAGGAGTTCTGTCCAGGGGTGACTGACACATGTCCAACCTTCTGAAACACGACCCAGGACCCTGGAGAAGCTGTGGCTTTTGCCTCTTGATCCAGTTTTTTGGAAAGGGGGGAAGATCCTGATGTATATATCAGTATCCATATGAAGGCTGCTTTACTCTGCCTTGGAAGACTAAACTCAGGTACAGGTGTGAAAAGCAGAACCTGGTACTCAATAACTCTACCTATTGACAGAAAAAGTTTTTTTTTTTCCTTAAATATGCTTTAAAATCTGCCAAACCTTCTCATACCTGGACAATGGGTCCCTCTTGGGCAATGGAAGAGGGACAAGTGTAGGTTCCCACGCTGACTCACAATCTACAAGAAGGACAAGAGGAACAGGGCAGTAAAATCCACTCCAGGGTCCATCCCTGCATCTGTGATGGCTTTAAACTGAGAGTGTGAGGCTGTGTGGTGATCTGGGGAAAATGTGAATCTTGGCAACAGTCCCTGCCTTATTCAAAATATCTGGGAAACACTGAGCTGGGAGGTTGAAAATACATCTCTGGGGTTTCCTTCTCCAGAAGGAAAAACATCATCAGACTTTCACTGAGACAAGTGTTTGAAAGAAAAAAAGGGAGCAGCTTAGTTGTCAAACACTAACTGAAATAACAGCAGCAAGGAGTAACCCTGAATGAATTTTAATGGCATTTTGATTTGGATATTTTTATTTGTGTACTTACAGGTGCATTCCCTTTTATCTCTGCAAGGGTATGGCAGATAGTATAAAGTGCAAAATAACCCCAAAGTGCAAACCCAGAAAATTGTTTGAGGCAGATGAAAAATGCTGCAAATTAATTGAGCAGGTTTTTTGCCATAATTAACACAGTGTAAAACTGACTCAGGGCCTTGTGTCTGTGGCATGTGTTGGAGGGTATTTACTATTAAAGCAGAGCTTGAGGAGGACTGCCACATCTGAGATATTTAATATTGCTCTCAGAGAGCAGGTCAGCAAGTGAACAGGGGTTTTGGTTGGTACGATGAACACAGCATAAGGCAAAGGTGTTATTATAGCTGGTGTGATATTATTGTTATTGTTATTGTTATGTTATTGTTATTGTTATTGTTAATTATTATTGTTAATTATTATTATTATTACTATTATTATTATTTAGATTGGGGTTAGTGCCTGCAAGGCCTCATGGCACCGAAGCGTTGTGGTGGTCAGGGCTGTTGAACTCAGACAGCTGCAGTGTTAAATGCAGCAGCTCTTTGGAGAGAGGCTTTGTTTTACTTTGCTTTACCCTTTACAAAGGGCCCCTCCAAAACCAGACCCATTGGCCAGCTGAGTTTTATTTACCATGTACCCCCCAGAATGGTGAGGTACCTCTGCACCCTGTACAAAGCAGATGTTGCCCTGACAAGGGCATTACACCATGCTTATTTTTTATAGAAACAACCATCAAAAGTCCTGGAATGAAAAAAAAAAAAGAAATACACAGATTATTCAGGCATTATTACTGTTATTATCATCCTCCTCATCCATGCCACCAGCAAGGTCTGACTGCTCCCAAGTGTTGCTCCACATCCTGCTGGAGCCCACCATGGGTTTCTACCTTCTAGAAAGGTGGAAATAACAACCAAAATCTGGGAGAAGGAGAGAGAGTTGATAGAGGCCAATTTTCACACAGTCACAGAAAAAGAGATCTTCCAAAAGATTTCATTTTCCTTGCAAAGGCTTCTGGTGGCTGTTGAAAGGGCATTTCAGTGGAAAAGGGCCCAGCAGCCCTAGGCAGAACCAACACCCTCAATTGAGAAAGATTTTTTTTCAAACAGCAGTACTGCTAAGAAGTAATTAAAGTCAAATAAAACACGGAAAACTGTGTATGACACATCTATTTGAATTCATCCCAGTTTGGATCCACTGAACCCATGTAGCACAACACTGGAGGCACACAAGGGGAGGTCCAAACCCAAGGATTTCATTGCACTTTTGCAACTGGAGAAGTTTCTGTTCTCAGACACCATTTTCCCAAGTGTTTGGGCACATACTTCAAACACCTAGAGATTTCTTGTATTTAAAGAAATACTTGCTGAGGACCTTCCACTCTTGCAGTTCCCTTTGCTTTGTTCCTCTGCCTCCCCTGCAGCGTTATCCTGGGCAAAAATTGAAAATAAAATAAAGAAAAGGGGTTATTTTGGGAGCCCAGCTGTGTCACTTCAGGTTTTGCTGGCTGTTTAGGAAGACTTGTGAGGACTCTCTGGGGGAGAAAGGGTCAGGTCAGAGGCAGAGAGCCACTCACCCTCTGTCAGAGGGGCTTGTAATGCCAGGGCAGCTCCCCAGGGAATGTCTGTCTGTCTGTCCTTCCCTCTGGGGTTGACAAGAGGCTGATTCCTTCCCCCAGCTGTTCCCCTGTCACATTACAAATGAGACTCTGAAAAGCAGCCCTTGGCTTTGAGACAGCTCCTCTCTTCCTAACTCATTCTACACATCAATGAATGTCAAGCAAAGGTGATTTATATTTTATAACTTTTTCAAGAGCAGGACCTTCACACCTTTGCATAGGAAAAGTCCAACCCCTGTGTGAGGGGGCTGCCAAAATGCACAGTGCACAGTGAGGTATGTGTGAGAGCAAACACAACTTTTGCTTTTCATGAAAAAAGTGCTCTTAACATCCAAATCCTCCCACAGAGACTTTATCCAAAAAGAGAGCATCTTTTTTATAAGTGATAATGAGGACAAAACATCTTTATCTTCCCCATCATGGCAGTGGCACATTAAGACCAGCATTAGTTATGATCAGAAGATCTTCATCCATTTCTGATGAGCTTGAAAACCTGCTATGAAGAGCTGCTGGCTTTGCCTGGATTCTATTCTAAATTCCATTCCATTCTCATTCCTAACGTGAGCAAGCAGCATTTGGAGCCATTGTTCACCCTTGTAGCTCTTGGCCTGTGCAGTGGATGTGAAACATACAGGGTGAATTATGGATTAAATAATTGAAAATCTTACATGGCAGTGCATTTCCTGGGAGGAACAGCAAAACCATAGTGGAGCCTTTCAGATTGTCTCTTACCCACTCACCCTCTCCTCTTGTACCAACTTCCAGCAATTTGGCTGCGTGTTTTTTTTAGGAACTACCTTCCACCCAAAGACTACTGAATTTTTCTTAAATGCTGGGTTCTGTCAGAGCTGATAAGGCAGCAGCCAGCCTGCAAAGATAACACAAGCTATCAAGGCTGCTTGTGTTTGTCTTTATTTGGATTTTTTAGCAAGCCTTTGACAGGCGCTGAGAGCTGTCTGGAGGCTCTGTGGTTTAGTGGGTCCTCCCTGCTTTTCTTTTTGTCTTTGGTACCAAAATGCTTTTAGGCTGATTTGGAAGGGAAAAGAAAGGTCTGATGGAGCTAGGGAATTAGTGGTGTTTACTGAAGGGAGTGGGGAAGGTGGACAGTGGGGGCTGGATGCCGAGGATGGCTCTGGGATCTGTTGTGGTGTCTCCACTTGGAAAATATTTCCCCCAAACAGGGTTTAAAGGGGGTGAGGAGCAATACAGAGTCGCTAAATGCCTGATCACTGGCAGGAATGTGTTAAGGTGTATGAAAACCTGTGATTAATTGTCTTTTCAAGCTCCCCCTGACTCCCACTCCCCTTTTCTCGCAGAGTTGTCCCTGTTTGGGCTGCTGGCTTTTGTTAACCTCTGAGGGAGTGTTTATGCTTGGCTTATGTTAACCAGAAGGGAAAATTTTCCAGTCAGAAATTGATCTATCTGCTGATGCTAATAACTTTGTTATAGGGAGTTCATAGAGCAAAGCAGATGTGGATAGAAAACACAGCCCATGCCCTTACACAGAGATCTCCTGTCACCCTTAGAGTGAGATATTGGGGTCCATTTTCAGCCCAGCTGAGCCCTTAGTGAAGGGAGGTGTTCCCCCTGTCCTCACCTCTTTGTAATGGCCCTGTGTATCCCCAGTTTTGTGGAATCATAGAATCCTGGACTGGTTTGGGTTGGAAGACTCCTTAAAAATCACCTTAAAAAAAAAATCTCCTTAGAAATCAAGCAGGGACACCTTCCTCAGCTTGACCTTGAGCACTTCCAGAGATGTGGAACATGTTCCATGGCTTCACTACCTTCACAAGAAAGAATTCCTCCCTGCCCTCTGTCTGATGCAACTCTGTGGATGGTTGTACCATGGGTCAGATTAGGACATAGATATGACTGGAAATCCTATTAAAAAAAAGAAAAAAAAAAAAAGGAAAGACTAAAAGTCATGGCATAGCCCTACAGCACTGGGTTTTATATACCTGGCTGTTGCTTGTGGTACCCCTCAGGTGGTTTGTACCAAGCAGGCTCTTGCTTGCTGATATTTAATATTCGTAGTTCTGTCAGTGCTGTTTCACCATGGCTGGAATTACAATGCCAAAATAAGTGCCCTTTTCAAATTTCAATGCAATTTGTGGGCATGCTTTAATTAAGCTTCACAGCACTGCTTGGAGGAACATATTTTATGCCTACAGTGTTGTGAAGGCAACCTCACAGAGAGGGTCAGCAGCACTGGTTGGGAACACTGGTTTTGTTATGTGCTTCTGCCCAGCAAATCCTTCTTGCTCTTTAATGTAACCTGTCCCATATGAAATTAATTTCCAACATGCATTTGCTTACAAAATAGCATTCTTCACACCAGAAATATATAGCAGTAGAAAAAACCACTGCCAGATGTCTGTATTTATAGAAAACTGGCATGTTCTGTCTGGCGATGACAGAATATTTCAGTGTATTTATGAAGTGCTCATGTTTTTAGAAATATTGAAATCCAGTCAATATCAGTAGAATCTTGCTTTTCTTATTTTAACCAGCAGAGCATGTTTCTTTAGTAGATAGAGTACTAAAAAACTAGGAGAAAAGCTTTCACTACCCCTCTGTCCTCACTGGTTTGTTTTGGTTTTTTTTCCAGCTTCACAGACCTCATTTTAAAGGGACATCTCTGGCTTTAAACAAATGCAGCTTTGACTGTATATTTCTTCATCAGGCATTTTTGCTTGAAAGATAGCTGCTCATAAAGCTGAAAGAATAATTTTCACTCTAACAGTAGATCATACAACATTTTCCAGTTTTCAGACGGAGGTGTTTCTATTTGCTTAGATGGCCCTATTTTGGGTTGTTATCATGCAGAGGGTCTCACATTTGAATCTGAACCCTTTGAATGTTAAATTTGGGTCAAGCCAGAGGTGTTGGAGGGTGCAGAAGCCCTGGCATGGCTGTGGCTACAGGGAAGCCCATCACAAATAGTGTCCTGCAGACAGCTCAGTTGTTTTCCAGACTGCTGTAAACAGCTCTATTGAGCCCCTCAGTGCCTCAGGGTCAAGGTTCTCGCTTATATTCCTGACATGGGCACTGGAGAGTTTTCAGAACTAAAATGTGCAGAGATCTGGACAGGTCCTGGTGGGAAGGTGCTGTTGGAAGCCTGGGCTGCATGCCTGGCAGTAAAGAAATGGAAGGGATTTAGATAGGTGCCTTTACATATTCAGGTAACAAATGAGGAGCTGTACAGAAATGTAAGCAAGAGGGGCTCCTTGTGGGATTTACCACTGGAACACAATTGCTAATCTATGCAATCTACAAGTCAAATTAATTGGGTTTGCTCGGGCTGTTGCTCACACCATTGCTGAGCACAGTAGCTTGAAGGCAGTGAGGCTTTGGCCTCCCAATCTCTGCTGCATATTTGTTTTTTTTTGCAGCGAATGCCTTTGATAGATGTAAGTTATATTTCCGTACATTACAAATGATAGATTCCTCCCCCATATCCTGTGACAGCCTTCCCTGGAGACAGACAGTCTGTGTTGTTTTAGCCAGATGGAGAAAGATTAACGGGAAAGGTTTTGCTGGTGTTTGCAAAGACTTTTAGCAAAAGGGAGAGGTTTGGGTAGAGGATTTAGTGAGAATGAAAAAGCATTTCTGAAAACTCCTGCCTGCCCACAGGGCTCCTCTCGCTGCCTGCCCTCTCCTGGTGCCTTCTGCCTGCAGGGAGCATCAGGACAGCCCAGAGGAACCCTCGGGCTGGGCTCCCTCCCTGTGCCCTGCTCAGCTGGAGCTGATCCCATGGCAGCTGCAGCTCTGCAGATGATTTTCTGATCCAGCTGTGCTGCTGCCTTGAGCCTGTGGGTGGGCAGGGAGCCTCTGCATTGTGAGGAGGTGGCTACAAGTGGGGAAGGGGCTGCAGGGGACCCCTCTGTCCTCTCCATGGGGCTCACCCCACCAGGCATGGGAATGCTGCCCTGCACCATGAGAAGTGCTCAGCTCATGGACAAAATCTCGTTTATGTGTTGGTGTCTGAGCTGCCCTCAGAGCTGATGGAGGTGTTGGTAAGTAGGGCATTGAGCCAGTATTGACCACCTCTCTGCAGACTGTAATGGGAGTTTGACACCTCAATTTAGATGTGCCCAAGAGCTGAGTCCTGGCCATATTTAAGTTCCTGGAATAGCTAATGGTGATGCTGCCATAGTCATCTATAGCTCATGCATATCTGCATGCAGTGCCAGTAATTAAAGTCTACAGGTTAAAATCAGGCAATTCCCACTGAGCTTTTTGCCCTCCTCAATGAGTTTTTAGAGCTGAATGGGCTCTATTTCACTCCATAGCTGCTTAATATCCTGTCACTCTTACCCAGAGCCCCCAACTGTTCCCTGCCTGAGGACACATTGCAGTCAAACACCCAAGAACATTGCTCTGTGTTCCTATGAAATGTTTTGGTCACTCCCCACAAAGCAGCTGATTGTGCAAGTTTCACACACAGGCTCCTTGCTCCTTTGTGTGTAATACTATATGTATGTAAGGGAAGAGGCGGTTTTCCTTCCTCCTGGTGATCAGTTTATACCCCAGAGTGGGAAGGATTGATAGCCCTTGGGGCTTTCTCATCAGCATGCAGGAATTAGCATCACAAGCAGGAGGGGCTCAGAGGTCTGACCTGCAGCCTTGCGTGGTGTTTTCATTGTCAAGTACAGACAGGATGTACAGTAAATTAGGTTCAGGCAGTTCTGCTTGCTGAAAACAACATCATTTCACAGTGACCCTGAAAACAACTTTTTTTTTTTTAGAGTCCTAACAGAGGGACTGTAGCTGGATCCAGGAGGAGGAGTTGTGGGTGGTGGATCGGGAGCTGGAAGCAAAACTTTCCTCTCTGGGTTGGTGCTGCCCTTGCTGACAAGGCTGGTGACGCACGCAGAGGACTTGGTGGCCTTCACCATGGCCTGATACAGGGCTGATAGAGCAGCTCCTGCTTCATGGGAACTGCAAAGGGTGGACACCATGGCCTGGAGTCCCACTGCCATGAAAGGGGGCATCCAGTTGTGGCAGCAGTTGGAAAAAGCCACCAGCAGAAACTGCTCTGTGCAGAGCCCCAGTGGTCCCTTCGACAATGGGAGGGAGAAAAGCTCATCCAGCCCCTGCTGTGCTGCAGAACAGGATTTGTTTGTCCCACTCTTTACCTGTGTGAGACTGAGATGCTTCATGGCCTAAAAGCACATTTTCCTCCTGTAAAGAGAGATGAGGGACCCCTCAGGTGCCTCTGCTCTGTGTGTCTGAAGTTAGAGGTGAAGGAGTTTTGAGTTTTGATCTGGTTTTGAGCATGTTGTGGTGTCAATCAGGAATGGCTTCTTCGAAGTGGAAAAGGAAAGGCTAATTTAAAGCCAATATATGTGAATTTACCCTCAGGCTTCAGTGAGAGTTTGAAGGATTAGTATGTGAGCCAGCCCATTTCCTTACACGGGCAAAACTTTTCCTTATGGCATGAGATTCAGCTCGTTGCAGAAGGCTCAGGTACCACCAAACTCCTCTCTGAATGGGAGGCATAATGTCTGTAGACATTGTGTTGCCTGTCTGTCTGCACAGGGAGAAGTGTCACAGTAAATGAATCCATTACCCAGGATTGTTGATATAACACCTTTCTTCTACCTCTGAAAAAGCTTCCTTTTGGGTCTTTAAATCTGTGTTATCTACAGCTCCCTTGGTGTAATTGAGGGATTTGGGGATTAGAGGATGGAGCCAACGTCACTGCTGCTTTTCTGCATTTTTGGAATGCGAGGGAAGAGGCTGGGGGTGGAATGGTTCTCCAGTGTGCAGTTTATTGATGTGTCTTTGGTAGAGTTTTATGGCTTTGTTAAAAGACGTTGAGCTGTATGATTTATTAGCACTGCCAGAGAGTATATTAATGATTATTTCACATTCCCTGAGATCTTAGTGGGTCCTGCCCATGGGGAGGTCAGAACGAAGGGGCATTTGACAAAGTACTGCTCTGCTTACAATAACAACTGATAACGAGCCTAGAAAATAAGAAAGTTCCTTTGCCTTCAGGCTGTGTTATCTTGCAGCAGATATCAACACAGCCTTCCAGAGAGAACTGCTGACCCTTTGCTGTGCTCAGGTCTCTAAGAAAGTGCCATGGCTAAATCTGCATGCCCATGTGCCTTGGAAGTGACTTTACCTGCTTAGGAGCAGGCACTCCAGCATCAGTAATTGCTCCTGGCAGATGCAGCACTCTCTGCTAAGCATGCAGGTTTGGGGGTTTGGTTGGGAATGAGCAGACCCAGCTGGCATGAAAAAGGACTTGTTAACATTTGCTTTCCTTTTTCAGGGGTATTCTCTAGTAAAAGTCAATCTGGCCCATTTGGTGCCTTCCAGAGCTAAAGGGTCTGCTTAGTCTCAGGTTCATACCTGATCCATTGACTATTTCTGGTGCATGTTCAGAGTTCTCTGAACAACAAGGGTGTTTTTTGGCTGTAATTTCTGCATTGCACAGCAGCTGAAACTTTAAGAAAATCAGTGATTATTACAACTCTGTTAAAGACAAAACACCCAAACACCTGTTAGCAGAGAACTCCATTTTGGGTGATGGCCACCCAGCATCGTAGACCCATTCTGTTGTGGATTTGGTCGGGCTGTCTCAGAGTGATTGTCTGTGGGTCAGCCTTGCCCTTCCAGCATCTGGGCTGGTGGAGATAAGACAGCAATCACCCCTCAGCTCTCCCTGCTTCCAAAGCCGATTTTACAATGTTTTTTTAATTTTTCACAGGCTACTGCTGGCCAAGTGGAGACATTCCTTGTCTGTTATTCATGGGCAGAAATGCTTGATTAGGGCTCCTCTTCCTGGAAACATCAGTGAAGTTGATGCCCTGGATCCTCTTCCACAGATAAGATTAAGAGCATGGAAATCAGCACGCTTCTGGCAGTGGTTTTTACTGGCTCCAGGTGGTAATTGCAGAGAGGGTATTTTGGACCGTGAGAAATTTGCAGGATCATTTGTCAAGCACCTTTTGCTGGTGGGTTGTGGGGGCAGAGAACTCACCTAATAGACATGGGTTTTTCTTTTTTCCACGTTGTTTCTTTGGCTGGCAGTGGCTGTGAGGGTTGCTGCTGCAAAGGGAATGAGTCACTCATTTGTTTGAAGCAGTGAAGAAAGGTTCGGCATGTTCCCATTGATACTAAACACGAAGCTGTGATGTCGGTGGTTTCCTTTTCTCCTGCTTTCAGTGTATTTGGTTTTCATATCAGGGAGGTCAGGAATTCGTGTTTGCTGCCTTTGAGGAGGGAGGTTTTGGGTAGTCTTTAGGTCTTTCTGGCTGCCCATCCCAAGCTGCTGCCATCAAAGCCCAGTGGAGCCTGTCAGCTGGGGATATTTCCAGTTGCTGTTTTTGTGGGGAACCTGTCTGACTTTCAGCCTCATGGATCTATCTTACTTCACTTGTTTTTATTAAAGTCAGTGACCAGTGCAGTCCTGGAATGCGGCCAGGTTTTATTTCATGGCATTACAATTTGAGGGATGTGAGGATCAGCATGTACCATTGGGGTGGCTGGTCTGTCCTGCCTGGCACAGAGCTGGGAGCTTCATCTGCTGGATCTCTTACGGGGGCACGAACCTGTGCTTGATTAAATCCATTCTAGCACCTCTCTGTATGATTATTTCCCTGCAGGCAAGTAAACGATAGAGGTGAGGCTCTTCTATCTGGTAGTCTTCTCCCAATAAGCAGGAAACTTAATTTCCAATTTTTTTCTTATAATAATCCCACTGGCTTTACCCCAGTGAGTTTTTCCTCTTTAGGGTGTCTTGCTCAGGAAAATGCAGAAGTGATTCCCCTGGTGTAGGAGTACTGGTCCATGAGAAAGCTGCTTTTCCTGCCCAGTGGTGACATAACAGACTGCATCCTCCTCTCTTTCACTCCCCACAGGTCAATTTTCTTCAGAGTAGTCACCTGGGGACATCTGTGTGCATATTTAAAATAAGATACAAACGCCAGCCAGTGTCTTGCAAGTGCTTCTGTTGGCTGCTGGTTCTGTTAAAAGCTGGAACAGCAGATTTCACTCTCCAAGTAAAATTGGTGCCCAGAGGGGCACAGCTCCACCTGACATCAGCAGCACCCTATGGTTCCCCCATTGTTTTTACTTTTGCTGTGTCTGTTATTAAAAAAGCAAAACCATCCCATCCTCACCCCCACAGAGACCATATGTGGAAGTGACTGTGCTGGATGCAAATGCAGAAAATGTGGCTGAAAATAGATTGCAAGTGATGTAAAAGCTGTGCTCATCAAAGGAAAATGCCAACCCAGTTTGCCCTCATGGTTCTGGAAGGGATTTTGTCTTGTGCAGAATGTGTTTCCCCCTTGTCCCCCTCCTCTCCCCTGGAGCTGTAAGTCCCCTTTTGTCAGGCCACTGTCGTGGAGCTAAATCCTGGAAACGTAATTTATTCAAAGTGTTCCGCACACATGTAAATGGGCAAAACTTATTGACAGCTGAGTTAAAGTATCTCTTTCTTCTGTGTAACAAGGCACTTTTGCTGGATCTTTCAGCTGCTGGCTTTGTTCCTCAGGCTGGTGAAAGGAGCTTGTGGGGGAGAAACAGGCACACAGGGAGAATGCCTCGGGTGTGTGCTGTGTGTGAGTGTGCACAGGCACAGACCTGTGTGGGGACAGCTCTCCCCATGGAAGGTGCAGGGTGGCACACAAATCTCAGCAAATTCTTGGTATGAGCAGACACTCTCTGTGTCCCTGGTTCTTTGAAAGGCTTCAAGTGGCCGTGTGTCCACCTTTCACTGTGGGAAATGACAGTTCCCAAAAGGATCTTGGTGTTTGTCTGTTAAATTCCGAGCACACAGCAAATTCAGCTGAACTTTCTGCTGCTTAAGCACTACTCTTTCCTCCTCCATACAAGGCCTTGAATTAGCTAATTAAAGTCTAGGGGAGAGAGGGAACAGCCTGCAATGGAGTGAACTCACAAGATTTCTGAGGTCATTGCTGGTACAGAGTTCCCTCACTCTGTCCCATGAAAAGATTTTTAAGTATTCATTGGAAATCTCCCATGGATTTAACTTCTTCCTTTGTTTTCCTTTGCAGTAAAAGCTTGATTGAAAGTGGCTGTGGCAGCAGTAATGCCTGGCTGAGTTTGGAGAAAACAAGCTCTAGGCCCATTTAGACATTTCATTTGAAAGCAGCTTCCATTATCTCCTGTTAGGAGCTGTGCTTAGTAAGGAGCAGGGTGAATGCATATGTGTGTTCGTCCTTTATGACTTCTTTATCAATTATTTTTAATCACTGTTCTTTTAGGAAGAGGTGAGATTTTTTTTTTTTTTTAATTTAGGTGATTACTGTCTGATAAACCTGACTCCAGTTTTCTGGGGATAATCTTCACAGTATTAAGTGAGTTGATCTCAGAGTTAAAATACAATTTATTCTGTTATATCGTTTAATCTTTTAGGATGTCATTGATATCCCATGAAAGAAAACTGACAAAAATTTGGGATTTTTTCCCCCTCACACTTAAGATTTCTTTTTGGTAGACACAGTTGTTAAGACTTATTTTACATGCTGAAATTTAGGGTGTCAATTACTGTGGCCTGATCAGAGCCACATTATGTTTTATCAAATGTTTTCTGAGCCTCAGTTAACACAGGTGAGTGGCTCTGCCTGAGTCCCAGCAGTGCAGCCCCTCTCACTTCAGTGGGACTGGAGGAAGGTTTTGGGTTTGTCTTAGCAAAAGTGGAGTAGATCAATGCATGAAATGGAGAAGTTATTTATGTAAGGACATGGCTGGAAATGTTTTATCTTAACCCCAGAGCAGGTAGGGCACATGGAGGCAGTACTGGCTTCTGCAGCATATCTTGAGCAGGGAATTGCATGGGGGAAATTCTGTCTCGGCAACTCATGCCTGAAGCATGCTCTTTGTGTTGGGACAAGGAACTGTTTGTCAGCAGAGGCTGTTTCATATAAAAATGGTATTTTGCATTGAGTTTTGTTTTGGAGGCCCTTCTCTCCCCCATCCTTCCCTGCTGCTGGCTGTCTGCTGCCATCTCACTCTTCTTTGGGCCAATCAGACTCATTGCACTGCTGAAAAGTCATGCAACAAAATAATTTCAGGTGATTTGATGATTGAATCTTCCTTCTCACCACATCACAATGACTGTGCAGTGAGGAGAAAAGGAGTCAGTTTGATTTTTGTTTTAGTGCTGCTTTGAACTTAGATCTCTCCAAGTTCATAGGAGCATACAAATGGTTTTGTGGTGCTGTTGGGGTTTCTTGGTTTCATCTTTGCAATCTGAGCTTGAGTGTGGAAGAGCCCAGGACTCAGTTCTTCATGGAAGTGAAGAGGTCTGACACTGTGGTGCCTCGTGCTTTCTATTTTTGTTGGGCTAATGATAGGGAAATGCCACTTGCTCTTCAGATTGATAGGAGGAAACAGCTCCTAAAAATACCCTTTTGGTGGGGTTTTCCCTGTCTGCTGGAGAGATGCTGGGAAGGCTCTCTGCTGGAACAAAATCTGTGCTAGAAGTGAACTGAAGCATGTGGGGAAATGCAATCAGCCTGCACTCCCAGAGTCTGCCTGAGGCAGTGGAAGGAGTAGGATGAAACCCATGGCAATTTCAGGCCACCACTGTAGGTTCTCCTCTTGGGTTATCTTTATTTTGACCTGATAAAGTGGAGTTGGCATCATGTTAGATCTTATTCACCAGCCACACAAAATCTCCTCGAATTGGAGGTTACCTTTGAATTGTGTAAGGGCTTCAGTGTGCTGGGCAAAGCAAGGAGCATTAAGAAGGGACAGCAAGCCAGGAGAACCTCCAAAAATGGGTTTTAGTCCTACCCCATGATGAGCAAGAAGATGGCTGAGTCTGTCTTTTGGACTCTCTCAAGAGTGAAGCTCCTGGGCTGACCAGGCAACATGCTCTGAGGATTGGTTTTAAACTAGCCCAAACCAAATTACTGAGTGAAGCCTCATTCTTGAGAGGGTGTTGATGCTGTCAGGCTTGGACAGGGCCTCCCTGTGGCTGCTCTGGCTTCTGTCAGCTTTATGACTGTATCCATGAAATTAGCCATTTAACCATGTAATGACTTTTTATTTAATTTAATCTTCCAAAAAGCGTTATTTGTGCAAAAACACCAGGAGTGCTGCAGTTTCTAACGTAGCCTTTCTCTGGCTCGTTTCCTGCCCAGCTGCTGTCCTCTCCAGCCCCTGTCTCCTGGCTGGGGAGGTCACACCTGCACATCTGCATGAGCACCTCAGCCTGTGCAGCTCCTGGGGGAGCTGGAGCCAGTGGTGGCTGTGCCCATCCAGCTCCTGGCTCCCTTCAGCCTCATTGGAGCTTTGTCTCTGGACCTGGTGTCTGATGAGGCCCTCATGGGGCAGGAGCACTTGCTGGAAAATGATTTATACTAATTAGGCAGCCTGAAGGTTTCTTGTGGAACAGTAGGAGGGAAGACACAGAGGTCAGTTGTCTTTATTCTCCTAAAAGCCATCATCACCTGATAAAGATTCAACTGCCTTAGATTTTGAAGAGGAGGTTTCATGCTGCTGCGGCCAAAGCAGGGAGTGAAGACTTCAATCTAGTGACCTTTGTTCTCTAAAAGAGCGTGTCAAGTTTTGGCTGTGCTGCTGGCCTTGACTTTTAATTGTCGGAGAGGATGTGAGATCAGCCCCAAGCCTTTGTGCTGCAGCTTACCCGGTGAGGGAGGGGAAGTGCTGTGCTTCTCTGCACACCGCTGCCACAGTTTAATGGGAAAAAAACACAGGCAGCCTCCCCTTCCCCCCAGATTATGAGCTACCTCTTATCAGCAAAAATTAAAGCAAGAGAAGCACAAGAAGGGATGGGAAACCTGATTTTATCAATGGCTGTGTTTTCATGCTGATTGTTACACCGTGATGAACGAGGGGGTTGCCCTGACTTTACCTTGTCTTTAACACAAACTTCAGCCCCATATGAAGGGCCAAATCTTCATTCCCTTGTATAATGATGGCATGTGCTTGTGAGGTATCTGAATTTGGCCTGACGAGATGGCCTATTCCCCCTCATGTCTCAGAGCCACTTCTCACCCTGCTGTGATGCAGCTGAAGCTGCTGGACCAAGTGCTGGAGAGGGAGGACAGAGTGGGAAGGGTTTTTGAAGGGCCAGCACAATCTGGGGAAAGGGCCTTGTACCAATATTGATCTCTGAGACTCCTTTCTCTGCCTTGCTGTCTGCCCGGTGTGTGCTACTCTGCGGGAGTAAAGACACCTGTGGTGGTTTGCAGGCACTTTTAGAAGCATGTCAGAAAATGAGGTGCCCTCTGGACCACATGGGGCCACCCACCACTGCTCCATGCCTCTTCAGTGTGCCATCCTCTGCTTACCTGGTATCCTGCCCTTGTCCCTTGGGCTGGTGCTTGCAAGGAGGTCCTTGAAAGGTGCCCTGTGCTCAGCTGTCTCTTCTAGACAGCATAAATGATTTACACCCTTTTTATGCCTCTTTGGCCCTTTCACTTGACAGAAAAACACTAAAAAACGTGACTAAATATTTCTGTGCTTCCCTGCAAAGAACAGCCAGGCCTAGTAGGTGCTTTCTCCTTTATCCCCAGCATGGCAGGCCTGACATTGGTGATGGTGGGCAGTCATTTCTGGCTGACCTCACCAAGGATAGTCCCCAAAGTGTTGACTAGTTACTATCTTGGTTTCAGGGTTGCTGGGATGTGTCCAGTGGGGAACAGCACTCGGGAACTGTTGTTTTTCTTGACGAATGTCTCCTCACAACCTTGTTGCTCACGTGGGTGATGTGATTTCCAAGCTGGCTGGGAGCCTGGAAGTGAACTCATGGGCCTCAAGGAGCAATAAGTGCTGTGGTGTTTGAACCAGCCCAGCCAAGCTCAGCGTGCACGTGTGTGTGTGTGTGTCTGTGTGTGTGTGTGTCTGTGTGTCTGTGTGTGTGTCTGTGTGTGTGTGTGAAAGCACTTTCCAGCAGACCATCTATCTGTAATGATAGCCCAGCTCCTCTCAGCTGTGGTATCAGCAGCAGTTCTATGGTACCAAGCCAAACTAGGAAATATGCTCCTGAAACCAGCCTGTTTTAAACTGCACATGTCACCTGTGGGTCTGTGTGAGTAGAAAAGTCTCTCTCAAATGCAGCTTATTGTGACAAAGGGTTTGCTGGAAAAGCTGAGATCTGGGCTGGTACCTTTACATCAGTGAGGTGTGCCCAGGTAATCAATCCACCTCTGAAATCAGCTTCCATTCCTCTTCCAGGTGCTGCCCTCTTTGCAAGGGCTGTGGCAAGGAGATTTGAAGGCAGCCAGTAAGCCTGTGGTGAATTTGGAGGTTCTCTAAGGAAAGTCTCTGATGTGTGGGTTGGAAACAGAGTCTGTTCTTTTATACTTGTGTTGTGCTCTCCTGTAATTGGCTCTGCAGATGCTGGGCTGGCTCCTTTGAGAAACCAAGGAACTTGCAAAGGTGTTGAATGGTTCTAGTAGGAGCTGAAAGGAGCTGTGAGTGCTTCACAAGCCCACGAGGAGTGCAAAGTCTGTCTTAAGGTACCAAAGCAGTTTTGTAGTTGGCTCAAGCCCAAGAGAGGAGAGAAAAGCAAAGTAATGCCTTTTCCAAAGGTCTCTTAGAGCTTCAAATCCTAGGATTGATGAAATCTCTGATTTGGGACCAAATTATTTGACAGTGTGTGCCCCTGTTGCTCTATTGCTGCCTGAAGAGCCTGTCAAATAGAGTCTTTGATAGGTTGTGCTTCATTGGGCAAATCTGGGCTGTTATTTGCTTTTCTGAGCACAGGTAACTGGCACATGGGGACCTTTTCCCAAGGCTCTGTTACCCTGCAGGGCTGTAGGCATTCCATAGCTTCAGGGTCCCATGTACCATCTCCATATGGATGACCTGGTGTGTCTTCTGCTGCTCTGGATGTCTTATGTTTGGAGTGACTCAAGGCCCTAGAGCCAGGAGAGCTGTTCTCCATTCATGCCTCTATCCATGGCTCTGCCACCTGGCATGTTGGCATCCTCTAATTATTCCCTTCTTTTCTTATTCTTGGAATATTCCATTATTTTATGACCTTGTGAAAAATCAAAGAAATGGGAGTAGATTAAAATCTTTCATATTTTCATATTTTTAAGTATTTTTTTAGTCCTGAAGCAAGACAGAAAAGCTTTGTGAGCTTGCTAGGTTACAACACCACCAAAGCCTGGAAGATGAGGCGATATTGGGAAAAATAATTTGGGTAACACTGAGATGGTGAATTTCAGACTGATGGAAAGTGATGGTCCTTCAGCTGTGGCTTCAGTGCTGTGCAACCATAGCCATGACTCTGGCTGCCGTAAGCATGCCCTGAGGTAGGGCAGGGCACTGCCCATTCCTGGGCATCTCTTGCAGAGCTCCCAGAAGCCATTTCTGAAACACCACCTCTGAGCCTCTGATCTCTACCCATCTCCTCAAAAAATACAGTGAAAAGGCTGAAAAACACTGTTAGGGCCCTCCAGAATTTCCCATTTAGCAGGAGCAGCCTGCCCTGACAAGCCCTTGAGCTGTCGTAGCTTTTCTCTCTCGGCTTCCTGACAGAGGGTGCGCAGCGTTTCCCAAAGAGGCTTCTGCCCGTGCCAGGAAAGGAGACAGTGTTGCTTTGCTCAGAGTTGTCCTTGTGCTTTTTCCTCCCTCGTGTTAGTGAGATAAGGAGCCTGTGAAAGACTGTGCAAAGCACCATGTCGGTTTAATCAGTGTATGAGGGAGAAACTCGATATGCCCTGTTAGTGTAGTCACAGTCCAAGCATGAAATTAAGCGGAGGTGGGGGTGGATGTGATGGAGAGAAATGCTGTCCATCTCCCAGGCATGAAGCTGAGAGTCCACAGGAAGGGAGAATCGAGGGAATGCCCTTGCAGAAAGCCTCCTGGAGCCTGGCAGACCGGGACTGTGGTGCCTTGTAATTATTGCACATAATAACCCAAAGTGGGTCACGCAGCAGTTTTGTGTGACGGTATTAAATGGCACTTTGGGAGAGTGTGCGTGCTGATTACAGCTGGTGAGGAATGCCATCACTTTAAGAGGGGTGAAAAAGAAGTGAGAATGAAGAGATTTTCTTTGTGCCTTGGGGGATGTGAGGATAGTGTTTTCCCCACCATCCCAGGGATCAGTGGAGAGTTACACTTGCTCAACCCAGACATCAGAGCCTGAGGCTGCATGTTGACATGGGATTTAGTGCAACCTGTCTGCTTGAACTCTGCTTGGCTGGGTCCTGGTGGGTGCTTCCTAGCCTGAATTACTCTGGAGCAGTGCTGTGCACTACCAGATGTTATCTGTGCTTTGGCCTGGAGCTGGCAGTGTTCAAAGCTGGTACTTCCAGCCTCCACAAGCTGGTGCTGCTATGGAGAGAAGTGGTCCCACCTGCTGCTGCCCTGCCCTGGTCTACCCCTCCCTTGGAGAATGTGATTCAGGACCTCCATTGCAATCAGAAAAGGCCTCCTTGGGACACTAATTTTTCCCTGACTTTTTGCATTTTCTGCAGGGATTTCAATGTGCTCTCTAAGCTTAGAAATCGCAAATGTTTTAAATTTAATTGCTCCTGATACACAACTCTGACTAGATATTGTAGATATTACAGTTGTTTCTGACTGACAATTATATGGGGACCCTGCAAACAAGACAGTCAAGGTGGCATTCCATGCTGCCCCAGTCTCTGCTGTTCAGTTATCTTTCCTTTCCATCTTGTTCAGAATGAACAGATTAAGCAGAATACTTTTATTTTCATCTTCTTTTTGTCTGAAAATGAAGGATGATTTTAGTAGCCTCAGGTTAACCTCTGAGCTCTGAGTGCTGCCTTATTCAGGCAACAGTCCTGCTGAAATTAGTGGGTGTTGCACCTTGTAGTGGAGAAGTGTTAAAATGCTTTACAGAGGTCATTGCCATCCTTGTCTCTGCTTTACAAATCCAAGGCACAGAGGGAAGAGCTTCCACCAAAGCAAGCAGCAAGAGAAAGAGAATATGACCTAGCTGATAGTGACAGCATTGTAGTTCAGTGTTAGATTCCCCCAGCTGTGTCAATTTGCAGATAAGGAGTCAATTCCCCAAAACAGGGCCATGGCTAGGTAAAATTTCAGAGATGAGTGAAGGCAAGGATGCTCTCGTGAAAGAGACTTCTCCTGAGTGGTGGAGAACCTGACATTCTCACTGCTGTTTCATTGGGGAAACCATGCCGTGTCTTTTTTGTTTCTTATTGTTGTTATTTCTCTCAGAGCTCCATTCCATGCCTGGCTGGACCCTTAGTCCTGCTGTGGGAAGGAGCTCTCTGTACCCTGTGTGGAATCACGGGGTGGCTGTGCTTGTTCTGGTCACCCTCACTGGTGATCTCTGCCATTCCCCGGCCTGGTGTCCCGAATTCCCACTGCCTGTCCTGCCCAGCCCTTTGGCTGCCGTGCAGGGGTGAGCTCTGGGGCCGTGCAGAGCGGTGTCCCTGTGTCCCTGTGTCCCTGCCAGGCTCTCAGGAGTCCTGCCAGCTGCTCTGCTCCCTCAGGCTGACAAAGGCTGGGGCTGCTGCGGGAGGAAGCTGCGCGGATCCCAGGGGGAAAAGGAGAGCAAGCACTTTGTATCACTTGACAGGAAGGCCTCTGCTTGACAAAAGAGCACTGCTGACAGGCTCCAAAAAGCAGCCCGGGGCTTATATTTCCTGAGCCAGCAAGACATCCCAGCCTTAGTGCAGAGGGATTAAAGAGATGGGAATGAGAGTGGGGTCTGTGGGTATCAGCAGACCATGGCAGGTTTGTTCCTGACCCGAGCATGGCTCCAGCTTCCCAAAAGGTGACCTTGCCACCCATCCCTTCCAGCCTCTGGTGTCTGTGCAGCTGCTGGGGCATCGGGGATGCTGGCAGATTGGGAAGAAGCGCTTGCCAGGTTTTTCACTTCCCCCCGTGCTCCCCCGTCCCCGCTCGCACAGCAGTGAAGTAATCTGTGACATTCAGACAGCGGGAAGGGGAAGCCGCCGCAAAATAAAATAACAGCATCAGGAAGCAGCACCGTGCTTTGCCCCACTCCCATCTGGGAAGTGACAACACTTCATTCAGCTGCTCAGAGCCAGGGCAGCCCTTGCTGAGCAGGGCTGGCTCATGATGTCCCTGGCTGCCCAGCTCAGCACTGCCTGCCCGGTGGGCTCAGGGGCACTGGGACAATGAGACAGGCGAGGTGCCAGCTGACAGTCACTTTAACAGCAGGCTCTGCACGGCAACACCTGGCAAAACACTTGCTGGGGTTTACAGCTTCTGTGAAGACCCCTGAGGGTGTTTTTTTTTACATTTTAATTCCTGCTAGTTACATTTTGCAAGATACAGGGACCTTCTCTCTTTCCTTTTCTGGTGGTTGTTACTTTTACGGATGTATTGCATTGAGAAGTTTCACAGCCCAAATCCAGTGTGTTATGTGCCAGAAGCAAGCTGACCCTTTGGACAGGTGGTGTGTGAGTTTGGAGAGAAGTTTCTCTCTCTTCTTCCCCTTCTTCTAACAACCCAACCACTGGGTGGAAGGCACTGCCTCTATGCACAGGTGTCTGAGTGCAGGAGGTTGGTCCCTGTGCTCCTCCCTTTCTAAAACATTAGGTGAGTGTTGTATTTTCTGGGACCCCCAACAAAGGGAGGAAAGATGAATCTGAGTCCTTGTTCTTAGAAGGCTAATTTATTATTTTATGATCTATAATATATTAAGAACACTATAGTAAACTATACTAAAGAATACAGAAAGGATACAGACAGAAGGCTAGAAAGATACTAATGAGTCTTGTGACTCTCTCTCCAGAGTCCGACACAGCTTGGCCTCAATTGGCCAAAAAGTCAAAACAGCTCACATGAAACCAATCAAACAACCACCTGTTGAATAAACAATCTCCAAACCACATTCCAAAGCAGCAAAACACAGGAGAAGCAAATGATATAATGTTGTTTTCCTTTTTCTTGGAGGCTTCTCACCTTCCCAGGAGAGAAATCCTGAGCAAAGGGATTTTTCCAGAAAATATGATGGTGACAAGGGGAGGGAAAAAAGTCAGCCTGGCACATCACATCTGATGGTGGCACCAGCCAAACACCTTAACATGGACAGCGAGATCCACACACTTTAAATCCTCAAAAGCAGATTATAGTCTTTGTTTATGTATGACTGGAATGTAAAAATAAGTAAGGCAAAGCCTCCCTTTTAGGGCTGGAGTCCTAAACCACAGATCTGCTGTGGAATTAATGCCTGTTCTCCTCATCTGAATCTGAAGGGACACAAAAGAGCCAGCACCTGGTGATGGGCTTGAGGGTCTTGGTGGTTTTCTGTCCCCAGTTTCAGCTCTGCTGGGCCTGATGGTGGCTTTTTAGCCTAGGATGTGACTTGTCTTGTAGCGGTCATAGACTTGATTTTTCATTGACTTCAGTCATGAGGCTCCTAGGGTTAGAACACAAATGCTGTTCTTTTTCATTCAGGTGTTTTCTACAACAGCCAAGTATTTTTAGTGTGTACCAGCAGCATCAGGAGGGACGAAAAGTTGATGCAGCCCTGCAAGTTGTCCCTTCAGCTTCCAGCCCCTCTCTTTGGGTGCTGTGAGTCATGATGTCACCTCACTGCTGTGCTGGCATCGCTGGAAAGAAGCACACATTGCACGGTGTGAAATGTGAAATACCAAGATTTCACCTACACCTTTCAGCCTACAGATTTTGCTGTGAGGCTGTACCCACTGCAGTTGTTTCTTCCCATCCAGCAGCTTTGGGGGCTCTCACTTCAGCCCTTCAGATGGTTTCAGCCTGAGCTGTTCACCATCTGCATGTTGCTGCCTTGTGCTCACACGAGGATGACATAAATGTCTGTCCATGTTCCTGTGGGGTTTTTTGAGTTGCTTCTGAGTGTAAAAGTAATTTTGTGTTTTGCACCTGGTTTTTATCACCCAGGCTCCATCACTGTCAGTCCTCTTGCAGTTGTTTAGGTTAATCCTCTTGCTGGCTATTTTTTAACTCTACCCAGCACTGGTCTCCCCAAGCTTCTCATCCTGCAGTACACTAAATCCTGAGAGCAGTGGACCTGTATCCCAAATCATCATAAAATGCCTGCTGTTCTTCTTGGCCAGATGCACTAAGAATGCAAAGGTATTAAATGATGTCACTATCTACTGATTATGCTCTTTTGGTCCTGATTTGCCACAGAAAGCAGGAGTGCAGCTGTGAGCTGTAAAGTGGAGGCTCCTGGCACATGTGTCTGGACTCTTGGTGCCCCAAAGCCATGTTCCCCTCTGCAGTGAGTCTGATTTTAAAGTGTCTGCTCGTTTACAGTTGTGCAAACCTGTGCAGAGCTTGGTGTGACCTGCCCTTGGGGTGATTCTTGGCCCTAGAATTGATGTCCTGTGGAACTGTGGCCAAATAATTTCATAGGTCTGTTTATCCTCCTGTTTTGTTTCTGGTCTGTCCATTTGGACATTCTCTCTTTTTGTGTGTTTGCTCTGTACCTCATTCAGTCTGGGGCTCTGGTCCTGACTGGGACCTTGGAGGAACTGCCACAGCAGTCATGTAAAATCTTACTGTGTTCATGTGGCAGGGCTTTAACCTGTTTTACATCACTGCAAATGACTGCCCTGGGCATCAAAGAATGACAAATATACACTCTTCTATTTTCTGTGTGTGTGATTACATTACCTCTGATAAAGAGACTTAAAAAAAATATGAAGTAAAATAAATATTATATATAAAGGAAAAATAACTATTTTCCTTCAGAAATTGCAATCCTATCCCACTGAAAGTAAAGTTCTTCCCAGAGTTGTGTGGGCTTTGCTGAACCTGAGACATAGACAAGCCTATTGAAAATCATCATAGAATTATAGAATGCCTTGGATTGAAAGGGATCTTAGAGATCATTTCATTCCAAACCCCCTGCCTGGGCAAGGGTGCCACCCATGAGATGAGGTTGCTCAAAGCCCTGTCCAACCTGGCTTTGAGCACTTCCAGGGATGGAGCATCCACATCTTGCCTGGGCAACCTGTCCCCGTCCCTCACCACCCTCACAGTAAAGAATTTCTTACTAAAATCTAAATTGCCATTCCCCCTTGTCCTATCTAAAGGGGGATGAGTGTTTTTAAAGTGTTTTTTATAAATCCTCTTTAGATACTGGAAGGCTGCTAGAAGGTCTCCATGGAACCTTCTCTTTTCCAGGCTGAACACCCCCAGCTCTCTCAGCCTTTCTCCACACCAGAGGGGCTCCAGCCCTCTGAGCACCTTTGTGGCCTCCTCTGGACTCCCTCCAACAGGTCCATTGTTTTCTGAGGGAAAATAAGATTTTCCTTGTAAGACAATTTCCACACTTCAGGTGTTGCTGCTGCTCCACTTTGGTTCAGATTTCAAAATCTCTGAAATCATACGTGAAACCAAACACCCATTTTGTGCCAGGCCCTGGGTGGAGGAGGCTTTCAGTGCCCAGCTGTGAGCTCCTGAGGGACAGGCTGGGAGCAGGGCCACAGCTCAGGGAGCCAAGTGCTTTCAGTCCTGCTGTTCACCTCAGTGCAGGCTCCACGCTCAGCCTGGGTCAATGGGCCATGTCTGCAGATAAAGAGCTATTCTGGTAAAGTGTGCTGAGAGGGGATGTGTAAATGCAATAAACCCTTACATTTATGCAATATATCCGGCTGAGCCTCCACTCCCCTGCAGCTGCAGCTTCTGATGCGTTTTAGGGAATGATCCTCCTCAAATTAAACAGTAGGACAAAGCCACCAGTTACTAAAAGGGCTCATCTGACATGGAGGAGGCCGGAGCTCTGCTGTGGGGGTGTCTGGCTCTGGTCAGGGGACAGGGACACCACCCGCCCCCCATGGCTCCAGCTTGTTAATCTGAAACCGCCGTGTGCCAGTCTTGGTTTTAAATAGCAAGTCAAGAGGGAAGCCACCTTTGTCTGGGGCTGAGGAGGGAGCCAAGCTGAGATAGTGCTGCTTGCTGGAGTGTCTGGGCAGCATGGACAGAAAAGGCCCACTCTTCCCAGTATTCAGCCCGCAAACGGGTTTTGGCTTCAAAGGTGACTTTTTTCAGATCAATGTCTGCTGGTGTTGGGGTTGGGGGAGGAAGAACTGGCAGCTGAGGCAGAGAAGGGTTTGTCCTGGTTCTGTCTGCTGAGGTAGTGATCCGGACTGCTGCAGTGTGTGCCGTGAGGGGCTGGGCTGGTGGTGGGGTGGGCAGGGTGTGACATGGGAGATGGAACACACAGGGTGGGAAGGGCTGGTGTGCCCTGGGTGTGTGCCCTGGGTGTGTGGGGATGGCCAGTGCTGGTGGGCAAGGGTGGGTGCTTGTGGTAGGGCACAACAGGAGAGAGAGAGGGAAAGGTCCTGGTGACTGGGAGCCAGCTCTGGAGCTGTGAGCAGTGAGGACACCAAGGGTTTCAGGGGAAAAAAGGGATGAAAGTGTGGTCAGATAGAAACAGGATTTCTGAACCACTGCTATTGGAGCCTTTCTTTGTGGTGCTTCTGGCCAGGGTCAGCTCTTGTCCCATCCTGTGTCTTTACACTTTAATTTAATAGGTGTTTATGGGATTTGTGCCAGCCTAAGCTGCACTAGTGAATAGGCCTCAGAGGCAAAGCAGCTCCAAGAGGGCCAAAAGAGTGGGATCAGTTCCTGCTCCTGAAAAAAAATGTGGAGTGGCTCTCTAAAGTGGTCTCTTTCTAAGGTGAGAGGAGACTGGGGTGAACCCAGCACCTCAGCCTCTTGCAGTCCTCAAAACTGCTTTTACTTAACCTGCATGGTGGCCGTTTTCACTTGTGACTGCTCTCTTCCTTCTCCCAGGGTTTAACAGTGACCTTTGAGGAAGGCTGGGGTGGGAGCTGGATCCTGGGGTGGATCTGTCTCAGTCTGAAGGAGTGCAGTGGTGGAGTCCCCATCCCTGGAGGTGTCTGGAGAGGCTGGATGTGGCACTTGGTGCCAGGCTGATGTTGGGTCTCGGGTTGGACTGGTGATCTCAGAGGTCTTTTCCAACCTCACTGCTTCTGTGGCTCTGTGGTGGGTGTGCTGTGTGGCTGGGGTGCTTACATGTCCTGCTGCTGGCTGCATCCTCCCAGGTGTGAACTCTGTCATTTGGAGTTTATATCTGGCACAGTCATATTTTCTGGAAAAATCCCTTTGCCCAGGATTCTTCTCCTGGGAAGCTGAGAAGCCTCAGAGAAAAAGGAAAACAATATTATCTCATTGCTTCTCCTGTGTTTTGCTGTGTTGGAATGTGTTTGGAGATTGTTTATCCAACAGGTGCATGTTTCATTGGTTTCATGTGAATTGTTTTGACTCATTGACCATTCAGTGCCAAGCTGTGTCGAGGCTCTGGAAAGAGTCAGGAGTTTTCATTATTATATTTTTAGCCTTTTGTCTGTATCCTTTCTGTATTCTTTAGTATAGTTTAGTATAGTATTCTTTAATATAATATAGTATCGTAAAATAATAAATTAGCCTTCTGAGAACATGGAGTCAGATTCATCATTCCTTCCTTCGTCTGGGAACCCTGCAAATACAAGATATATCCACTTCCTTGGGCCTGTTGGGACCAAGCAGATCAGAGGAAAACCTTTGGCCAAGAGTGCTCCCCTCACTTATTAGAGCCTTGACACGTTAAATAGAGGTAGAGATTAAATATGAATGGGACTTATGTTGGAAAGCTCACCCTTAGAGACATTAAAGAAAAGGAAGTAAAGTCAACAGGGAAGTCACCTGACTAATAGGAGGGAAATATAAGTATGAGGGGGGTGCTGATGGTGTCCCAAGTCCCTTTGGAGCAGGGGAGCTGGGGTAGGACACCTGAAAGGTGCCTGGCAGATGTGGCATTTTCCTCTTCAATTGGGAGCAGCAGCCACAGATATTTTAAGCTAAGGCATAATAATTTTAAGCTCTCTTATAATTTTGTCTTTCTGAAAAACAAAGCAGTAAAAGCTGTCTACTTTTGCAACTTATGTGCAATGCAATTAGTGGATCCTTTCCATGTGCTGACAGATTTCATCTGCCTCTGTCTATCTTTAGTTATTAATTGCCTAGGATTTAACACGAGTTTTTCATTCTTTATCTTTATTTATAATCAATACTTGTCTGATGGTATGAATAGCTGTCAAATTAAACTAAGTATTACCAAATCATGACAGATTTGTATATTATTTGCATGAGAACAGCTTTGTGCTGGCTGTTTAAATTAGAGTGACTGAGCAGTCACGTTATGGACAAGATCAGGATGAGTCCAATTTTGTGTCAGTGTAACAGCAAAACTTGGATTACAGGCTGTTTTTTGCCATTGCCTAGGATAGTGTTTTGGTTTTTTTTCCTTGGTAATTGATGGTCTTCTCTGTTTCTTTTCCTAAAGCATTTACTGAAAATGTGAATGCCATTTTAAGAGTGTTTCTTTAGCAAGGAAGTGTGTGATAAATAGAAGGCAAAGTTCTTCATTCCAAGAAAGCACTGCAAATCCACACCACATCTGCTGACTTCAGCAGTCTCACCAGGTTTGCACAACACACACATTGCAGCTGGGCTCACACTCTGCATACTTAGAGAAAGTTAAGTTACCATGAGAGATGATGGAAATGTTTTTTGGGAAATGAAGCTTTCCTGAAATTGTTTTGTTACTTTTATTGAGACAAACCTACTTGTATAAGAAGAAAAGGGATATCTCCAAAAAGGCCAAGACACAGGAGTAGCAGGACAGTGAGGTGCTCTTCATCTTGAGTTCAGGTTGCTGTCCCAGGATATGGATCTCCATGATCAAATCTCTGATCTGTAATGAAATATATTTTCCCTTTTAAAAGAGAGAGACACTTGACCTTGCATCTTGGACAGGTGGTAAACTGTAACTTTCTTTCAGAGAAAAAGGTGAAATAAGAGTAAAATGAGAGAAACAAGAGACAAAGGGGGCTGCATATTTGTCCCTAGCTGGTGCAGGGTGTGTTTGTGCACTGCTTGTGGAGACACACAGCCTTCCCTTTGCTGTCTCTGTCCAAATATTTTTCTCTCTCCAGCATGGAAAACATGAAGTTCCCAAATATGATACCTTCCTGTTTGCAGCAAACACTTAAACAGTGGCATGTTTTTGGGGGACTCAGTCCTGCATTCAGGGGCAAGCATGGCTTGTGTCCATCCCAGAGCTTGGTATGGTGCTTGGTATGGTATACAGGACTTGGTATGGTGCTCTTCCACTGTGCTCATCAGGGTGTTCATATGTTTGCTTGGCAAACAGGATCATTGAAATGAATGGCTTTTTATTTATTTATTCATTTTTATTTTTTCAAGCAGTTAAAAAAAAAAAAAAAAAGATGGCCAGAGAGTGATTATTCTTCCTCACCCCTCTTGTTTTCTGTGGAGATTTTTCACTTGGCAAGGCAGGGGCTGTCTCTGGAGCACAGAGAGCTGTTCATTCTGCTGACATCCCTCAGAAGATGTGTTATAAACAGGAAGGAAAGAGGGAAGAGCCCAGGTCTTGTTGACAGGGAGCATGTGGCTATTTTTGTGGGTGGGAAACCTTACCAGACCCAGGTTTGGAATCCGGGTGTGCTCCTGAGGGGTAGCCAACCTCTCCAGCGCTGTTGCTGCAGAAATCCCCATTCTGACATCCTCACCCCGCTGGAGTGCAACCTTTTCATTTCCTGGCTTTTTAACTCTCCCAGTCAGTCCATTCAGTCCCTCCTGGGACGGGCTGTCCTGCTGGGGTGTTGCACTGCAATTACATGTTAGGTGTCAGGAGCAGATAATGGCCAAGCCTGTATCAGAGAGGATGGCACTTAGCTAATCACTGGCTCTGTTTATCTGACAGGCTATTTTAGGGAAAAACAACAACAATGCAAGAAAGCTGCCACTGTAGTGTCTGTGGTTGAGGTTGGCTGCTATTGCTTTGGGGTTGTGTTGGCATTTCCACTCTGGCTTCATGTGGTGCTTTCCCAGTGGCCTTGTTTTCACAGCTGCCCCATGACCGGGCAGGAGCCCAGTGGCAAATGAATTCAGCCACAGCTCTGGCCAGAGCTTGTTGTCAGCACTTCTGTCTTCTGCTGGATCACTTCTTGTGTTGCCTTGTTTTGTTTTTTTTTTTCCCCTGGAAAAGCAAGAACCTAGGTGTGGAGGCGTTTGGGAAAGGCAGATGAGCTTTTGTGATAATTAACATCATCCATGAAACCTCCACATTTTGTATGCTTGTTACATCAGAAGCCTTTAGGGTTGAAGATGCATCTTTAGGCATTTTCGTATGTTTAACACTTGATTCTCTGAGTCTCCAGCATCTGCCTGGTTTAGGTGTCTTACATCATCTTTCTGGGGTCTCTTTCAGCAGCAAAGAATAAAGTATGTTGAACAAAACATAGGATGGCTGACCTTATACACACAGATTAGTTTTCAAACATTCTTTGCCTGAAACTAATTACCTCATACTAATTAGCCCTTTCTAAGTGGTGAACTGCAGGGCAGGCAGCTGTGGCTGCTGTCAGTCAGGCTCCAGAGTTTAGCTCCTGGTGAAATGAGAGCCTGGTTGAGTCTCTCCAGTGCACATCAGGATTGTTACTCTAAGGACTTGCCCTGGGTACCCCATCTGGAGAAAAACCAGGGGAAGCTGTATATGTGTGACAGTTTTGGGAAAACAGCTTTAAAGAGAAATGGAAATTCTGTCTTGCTGCTGTCCCATGGAAAAAAGAAATCCCGCCATGTAACCTCTGAATCGCAGGAATTCCTGGAGCCCCAGCAAGCCCTGTCTAATCTCTCCCAGTCCCTCACATATCACCTCTGAATGTTTTCATGAGTTTCCAGACCTCGTGCTTTCTTGCTCCTGATAACTAGCCATTGCTGGGATGCCAGAACCACTGCACTGCATAGCTCAGCTATCAGCAAAAATACAGTGAGATAAAGGGGATGGTTCATACTAGAGTGGCTGTGGTAGTGCAGATGTCAGAGATACTCAACTGGCTTTCCTGGAGAAGTTCTTTAAATGGGTCAAGTTACTTTGGGAGAGCAGTATCTAGCCCTTTTGACAGTGTGAACATCCCTAAGAGCATCATGCAAACATTTCTTCCTGTTGAAGAGTTAGGCAGCCATGAAATGGGCACTGAGTGCTTCAGAGTCTTGGCAGGGTCCTTGCCACCTCCCCTGGGACTTTCCAAAGATGCCTCTTGGGTGCTGAGCACATTTGGGAAGATGAAAAGCTGGCCTGAATGATGGGCAGTGAGTTCTTTTGAGAAATAAGCCCATAAAATAATGAAACCAAATGGAGGTGCTGAAGGATTTATTGAAATGACTGAGCACTTGTAGGATCACAGATGCCAAAGAGGAAGAATAGGGCTATTGGTTTTTCCTGCCAGGTCAGGACTGCTGCCTGTAGTGTCTACTCTAGCAGCCTGTTCAGTTGTTTTGAGTGATCATTTCCATTGCTTCCCTTCTGAGACCCTTGTATTTCCTGATAGGAAAGCTTAGTAACAATGAGACCTAAGTGCCAGGCTAAATTTTTCTTCTAATTGCTGGTTAATATTCTTACTAATTCAATGGGAAATGCATACCAAAGCAGAGAGAGAAGCTCCCATGGGGTTCCTTAGAAAATGTGCCATTGTCCTTGGTGTTTTCTGCAGTGCATCACTGGAGAGTCCCTCTTGGCATTTCTGTGTTGTGTCTGTCTGTGTGACAGTTTGGTGGCTGAGACATTTTATACAGCTTGGTGTGAAGAATGATGTTTTGGGTTGAGGTTTGTGGCCTGTGAGGTTAAATAGCAGGAGTGGTGGTCTTGGTGTTGAAACTGATTTCTGGGAACAGTCTTTTGCTGACTTTGCTCCTAACATGGGCAAATATCCTTAAACTGTAGTGAACTCATGAGTGAAATAAGGTTTTGTTCCTCCTGATGCCCATCAGAGGGACAGTCAGTCTCTTGGCAGCCTAAATACCAATGTGTAAGGCACTCCTGTATGTGTCTGAGCTTTTGGCATGTGGAAAGTGCAGGGCAGAGTGTGTCCACTTAGTTTCTAGTGAAAGGCATTTGAACTGAGACATCTGCATTGGAGAAGTTTGCAGAGCAGCGTTCCCCACCGAGCAGTGGTGGATTGATCATAGCTGGGAGTTTGTGGCTGCTCTGGGCAAGGCCCAGGGAATGACTGGAGCAGCTTGTGCTGAAGAAGCTCTGCAGAAGTGCAAAAGACAATGATTACAGCGGTCCAGGGTTTTATCCATGGGTCTCTGGGTCAATGTGTGTCCTGTATGCCTTTGTGCTGAGTAGGGAAGGAAGAGGCAAGAAAGGAGAGATTGCAGCCACCTCCTCCATTTGTGGAGATGCTGTGCTTCACCATTTGTGGAGGGGGATTGGCCTCAGCTGTGAGGGCAGCTGCCAGTCCGCCCCTCCTGACCGACATTTAGTGCTTGTTAAGTGAACACAACCTTCAGTTTAGGTTCAGCATTTCACTTGATCCCTCTCTCTGCAGCTACCAGTGCTGGGAAAAGGGAGGGAAGAGGAATCCCAAGAGCAGAAGCAAAACAGAGGAGAATAGTAAGGGGAAGGGAAAAAATATAAGGACATTGTTTTTAACAGCACTTAGTGGCCTAGATTTTCCTTTCACAGCTATTTCTAAAGTGTGCTCTATTGCAGATCCATTCAGCTTTTATTGGTATTTAGTACACTGTGTAGCAGCAGCCACTGTTGTCCGCTCAGCTCTTAACATGATACTCTGCCAGATGGCAAGGATATAAACCTGCATTTGTACTCTGGGACTGATCAAAGTTTTTTTTGCCCTTGTCATCCCTGTAACATTGTCACAGATGTAAGGCCACTACACCCCGCTCTCATCCCTGCAACCTTCCCATGTATAAACTCAGTACAGTGCCCCTTTTCATGGCAGCATCATGTCCACATTCCTTAAATCCCAAGAATAGCCCTGTGCAGGGGAGGATGCACAGCAAGGTTTTGCCAGGAGGTTTTAGAGGAGGTTTGTGCAGGGGTGAGCACAGGGAGGGGAGTTGGCTGGGAGGAGGGTGGGTCTCTAGGAGATGTAAATCAGCAGCCCCATTACAGTAGCTGGGCTGATTTACTCTGGTGGAGAACCCAGCTTGGGATCTCAGCAGGAATCCTCCAAAGGAAAGGCATTTGGGAATGATTGAAATAATACTCAAGGCAACGATTGTTCAGTGGTTTTGAATGAACAAAACCTTGCAGAGGAGAAAGGCTGTTTTGGAAGGGGATGTGCAGATGCATGGAGATGACACAGGGGTCCTGCTCTGTGCAGACAGTTTGCTCAGGACAATTTAATTAATCTTTAATGCATCTTTACCTTCTCATCTGCTTATTCCCATTCTCCCATGGTTTTTACTCCCTCTTCTGACACCCCTTTTTTGTGCTGAAGGCTTGTGTATGCCAACAAGCTTCTGCAAAGAGCCAGAGCAGTTTTGGGTGGCTGCACCATGGGCTGGACTCAGCTCCTTCCCCCTAAGGCAGGGGAGGTTTGGTGTCCTGATCCACCTCCTGCCTGCTGGGGGGACAGAACTTACATTACAGCACAAACATCCAGGGCTATGGTCTGTGCTCAGAGGGAAGATGCGCTTGCTCCAAGCTGTGGCCAAGCGTTGCATGTCCACACTGGACAGAGAGAAGCAGATGGGAAGAGAGAGCATCATAAACAATTTTCCTCCCCCTGCCCTTGAAGGAGACTTGTGAATAGCAGGGAGAGGGAAAAACATGTCCAGAGGTCTGTAGGGCTGCAGAGATCAGTGGGTGCTAGGTTGGGAATTAAGGGGGTCTAGAGAATTTAATCAGATGCCAGTACCCAGTCTGTGCTGGAAGAGGTTCTGGGAACTGTGTCTCTTACTTTTGATGGTTTTTACAAGACTACACTGTTTTAATCCTGCCTCATGCTGCTGAACCAGAGCTTCACTGTATGGCAAGGGCAGGTGAGCCCCTTCAACATGTTGCTGTGTATGAATTGCCTCTGGGAAGCTCGTGCTGATGCATGTTTAAAAAAGGCAAAAGGTGCCAGTTTTGGCCTCCTGACATTCATGAAACTGGCAACTTTTTAAAAAACTTTTTCTAAGTTTGGGTTTTTCTCACATTGGTGGGAATGAAGGCAGAAGAAGCCCGGTCTTGGATGATTTATGGCTCCAGGAGTGGTTAATTTTTTTGGCAAAGTTTGCAGGAAGAGCCCCCTAAGCGTGCCAGCTGTAATCTGGCTTTCAAGAGACACAGGGAGAGAGATAAAATGTTATTTATCCTCACACACACACAGGCTGATGGAAAACGTGCGTGTCCCAGACAAGGAAATTCCCCCTCCTCCCTCTGCCCCCTCGCCTCAGTCCAGGCTCCCCGGGAGCAGCTGGGCTCTCTTACTCCTGCAGTCCCCAACAGCTTCAAATTCACTTCCCTCAGCGCCTTCAAAGGAGGTTTTGATAAATGCATTGCACTTTGCAGCCAGCCAGGCTCTAATTGCCAGCAGGATTATGATAAGCTTTTTTCTTGTTGTTTCAAAACAATCTGGAGGACAGCGTGCCCTCACGGCACAGACACCCCCCAAGGCCTGCTGCAGCCGGGCAGAGAGGAGGCCCCAAGGCGCCAAATTCACCCCGATTACTGCATTAAACTGGGGGTTCCTTGGTCTCAGTCCAGCCCAAGCGTTGTGGGCTGACACTCAGGGCAGCCCTGGGGGTGACCTGTGCTGGAGGGAGCCTTGTGCCAAGGCAGCTCCTCCGCCAAACGTCCTGGCACCTCTGGGGCCCGGGAGTCCCAGCAGCAGAGCTGCCTCGTGGGCCGCTGAAGTGGAAACTCAAGAGCTCTGTCAGCCCCTGGGAGTGATTTTCTTTCTCCAGCCGTGTGGTTATGCTGATTGTGCAGTGGGGGTTTTTTTATTATTATTTTTTAAAATCTTTTTATTTAAAGGGCGCTCTCGTTTCTTTGCCTGCTAAGTTTAATAACCATGGTCTGGTTAGAAAATAATGCAGGGGAAAAAGCAGAGCTGCCTTAATTTGTGATCTAAAAATAGGGAAACCTACACCATTAAATTGAGAGGATTTAGAAGCATAACCATAAAGCCAGGAAGAGTTTGCCAGGAGCTATCGAGTGACACAGATTTCAGCTCCCTCCTTCTTCCAGTTTTCTTCTTTTAAAGGTGAACTCAACAGCCTTAGATTACTATTTTGCTGCTTTTGATTACAAATGTAGTTCAGGGAGTTTTCACTGTGAGAGTTATCAGTAGAGCTTCCTTTGTAATTTTAAAAATTTTATTTGTAAAAGATTTTGAATGCATTCTCACCAGCAGAGAAAATGCTTTGTAATCTCTATTTAACCCTTAAATATCCCAATTTATGATTGAGGTACCTGAGATCCATTCCACTGTAGGAGTTCAAGGATGTAACCATAAGGAGAGGAAGACTGATGGTTACTGTTCTCTCATCTGACCCTTAACAAGCCATCACTTAAATCTTTGTGAATCAGTCACTTCCCTGACTGATCTGAGAGAAATCCCTTTTGTCTTTGCCATCACCAGCATGGGGATGAGTTTCTCAGGTGTGAAACAAGGATAGTGATGCTTCATAGAAATACTTCCAGTAGAAAATGGCAAGTTTTCTGTAATCAGCTTTCTCTGGAGAGATGTGGCATCCAGCTCTGCTCCTGGAGTGGTGGATGGGTTGGAGACCCTGAGACAGAGTCTTCCAGCCTCTAAAAACTGTGTTATGCTCTGCCAAAAGTGTCAGTGATGCCTTTAGCAAGGTTTGCCCTGTGGGTCCTTTTGGAAGAACTCTGCTAGGGAAGGTCCTAGAGGTTGTCCTTTTTTCCCTGATCCTGGGTGGTTTCCTGCCCAGGCACTGACCAGTTCACCTTACTGGTCCCCATCTCTTCATGCTCACTGATGATTTCCAGCATAGCTCTGTGAGGTGCTTTCAGACAAAATGACTTCCACCCAATTTCCCTGTGGGGTTGGCTTGAGCCAATGACGCTTTGCTCAAACTCAGCACCACTTTTCCTTGTGTAAACAATCAGTTTTCATATCAAAAGCAGATTCATGGTTAGCTGTCATCTTTGATTAAGAAATGTTGCATTTCACTAGATTTTCTTAGCTAATTAGCCACCTTGGATTGCTCAGGGCTTCAAGATCTGGTATAAAGCCCTGCATAGTATTGAGATTGTTTTCTTGGTCTTGTGCTCACCTCAGATGACACTGTGCTGGTTTCACTAATGCTGTGTATTGGATAGTTTGCTGTCCAGGAGAGCCTCATTTGCCTTCTTTTTCTTTTCAGTGTCTTAGAGTAGCTGGAATCTGTTTCTTAGATGCCTTGAGTATGAACAGAGCTGTCCAGAAAGCCAAAAGCAGCCTGACCCACAAACAAGGAAATATTCAGGGAACTTTGAAGGTGATGAAAAGCAAAGTTATTCCAGATAAGCTCTGGAACACACTGCCATGAGATAATACCAGGACCACATGCTGGTTGGAATTAAAAAATATGTAGATATGTGGATAATGGGAATATCTGCTCTCATATTACCCAGTTTTTTTTTTTTATTTTAAGGGATGTTAATCCTGATGCTTTAAAGGCTGAATACTGAGGATACAGTTATTTAAGGAGCACTGTGCTGGTAAATAAGGGGAGGATTAGTGCCTGGATGGTGGCCTAGGAGGCACCTTCAGATTAGGGAGGCTGTAGATGTGAGACAACACCTACACATTTGATCTGTGCTGAGCATCCTCACTTGCCAGGAGTGCTGAGCTTTGTTTAGGGTGCCCTTGCCAAAAACCCGAGGAAGCACAAGCACAGGATAGAACCACAGAATTGTTATGGATGTAAAAAACCTCCAGGATCACTGAGCCCAGCTGTTCACCCAGCACTGCTGTGTTCACCACTAAACCATGTCCCCACATCCACACACCTTTTGGACACTTCCAAGGAGGGTGATTCCAGCACTTCCCTGGGCAGCCTGTTCCAGTGATGTACAGGCCAGTGCACAGACCTAAAGTCCTAAGTGTGCCGTAGTCAGACACCTCTTGTATGAGGGAGGAGCTGTGATGGCTTGTGAAATGCTGTGGTTGGTGGTAGTGATGGTCTAAACTGTGATGTGTTGGAATGAACACATCAGCTTTGAAAACACCTTTCTGTCCCCCATGCTTGCCAAACTGTTGGGATGATTAATTTGAATTTTGGTGGAAGAGAAAAGATATTCTGCTGTCCTAAATATAAGGTACTGCCCTACTTGCACGGCTGAAGTACCTGGGTATTTCCAGTGTGCTGGAAATGGGGCTGAAACAGAAGAAAGAGCAGTGTGGCTTGTCTGGGTGTTTAGGAGAGTGCTTCAGTCTGAACTGGAACATGAACTTTGGATAGCTATGTTCTGCGTGCTTGAAAACTGGGTCAGAGATGTCAGAAGAAGGTTTTCTATTGATGCAAAGGGATTTGCCTGTGTGTGCTGACCCACAACAATCTCTCTAGAGCTCCCCTCTCTACTCTCTCATTTCAGCACAATCCCATTTGTTTTTAACTCCTCCTCCCTGTCCCCACAGCCTCAGCACTCAGCTGTTTATTTAGCAGATGTTGGCCCAAACTTTGGAAGCAAGGGTAAACAGAGCTAAGGTCAATCTGAGAAACACAGCACCCCAGGAGAGCTGCTGCTTCTCACTGCTGCTGGCGAGCCTGCGTCCAACTGGAGTTGGAGGGAAGCTGAAAAGACATGGATAGCGTTTGTCCCTGCAAGGATAGCAGGGTTTATGTATTTAAAAAAAAATCACACAGGACAAAAGTGTGGAACCTTAAGGTGAACTGGGTGAAACTATACCCTTCTTATGTTTCCTCCCTTTGAAGACCTTGCATTGTGTATTCACAGCCATTACCATATGAATCAACGATTAAAAAAAACCCAAACCCAACATCTTGATAAGAATCCAACTTTGCTTTACCAGTCCATCCTCTGAGGTAACCAGAGCGAGCTCCTTTCACTCCAGCCATTGTTGGCAACACAGATTATGTTCTTCAAAGGCTGTCTGTCTCACTCCAACACAAGGTCCATATCTTGACTGAGCATTAACGTCACCCGATAGGCCCCGTGTCCAGCTCCACCTTGCCCTTCCCAGCAAACCAGGCTTTGCAGCAGAGTCACACCGTGAGCACAGGGAATAAAGAGCCTTTGTGCTCCTCCGGGTCCATCCCCTGAGCTGATCAGGCACCAGGATTGATTACCAGGCAGGTAAAGACCTGATAACCTACCAGATCTGCATGGAGACCCCTTTCTGAGGACTCCTTCCCCTGATTTGCATTTCAGGCCTCTGTATCCTTTCAGAAATGATTTTATCTGGCTTTCACTATAGTCCAGACTGCAGGAAGTTCACATGAGAAGAGGCAGCAGGGAAGCTTGGAGGATACTCCTCTAGTACTGTTCAAATAGAAATTAAAGCCATAATATTTTACTTAATGTGCAGCAATGATTGAGTCAACTCTTCTGCTTGCCAAGTACTAGGAATTAGCATTCACTTACCATTGCATTAAATAAATTAAATAAATTTACAAATACATAAAATCAAATTATTTACTAAGGTTGCAAAACAGAGAATTGAAGATGTCCTTTTCTGCCTTAATTCAGCTCATGTGTGAATATGCCAAATCATAGAATTTCTAATTAGATGTTCTGCTATTTTTCTCTCATAAGAATGGAGTTATATGTTCCAGGCATTGGAAAGACTTAGACCAAATGGTTCAGTGTGGCAAAATTATGAGCAATTAAACTTTTGTCTTCATCAATTTAAGCAATCTGTTGCCACAACCACAGGGATTTGTGGTAGCTATTATGTGTGGAAGTGCCATATGTGACTCCTCAATTTCTTTTGTTTGGGATAGCAATAGCCCTTGAAGAAATTCTGTATAGAAAAGGTGGATTTTTTTAAAAATGCCATTTCTTTTTAAAAATGCCACTTCAGTTTAAAAATGCTGATTATTTTTTTATGGATTTATGGAAATCCTGGCAAATAGTGATGAATTTTGTTCAGTGCCTCTTGTCTGTCTGCAAAGTTGGTGTGTAGTGTCTCCCAGAATTGAGTATGGTGTGTGCAGAGGGCTGTGGAAGTGGGACTGTCCTCTGTGCTGTTTGTGTCCGTGTCTGCTGCAGGATCCCTGCCAAAACATGTGAAAGAACTCTAGGAAAATTTCTCCTATTTTCTCTGTTTGGGAAGTGACCCAACAGGCCCCAAAGCTGCATTACAGGAACTGTAAGGAGAGGTGAAGCCCTTCTCACCTAAATCCAGCAATTATAAACAAGCCACTTAGCCACAACTTAAAAGATGGTGTAAATGGAAATTATGCCTTCCCTTAGGGTTTTCCATCAGAGGGTCTGTTTCCCTGGGATGGGTGGATGACATCCAGCCTGCTCTTTTGTGAGCCATTCCTGTGGGAGGTCTGAGGAATTTTGAAGCTGTCAGGCTGTAATACTCTGGGTTTAGCTTTTTCGAGAAAGCACGCTGTTTTCCAGAGAGGGAAGCCAGATTGCTGGTTTAAAGCTGCTACATTTCACCAAAAGAATGCTGATTATTTCACAGTCATGCGAGCGCCTGACTGGTAAAACGTGTGGGCAGTCTGTCCACTTTTTTTTTTTTTTTTTCCTGTTTTCTCACCAATTTGGCTTCTTAATACAATGCCTGAAGATCTTTTGAGAGGGCCAGAAAAATCTGCTGACGGCTCACGCAGCTGATTTGACCCAGAGCGCCTGCTTGGCTGAGCAGAAAGATGACACTGCAGCAAAAATGTTACTTTAAGGGAAAAGAAAACAGGCACAATGCTCCTGCCATTGTTCCCAGGCTCTGTTCTGGTGCCAAGCTCTGCACTTAGGAAAACACAGAGGTACCAGGTTTTAACCTTTCCCCTGCTTCCCGCAGGTGTTATCTTTTGCTCTGAATAGGCAGGATGAGGTCCACAAATCACATTCAAGCCTCTAGCAGCCCCGCTGGCTATGAAAAGACAACTTTGAGTGGGTTTTGTAGGGAGGAGATTTACAAGATTTTCAGCAATAACAGTTATTTGCTCGCTTTTATTCTTTCTAGGTTTCTGTGTAATGTTGGGTGAAGTCATTGGTGTCTTCTCTCCCAGCACTGGAAGTAGTTTAGTGCTGAGATATTCAACCTATAGTGATTTAACTATATTTTGCCACTGACAAAGAAGAAAAAAAAAAAAGAAATCTGAAATGGCTTTGGTGAGGCTCCCATTTAAATAGTTATTGTTTTGAGTGAAAATGGTTTGTGGAAGGAGAGCAAAGTGCTCTGACTTCAAAGCTTGTCATTGTGAAGAAATCTGATGGTGAGTGGTCACGCATACCTGAACGTCACTCCTACTGCAGCAAAGCCAGAAGTGCTGGCAGGCAGCCTGGGCATGTTCCCATTGCAGGCAGGGTGAGAGATCCTCAGCTGGTGTAAATCACAATAGCTGGATTTAAGTTGGAGATTTCTTTTTCAAAAACTTTCTGGCTGCACTGGGGGCTGGATCAGGCCCCGTATGTGAGTCGTCTTAAAACCCTCTGATCCTATTATTTGTTCAAATCTTAGAGAAACCCTTTGAGCCTAAGAAAATTTGGTACAAGTACGAGCAGGACTTTAGTTTTTGTTAGATTTCCAGGCTGGCTTGCCATCCTGTTGCTCTTAACAGGACATTGATAACTGTCCAGGTGGTGCTTGTGCCCCTCATATCTGCTTCAAGAAACTGAAACTGCTGAACAGATTCATTTTTTTGAATCTACCATCCACATTCCTGAAACTCAGCTTGTGCCACCCTGGGCTGTTGGGACAGAGTGATCATCACACAATGTGTCTCTCTGCGATATCTAAGCAGTCTTGGTGTTCAGCTTGTTACAGGCAGACCACAAATTGTTTTTATCCTCCCCAGTAGATGCACACACAAGGTAAGAGGCATGCACGCTCCCACCCTGCAGGTCAGGTAGCTCCATCATGCAAGGATGATGCCTTTTGCAGGGATAATGCAGCAGTGATGACAAATGGGTGCCTCTGAGTATTTAGAGAGTGCCTGGAAGGCAGACAGATTATCTCAGGAGCACCTCAAGCTAATCCTGCCTCAAGAAAACCAGTTTTTCTTAGCCTCTAATCTACCTGCTGAAACCAGGCTGGATTTGGCATGCCTTCTTTTTGAAGAAGTGCGAAGTAAGATGACATGCAACTGTCAGTTCAAGTCTGGAGATTGGATTTCTGGGTGTGGAAAAATTGGAAGACATCTAACATTCATTGACCAGTAGTCATTTTTATTGTGAATATCCTCCTGTGCACTTGGAAGATAAAGCTGTTGATGAAAATGCACTGCCACAAAGCAGTGCTCAGTGCTTTTGTCAGCGAGGGCACTGTGTATTATTCTGCACTGGTCATGCTTTATGAGATTTGAAATTATTCAAATTTTGCTTCTCATCCTCCTTTTGGAGCCCAGTCAACAAAAGTGCCAGAGGTGATGTGCACCCAACTGGGAAGATGCTGCAGGAGGAGCTGTTATTATGGCAGATTTATCTTCCATGGCTTTTCTGAGACCAAAAATACCCTACTGTTCTGCACTGGAACAAACCCAAAACATTTCACTTTATTTTCCCCCACAAAATGGAATGTCAGCAAAGTGTCCCTCTTGGCCTGAAAGCGTTGACCTTTTTTATTCCTCCTGGCCACTGCACGAGTTCCTTGAAGCACACAGTTACTTATCCCCAATTCTTCAGGACCTGAGGCCATCCTGGCAGCAGGAGGTTCAGCTGTGCCTGTGCAGGGTGTCCTGGGTCCCAGTGACCTCTCCTCTGGAAACAGCAATGCCTTCCCTTGTGAAGCTGCAGCTCAGTTTTTTTTTGCCAGGATTCTCCTTTTTTTAAAGGCAAACCCGTTAACTGTCACTTAAACACCCCCTGGCCCCATCTGCAAATCACAGTTTAAATAAACATCAAACTATTTCCCACCCTCTAAAATAAATCTTCTAGCACTCTAGCTGGCGCATTCAGGGTTGTTTTTGTCCTTGCTGGTTTTGTTGTCAGGTCATGCTAACCTGACCATAAATGTATATTTTAGTGGAAGGAAACATGGGGCTGATTCTTCAGCTAACATTCAGGGCTGAGTTACAATCGATTAACTGCACAAATTTACTTTAAGCAAGCATCTGTGACTTTTAAAAGTGACCCAGTACCTAAGGAAATAGTTTTAAAAAACAAGATGGGCTCCTACCAACCTGTTGGGGTGGGGAGAGTGGAAAAGAAGAGAGAAAAAAGGCATAACCTGTGCTGCTACAGGGCTGTTTGGTGATGATGTTAACTAGGATTGTTCTGGTGCTTTCCCTTCGTGAAAATATAGCCACTTCTTAAAAAAAAAAAAAAAAAAAAGAAAATAAATACCACTATCTCCATTATATAGATGGGAAATGAGGCAGAGAGAGATGAAAGGACTTTGGCCTATTCATCCCACCAGGAAAACAACAACATCCAGGTCAGCCAAGTCCCTGTCTTTACACTTTGGTCCTTAGGCTATGGCTTTCTAACTACCTTGCACCTGTGTAAATAGGGAGGCAGGTGCAAAGTCCCCTGTGCTGTGGCAGCCTTGGGAGGGCAGGAACACTGAGAAACGTCCTCAGAGGGTGGCTGGGCAATGTCATTGTCCTCCCTTAGCTCTGCCCTGCCAGCAGGACCGTGTCCTCCCCGCGCAGGAGGCATTGCTCTGGCGCTGTGAAAGCATGCAGTCAGCACCAGAGATTTCATGCTCTGTCTCTTGAAATCCAATATGGAGCAGTTGCCTTCTCTCCATCCCACAGGCTCATTACCCAGCTCTGTGTGTGGCCTCTCGCCGTAATTAACCTGAGGGGGTTACTTTCCTTTTCTAATTTGTAGGAAGTGGCTCATGACATCTGTTGCAGCCCCGAGGCTCCTTCCTGCAAACCTTGAGCTGCTTCTCGTTGAAAGAAAAGGCAGCACAAAGAGGTGTAACAATTAACTGGGCTGAGTCCTGCCTTTGAAAACAGCATCTTTCAATTGCTCAACAAAAATCTGCTGAGTGCACAGGACAGTGAAAATTCTTTCAAAGGGAACCATGGGCTTAAACCTCATTACTAAGTATCTTCATTCTCTTCTTGTTAATACTTCAGGGCAAAACTAGCAAACAGCTGGCCTAAGAAGAGTTTTAATGTGTTTTCCTTTTTTATTATGTTTGTCTCATGGTACAAAATTATGATAGTGCTCTTTCTCACAGTTCACCCTTTCTCCTTTGAAGATTTGCACTTACCTGTTGCATCATACCTTAGCTGGGGCTTGATACTGCAGGGAACTCCCCTAGAAAAGCCACTATAGAGTTTGATCCTGAAACTTTTGGAAGTGAGAAACATCTTTCCTAGATTCTAAAGGGAAAAGGGATCATTCAGATTCTCTTATCACAAGAAAGCTTTCCAGTTTTATCATTGCATTTTGGAGTTAGGTGATGTTTTGGCAAGGAAAGAATCTGAAAGAGACAGAAAGGTGCAGCAGCTTATTCTGTGGGAGGGAAATCACTGGGGTGGGTGGGAAGCTGATTCTCACCAGCCAAGCTATTTTGAGGTGATGCTCTCTCAGTCTCATTTCTCACTCTTTATTACTCTTATAAAGCCAGTATTCCTCAGGGCATGAAGAGAGGAAAGCTGTACAGGTGCATCAGTGTGTGCATTAGACCTGTGAGAACATATGTAGCTCTTATTGTCACTGATTTATTACAGGGCTTGCAATGAGATTTTTCTGATCTGGGCTGTGGCTGTTCTGAGAAACATAAATTTCTATCCTAGACCTAAAACTTTTTTTACAGTAGATCAATTTTGATATACTTTCATCCCAATTTTGTACTTCCCCTCGAATTGGCATCTCCTGACTGAAATGCAGGCAGCTGGAAGTGGTTGGCTGTAATCTCACCCGACGTCTTGAGTAATGTGCTGCACAGAATCTCTCCTGGTCCTTTCTGCAGCGTTTCTGTTGGGCACAGAGCATTAGCTGTGTGTAGATAAAAACCCTTTTAGCAAGCTGTGTGCCCTGTGTTTGCAGCAGGCAGTTGTAGCCTGAGTCAGGCAGCGCTGACCTGCGCCAGGGCTGGCGATACCTTAACAGCAGTTGTGTGTGTGTGTGTGTGTGTGTGTGTGTACTGCCCTAACAGCAACTGAATGAAAAAGGCTTTGAAGTTGCTGGCTGGCTGGGGAGCAAAAGTCCCTTCATCTTTCAGCACCAGTGGTGCTTGCCAGGCCATCCAGGGCTCCTGAAAAGCCCCTCCCTGCTCCTGATTGCCAGCGTAATGAGGATGGTTGATAATCCAAGTGCCGTTTGCCTCCCGCTCTCCACGCACAATGGCAGCAGCCTGGTGGGTCCTGCTGGGGTCCCTGTGTCTGCAAGGGCTTTTTAGGTTGGTGACTCTTACTGGGAAGTTTTACAGGGAAGGAATCCCTTCCTGCAAGGGCTGAGCTGCTGTTGTGTGAGGGCTTGCAGGTGAGCAGGGTTTTGAGTTTTGGGGAGCACTTGGCGTCAGCTTGGTCGGATTGTGGCAGTTTCAGATCGAAGAGCAGGGAGCTGAGTGCAATGTCTCCTGCAAAATCAAGAATCATCCAGTGAGATGAACCCAGGTCTAAAATCCCAAGTGTTGTCTCCCAGCCGTGGGCTGATAAGGGTGGACTGTGCCCTGCCACATCCAGGCCATCAAGTTGTCCCCTTGGGAATGGACCTGTGTCCCCAGGCTGCTCCCTGTGCCCTGGGATAATAGCAGCAATATCCCTGTGCTCCCCATGAGCAAGGCTGGAGCTGTACCTGTGTCAGGGAAGAAACATTTCTCCTCACAACACTGCACAACTACAAGGGCCCTTTTAGTTGTAACACTCTGTGTTTGAAAGGTCTGCTTGGCAAAGAGCTGAATGGCCCCATGAGCTGTGTGAAGGGGAAACATATTTGGCAGGGAATATATGGCTCTGTTAATAAATAACAAGGATTGTGTGAGTGCTGTGTAGGGGGCTACAGCAGGAGCAGGCTGTGGGGATGCAGAATTGAGGGTTCTGTTCCAAGAGAAGGGGAGCTTTTGTGTGGGATGGAGATATGAGGGTCCAAATGTGTCCTGGTTTAAAGCTGATGGGCATGAGCTGACTCTTAGAGTGAATAACAGTGCAGAGGACACATCACTTGGAGCCACTGGAGCCTGGGCTCTGCGGATCCATGGGTGAAGGGGCTCAGGAAAGAAGGGGAACCCCTGCCATGTCCCTCAGCATGTCGTACTTTGCTTTGTGAACATCTGAAAGGTATTTTGTGAGTTCCTCCAGAAATGCTGCTTGCTTATGTTTTGGGAGGGGAGGAGAGGGAGGAGGTCAGGGGACAGTAAAAAGTACAGTTGACTTCTTGTATTCAAGTGATCTGTGCAGCTTTAGCCACCTGCCCAAGTGCAGATTTGTTGATCTCAGATTCACTCTGCATTGGTTATGTCCTGCTAGAGAGGCCCTGCTTGGGATTGCCTAAGAATTGCTCAGAATTGCTCTTCTGATATGACCTTGTTATGGTCCCTGGTGCAAGATACTTCTTCCACTGCTCATCTCATTTTATTTCAGGTTACTTTACAGGCACTAGGATAATTTTGAGATTTGAATTTAGACCTACGTTATATGGAAGAAATAACATTAAGGAGTTGGGGCCAAGCCTTCAAACTCAAGTGTTTAATAATAGATGCCTAAATCTGCACAGGCATTTAAATGTATTGCCTTGTCCTGATCTGTGAAGACTGCTAAGAAGTTTATTCTATTAACTTAATGTGAATTTAATAGGCAGGCATCCTCTGCTACTTGCTGAGGACCATCCCCTCCACAGAGGGAACAGAGGCTCCAAATTATTACAGAAAACCTGATTTCATCCCAGCCAAGTCTTGCAGCAGACCATAAAGCTGTAACGTTACCCTTCCCAGAACCATGACTCAGTCTCCAGTACTCAAGAGGATATTAAGATATTTAAAAATTCACATTTAGGCACTGGTTACTTGTTTTCTGGCTAAGAATTCAAATTCTCAAGCTTTCCACAAGCTTGTCACCACAACAGCTAAAAAAATTCCTTAAGGTTCATCCTTTTGTGTTATCCCATGACTCCAGAAGCTGTGACTACATGAAAATATACTGATACCATTAACTCGGGGTGAAAAGAGCACAGTGGCATCTTGGATGGTTTTATATAAGCCCTGTTATTACCAGCTTGGCTCTGCTCTTGTAAACTAAAGGCTACAAGTGGTAACTTCTTGTTCAATTGTCTTTTTTCAGGAATTTTTCAGAGCACAGCTGAGGGAGGGTGAGGCTGTTCCTCCTCTGCCTTGTGCCCCCATCAGCAATAAAATCATGTAAGCACTGTTTGCAGAGTTTTCTTTAATCGGGTGAGATGGCTTGGAGAGAACCAGCTGTTGTTCCTCCTCCCCAGAGGAGGTTTTGGGCTGACATAACCCAGCAGCAGGGAAGGTGGATGGATGTGGGAATGGAGGTGGGAATGGAGAGCAGGTCCCACGCCTCCCCAGACTGAATTATGCCTCTGTCAGGTCCTGGAGGAGATGGCTCAGGCAGCAGCTGGCACAGGTTAAGCACAGCAAGAGCAGGACAAGTGCTGTGCCACTGAGGGTCTCAGCTGTTTGCATGAGTCTGGTTCAGTGTCTGGTTTGTGGAGGCACCCACCCACCCACATCCCACCCCTCAAGGCTCCCCAGCTGCAGTGAATGGTCCTTCATCACCCCAAAATAAAAGTGTGGCTGTGCAGTAACCACAGCGCTTGGCCCTGGCTGAGCCCTGGGTGGTTGGTGATGAAATTCGGGGAATTCCAGGCACAAGTGCTTCTCCCTCTATTTAACCTGTGCAGAGGAATGGGAGATCTCAGAGGCCACACAGACACCTCTGCGCGGGGCAGCCTCCCAGGTGCCTCCCAAGGGAGGTCCCTTTGCTGTGGTTTCACTTTCCCTGGAAGGGAGTGGAGGGATGGGGCCTGCCCAGAGGGAAGGGGAGCGCTGCTGACGCGTTCGCCCATCCCTGCGTGCCAGTGAAATGAGAAGATGCATCTGGCACAGTCTCAGTGCCTTTCTTCCTGCCTGCCTGACGTGGGGAGCTGCTGTGCTGCCCTGTGTCACAGCTCACTGGCTCTGGGCACGAAGGAATTCAGCTCATTTCCTTTCTCATTGACATTGCCATGTAGGAGAAGGGGTTCCTTTTTCTTTTTAAAGTCTGATGTGCGTGAAATGTTACATATTCTGTGTTTGAGAGGAGCAGCTCGTGGCTGTTCCAGTGCACAGCTGCTGGAGCACCATGCAATGACATAACACCCATGAACTGCTGTGAGACATGGAAGTTGAGGATGCTCCTGTATCACCCTTGGGTCTAGCTGAGAATTTTTGGAGGCAACACTTCCAGGGTGGAAGTGCCAGCTCATCATAACTAAAATTCTGAGGGAGTGATTGATTTTGGTCATTCATCAAGTTCATTTAAAAAAACCCCAGCACTCTGCTATTATCATGTTTCACAACTGTGCCTGGGGGACTTTATCTTGGATCAGAAAAAGACTAATTGTTGTACAAATAAAGAATGGTAGGAATAAAATTGTCTCCCAGGGAGGTTGTGATTGCCATTTACTTTCTTCAGATGAAATGTAAGACTGTCTGATTTGGCATAGTTTGGGTTTAATCTACAATTTAGGTTACTTTTTTACAAAAAAGCTTGAAAAGATAAAAAATGAATAACAGCTGCCAGGATTGAAATGAAACACTCCCAAACTGCTGCTGGAACATCTGACCAGATAGAAAAATGTTCACAGATTAAAGTTTTAAGAAAATGCTGAGGTTCTTACTTTCATTATTTTTTGTTACCCTTCTTTGTAATAGAATTTTTCTTTTGACATTTCACAAAAATAGCCGGGGACTGTGAAACCATTTTCCCCTCACTTTCTTCATGGCTGCTGCAATTAGACTATGGCAAGGGGGTTTTGGGGTGTGGGAGCTTCTGCCCATGGTTTTCTTACCCAACTCTGAGCAGAATTAGAAGATCCAACACTAAAAACAGCTGAGTCCAGTATTGCATTAGAGCACTGCTCTTGCTGCTACTGGCTGTACTGCACTGGTTTTTTTGAATTTTGGGGTCAGTTTTTGCAGGGCAGACAAGGCCATGAATATTCTCTGAATGTGGGGCTGGTGAAGTCATGCTGCTGCAGAGAGTAGGCTCTGCATGTGCTAAAATAGCCATGGATTTCATGGTACAGGGAGGGAGCCCTCGTGGTTGTGGAGTCACATCACACATTTCAGTAACCCAGTGCTAAAGTTCTACTCTCATGAAATATGGCAATTCACACACGTGGATTTTTTGGATGTAGGTTGATGTCATGTCCTGATCTGCAAAGAGATGTGATAAAATGCAGTATTTTTACATGCTGTGTGTATATACATATGCAGAGGAACTGATTGTAAGATGCTGAGCTTTGCAATAATTTTTTTTATTTATAAAAATGGATTTTAAATAAATTTGAGCATCTTCAGTCATTTGTTGCATTGTTTAAACATCCTCTTTTGCCTCTGCCCTTTCCACTTTGCCTTCATTTCCAGCAACAGTCGGAAATGGCCTGTTGGCATTTCCAGGCTCAGAGGAGTTGAGTGGGAGATCAGCAGGAGCACTCAGCCTGTGCAGGCCGCAGCTGCTGCAATGCTGCTGCTGCATGGCTACATCAGCAGAGGTGCATCAGCAGCAGCCAGAGCACAGTGTGCCTTCCTAAAGGCACTGGGAGGGTGGCAGAGAGAAGGAGCTCTCCTGCCAGCCTTGGTTTCTTTCCTTGAACACCAGCCAGAGGTTCTCCAAGGCACAAGTTCTGGCTGCCCATCTGTGCAAAGCCCTTAGCGCCACATCTCCGTGTCCTGCAGGTGTGTGCTGTTGTGCACAGCCCTGCGCTGCAGTTCAGAGAGTGGCATGGCAGATGTTCACCATGCCCTGGGTTTTGGGTTGGGTGTGTTCCTGGCACCCTGGCTGGCAGGATGGCACGGGCTGCCTCACCATGAGCGGCGTGTTCACACAGGACAGAGGGACAGAGTGGCTCTGTGTGAAATCCTGGCTCCCGTGGGTGCTGTGGGCTGCTTTGCCTCCAGGCTGCTGCACAGAGTTCCTTCCAGGTCAGACTGCTGCCCTTTAGTCCAACCTGGCTGCTGCTCAAGGGTGAAAATAGAGGGTTTCTTGTTCCAAAACAGCAGCAGAGCTGGTGGCCTCAGTCCAATGCACCTCCCAAAGCAGAGCTGGCACCTATTTTCCTTACCTGTTTAGCCATGATTTATCCCACAGCCTTTTCCTGCAATGCTGTGTGGGTCTGGAGTTCTGCTGTCCTGTGTTGTGCAACCTCAGGCCAGACAGGGCTGAACTCTGTACCCTCCTTCTCTGCCACACCTGAGGACACAATCCCTGTCATGGCAGAAAATGCACAATCTCTGTATGGAGGCACTTTTCCCTCTGCTGTCAGTGATGTGAGTTCCATGAGTACTGAAAGCACCCTAAAATACAAATAAATAAGAGAATTGATTTATCTCTTGACAACCTGTAGAGCCACTGGAAGTTTTCTTTACACATCATGCCATATCTTCTTTTCTCATCTCTTAAATCTGAATATTTTCATTTTGCTCTTTCCACTTCCGTCTGGGAAAAAAAAAAAAAGTGCCTGGAGGTTATAGGGCCATGGAGTGACCCCCTTCCTTCTCACAGTACATGATTATTTGCCTTACTTATTTCATTGAAACCGCAGAAGTGAGGTTTGTGAACAACTGCTGACTAGAAAAAGAAAGGTTTGAAGTACAGTACCGGGGGAAAAAAGTGATTAAAAGACAAGAGAAGAAAAAAAGGAAAGGAAAGGAAAGGAAAGGAAAGGAAAGGAAAGGAAAGGAAAGGAAAGGAAAGGAAAGGAAAGGAAAGGAAAGGAAAGGAAAGGAAAGGAAAGGAAAGGAAAGGAAAGGAAAGGAAAGGAAAGGAAAGGAAAGGAAAGGAAAGGAAAGGAAAGGAAAGGAAAGGGAAAAAAGAAAAGAAAAGAAAAGAAAAAAGAAAAGAAAAGAAAAGAAAAGAAAAGAAAAGAAAAGAAAAGAAAAGAAAAGAAAAGAAAAGAAAAGAAAAGAAAAGAAAAGAAAAGAAAAGAAAAGAAGAGAAGAGAAAAGAAAAGAAAAGAAAAGAAAAGAAAAGAAAAGAAAAGAAAAGAAAAGAAAAGAAAAGAGAGAGAAAGAGCAGCTTCACATTATTTGAAAGTCACTCCAAAGAAATCCCTTTCACTTGTACAATGATTTCTTCTCCTGGGACATCTCTCTGCAATAGTTGTCCTCTTCCTTTAAGTGGCTGCAGACTGAGAATGTGATATCCTGCCAGAAGAGTCTTGATTGCTCCACTTCAGGCTAAATGAACTGGAAGAAAGAAAGAAGCTTTTTAAGATTGGTGCTTTCTACTAATTGTTTTGCAGAGAGGCTCATGCCAGTGCTAGTCTGTGTGCCAGGTAAACCCTCTCATGGCACAGTTGTATTTCTTTCCCATTTCTGTGCTGGGGGGATGTTTGCAGTAATATTTTCAAGGCTTCTTCTCCTTACTGTACCTGAGTGGATTTAAAAGATGTGCAGATGTGACTTGTAGGGACCTGGTTTTAGTGGTGGACCTGACAGTGCTGGTTTAATGGTTGAACTTGATCTTAAAGGTCTTTTCCAATCCAAATTGTGCTGTGACTGATTCTTTGCAGATGTGTCATCATGAGCACATCCACCGGCTGAACTCCTGACACTGAGCTGGTTCCAGTCCTTGCTGTAACCCTTGGAGCTGACATTTGGTGTGTGCCCACATGACTTCATGTCATGTCACCGTGTCCCTAACTTCTTAAAGAGATGGATTTTCCCTGTTTGCCATGACCTGCCATGCTGCTGCTCCATAAATCAGTGCTTTCCTTTTCTGTCTTTCACAAAAGAGAATGTTACTGGAAAATGTTTGGGCACCTTTTGACATTTTACACTGAGGCCTGCTGATCTCCTCATGCAAGTCATGGGGATTTGTCCTGGAGTGGGGAGGCATCACCTGCTTGTCACAGTGAGCACTGGCAGTCAAAACTGGATCCTGATGCTGCTGCTACACACTCACAGGGCAGCCTTGGGCAAGTCTCTCTCTCTCCCCACAGGCTGCATTTATTTGAAGTGCAGATAATGTGAAATGAGGCAGAGATGCCAGCAGGGATCCTGGCTGCAATGTGTGATGTAGATGGACCCGGTATTTTCCTGTCTCTGATGTGTGTGGGACCACCAGACAAAGCTTTTTGAAGCCTTTAATTCATAAAATATCCTGTGTCATCCTTGTGTGAACAGGCAGCTATGCCAAGAATTATTGCTCCTGGTTCTTGTATTCCTGAAGGGAATGGTCAGCAAGAACATCTTCTAGAGAGTTTCCCATGCACAACTGAAGTGGAAGGAACAAAATTGTTCACCTTCAAGATGGAGTTTCCCCTTCTTCCCTAAATTTTGGGTTTTGGATACTTTGAACCAGCACTTTTTTATTGTTTTGCCTTAACTTCTGTATTTGAAACACCAGATCACTATACCTCCTCTGTGCTGGATGTGCTCCAGCCTAAACATTCTCTATTCTGTGTGCTTAAATTCCTTTCTATAGTTTCAGCTGAATGTGGAATTCTTGTCTGCTCCTCTGTCTGCATTGCCCTGTGCCATTCCTCAGGGCAGTGGGACAGCTCATGTGTTCCTCCCTGGAAGGGGCAGCATCTCAGTAATGTGTGAAGCAGGGTCTCTGTAATCCTTGGGGATCTTTCAGGATAAAAAGCTGCTCTATAAATACTATATCATTTTCATTTTCATTCTGGATTCAGGAGTGAAATGATCCCACTTAGTTAAAGCAGGATGAAGTGTCTATTTTCATATTTGTTTAATTGAACCACTCAGCATGTCTGATAGTAATGGCTTTATTTGAAGCATGTGGTTCTTATGAGCTGCTAAGATACCGATAGCATTTGGATTAGTCTTTTTGCCAAAAAAGCCAGGTCAATTCTTTAGGAGAATTAAAAAAAAAAAAAAACAAAAACAAAAAACCTAAAGCAAACTTTATTTTAACAGTGTCTTGAATTTCACTTTAGGTTCCATAAATATTTGTCAGTGTTCCTTTTGTAATACCCGTGAGAGCCCTTGGCAAGACATGGGGTCTATGTCCAGAACACAGAATATAAATAAATTCCCCAAACCATGCTGGAGAATTGGAGGTAACTTTAGCCCATGCAAGAGACCTGAAGCCAAGCAAAGGGGTGATTGTGGCTCTTGAATTACTGTTTGTAGACAGAAGAGGGAATGAGAGGAAAAAAGGAGAAGTACTGAGAGAGGGAAATCTAAACATCAGTAGAAGGTGTGTGGGAGCCCCACCATCCCATGCAGGAAGGTGGAGGTCATTTACCAAGGCAGTGACAGAAAAGTGACTTCTGCTTGGATTGCAGGTGCTGTCTCCTCCTAATGCTCTCAGTTTACAATATTTTCTTATGCCCTAGAGAACAAGTGAGGAAATTTTACATTTTTGGTGAGGACTGGTAATGCCATTTATTTCAGATCAGGCCAAGAAAGCACTGGGGGAGCCACCCTATGAGCCCCCTTCCCCCACTTTCCTCTGAATACCTTTGATATTCCTGAGATCTGGGCTCACTTCTGTGGTTTTCAGCACTATATCTAAGAAAAAGAGAAAAAGAAGCCTGTGATGATTCAAAGACTTTGCCTATAGTTGAGTACTTAACCAGAGGTTTAGGGTGCAGGGCTTTTGATTTAAGAGCAAGCCCTGTTCTGTGCAGTTGAGGGGGGAAATAGCTGAAATTTTATCCTATCCCTGACCACAGATTGAGATTACCAAAGCTGTACAAAAGCAGGGAGTCAGAATGAAGGAGGTGTATTGAAGGAAGCGGGACCTTGGCTTCTAGCAATGCGCTCTGGTTGCTGGATCAGCTCCAATAAAAATTTAAATTCAGACAAGCTGAATGCCTTATTTGTCTGGTTAAGGGGGAAGAAGGTGGGGATGGGTGAAGTTTTTCCTTTACCTCTGAACATTAAAATATGGTAGTAGGATGTGAGAAGTATATATTCCTTAAGAATCAACTATTGTAGTATCAGATGGTTGACAACTGGGTTTTTGTTCTTCTTTATGTGCTGAAGCTGGAAAATTGCAAAGCATGGATAAATAAAGGTGTGAGAGGGGTTTGCTGGGAGACAGCCTGTTTTTATAGTGAGATGGGAGCCTATCTGTCCACAGATTTAGAATACCTTACAAAATGCTTGACAACTTTGATCTCCCTTAAAATTAATGGGAATTGAGTGTTGCTGACGCTTCACAAGATCAGTGTGTCTCTTTGCATGGAGAATTTCCAGCAATGATCTCCATACCAGTCCTCAGTTGTCTGCAAGTGCTAAAAGAAAAGTATAGGAGAGCCATTAACCCCATGTTTTCTGCTCTCACAGACAGCTGTCTGGGGCCATGTAGCTGTTGATATTCTATAGCTTTCTATTCCTGCCATACTGTTCCTACATATGGTTTTGGAAATGCTACTGAGGCTTGCCAACAGTTCCTTAATCTGGTTACTATGGAAGTTAAGGGAAAAAAATCAGGTAACAACCTCCATCTGCAAAACTATTTCTGGTTTTGTGACTGGGATTCATACACAGTCAGCATAGTCAGATCATTTTTTACTTAAAAATACCCTCTCCCTCACCAAAACAGGAAGCATCTTTCCAGGAATGCTTGGGAAAGTGTTTGACTTTGATGTGACTGAGATAACTGGGAAAAGTATTAAGGCTGGAAAAGGTCTATCCAGACAGAAATACCCCTCGCACTCGATAGATGTATTACCTGTGCTCAATCTGTTGTATTCCTAAATTCCTCACATTTTTCTTCCCAAGCTGGTTATTTTTTTAAAAAATATGGAGTTTCAGTTATCCTTTGGAGCTTCATAAAACTTTCTTTAAAAAAGCTTTGCAGCCCATTTCTTAATCCTATTCCATCACACAGCTCATGCCAGCAGTACGGTTTGGCAAGGGGCTGTTTACCTTTCTGCAGCATGTCCAGAAAAATACAGGAGGGGCAGAGGCACAGCCAGTGTGTGCTGGCAGGGTGCACATGAGCTGCATTATTCCCTGCATTACCCCTCTGCCTGCAGCAAGAGCTGCATTACTGCGGGGTCTGTGCAGCATTACAGAGGGTAATGAGCTGCATTACTGCTGGGTCTGTGCAGCATTTACAGAGGGTAATGAGCTGCATTACTGCTGGGTCTGTGCAGCATTACAGAGGGTAATGAGCTGCATTACTGCTGGGTCTGTGCAGCATTACAGAGGGTAATGAGCTGCATTACTGAGGGGTCTGTGCAGCATTACAGAGGGTAATGAGCTGCATTACTGAGGGGTCTGTGCAGCATTTACAGGAGCTGAGCACCAGCTCCTGGCTAATGAAGAAGGAGGGGAGGGATGCTCTGTTCCTGTACCCAGGGCTTTGGTTTACACAGCTCCATTGTGTTGCACGGGGCCTTCCTGCCCTGCAGCTTGACTTGCTCCGTGACAAATTATTCCTTAATTACTGGATGGCAGAAGAAAAGCTTTACAGCCCTGAGGTTATTCCTAACAAATCAGGTTACAGAAGACTTGGAAATTATATTGAGCAGAAAAGCACCATGAGGTTTCCTTGGGTGCTTGGGCTGTGTTAAGCTTTACTAAGGCAATGTGCTAATGAAGCTTGTTAAAATGCAATTATACATTAATGCTGTGGATGCAGAAATGAGGGTAATCGGCAGAGAGGTGCTAGTGAAGCTGTTGTGATTAGCACGATTTGTGTGTGTCACTGCTGTGCTCAGGGCCTTCACCTCACTGTGCAAGGTGTGTGGACACAAGAAAGCTGTGCCCCAAGAGCTCCCTGGGGATATGAGATGAAAGAGGATGGCAGGAAGATGGCTGGAGCAAAGCAGCAGTGAGATCAGAAAATCTTATAATCATAGAGTGGTTTGGGTTAGAAGGAACCTCAAAGATCAATTTCCAACCTTCACTATCCCAGGTTGCTCCAAGCCCCATCCAGCCTGGCCTTGAGCACTTCCAGGGATGCAACAGCCACAGATTAACAGGGCAACCTGTTCCAGAGTACACTGAGTAAAGAATTTCTCCCATTCATCTGATCTAAATCTCTTCTTCTTTTGGTTTTAAACTGTTTGATGGTGTTGTGTGACCGTGGTCACAGGGGTCTTCAGGTGGAAGGAGAGATGAGAATGTTGACTCCATGATCAGAAGGCTTGATTTATTATTTTATGATATATATATATTACATTATAACCGTACCAAAAAGAAATAGAAAAGGAAAAGGTTTCCTCAGAAGGCTAAGCTAAGAATAGAATAGAATAGAATAGAATGATAACAAAGGCAGCTCTCTCAGACTCTGTCCGAGATAGCCCCGTCTTGATTGGCCATTAATTATAAACATCCAAGAGGGGCCCATCACCGGTGGACCTGTTGCATTCCACAGCAGCAGGTAATCATTGTTTACATTTGTTGCTGAAACTTCTCAGCTTCAGCAAGAAAATCCTAAAGAAAAGATTTTCACAAAAAGATGTCTGTGACTGTTGGCCATGAGGACCAGCAGGACGCCAGGCTTGGCTGCTGACCAGTGATGGTGGTTCCTGGTGCAGGAAAGCTTTAGGGGCATGTGCAGGGAGAGAGCCAGGAAGGAAACACCTAGGAAAGGAAATATCTACGATTTTCTCTGAAAAATGTAAAAAGGCAGGAGAGAGCCTGCACATCTGGCACAGCTGGAAGAGGGTGGACCTCTGGTAAGGAAGAGGTGGCAGAACAGTGATTGGGAAGAGGCCAGAGGAGCCTTGACAAGTGAAGAAAAGTAGCAGCTGTTTGATGTGGCAGGGAAAGGCAAAGGTGGATGTGAGGAGAGGGGGAAGTGGCCAGAGCAGTGTCTAGAAAAAAATTAATATGGATGAGGCAAGAGTGTGCATTGCCAAGGCTGGAGCAGAGGAGTCTTGATGAAATACGATGGGAGTCTGGATGCAAACTCCAAGTGAGTGGACGGGCAGCCAGGGCTGGGCTTATCAAGGAGCTACAGAAAGACTTTGGCTCAGGGTCTGAGCCAGGATGGGGAGAGCTGGAGGGAGAGCAAAGCAAAAATAACACCAGGGCTGTGGGCCTGAGCGACAGGCAGGACAGTAGCAGTGTCCACAGCAATTAAGGAAGGAGGTGGGGAGGGGGAGGAAGATTAAGAGCTCTGAGCTTGAGCTGACAGCTCGACATCCAGGAGATGTCAGGGAGACAGGCGAGGTTTTCGTCCGGACAGAGAGAGACAGGCCCGCATGATCGGATCAGACAACTGGGGACTGATTTATGTGAGAAGATTAAAAGAGCTGCTTGTAAATATGTGTATAGCTTGGCTAAGTGACACCTGAGGGGACAATAACTGTCTGCAAGTGTACGAAGGGATTGGATACCAGGGCCGGGAGGAGGGGCAGGGAACGGTTGAGGAGTGTAGATGCGGATTTTGACTGGAGGCAGTGGAAGGAGGTGGAACAAAGCTGCCTGTATTGCCTCCTTAGGGAAAGGATCTCCCCTGGGAAACTGAGAAGATTGTTTGGTGAGTTTTGAGAGCTGCATATCCATCCAGGTTCCCATCTGCCTGTGATCACAGGGTGCCTTGCAGTCTGGTGTGTGTCCTCACAGCACCTCGAGAGAGGAAGGTGTTCCCAGCTTTGTGCAATTGTGCAATTTGTGGCACTTTGGTACCTTGTGTGACCCTTGCTGTGTGACTATCAAGGACCTAAGAAAGTACTTTATTCATTAGATTCTCTTCCCTTTAATTTGTCTCTGTTTTAAAAGTTCATTTCTGCAGATAGTCCAGAGAGATGGGTGGGAATGAGACCTAAAGGGGCTCCTCCAGCCCACAGTTTGTGAGATTTTCTCCTCATGGTCCTTACAACTTACTAACTTAGATAATTTTACTTCTCTGTGAAGCCAAGGGAAGGAGCAGCAGTTATTAATTTGTTTCTGTTGGGCTCATCTATGGGCCAGTGCCAGTCCAGTGCCTTGTCTCTGCCTTTTTGGGTGTTTCAGAGGGAGATGCAGGAGGCAGCTCCAGAGCGAGCAGTTTGTTGGGAGCTTTCCTTACACTGGTTACTGCCTTTTGCAGGTCCCAGGTTTATATTTATTTTGAGCAACATTGCTCAGAACATGAAAGGGTTTTCCTAGGAAACTTTAACAGGACCCTGAGAAAAGTAAAAGGAATGACAAAAAGTGGATCCATCGCAACATTTTTGTTATTCAATTTTCTGGTGGAGGTTCTGCTGTGATACCAGATGGGGGTTAAATTCTCGGATAAATCTTTCAAAGAAAGAGCCTTACTTCCAAAGTTAAATACCAGCTGTCTCCTTCTGTCTGAGCACCCTTTTCATACCTGTCCTTTTCTGGCTGGTCTTTACATTGATGTCCTAAAGAGATGAAATTCATGCGGTGACATTTTCTGAGGGTCAATCCATCTCCATCCCTTCCAGTAGCTTTTAAGCCTATAAACCAATTTCACACACATTGTTTGAGAAGGAGTGATGTGAGAGATACTAAGTTCAAACTTTGTGAAAATGGGAAGTCATGTAGAAGGGATTCTGATTGTGATGCATCCCACTGCCACCACGCTTGGAACAAAGGCCATTGCAAATCTTCAGCCTTTTCTAAATATATAGATGAATTTTCTAAATAAAGTGACATTAATGCAACAGTGAGAAACAAGCAAATATATAAATGAAGATGTCAGCAGATTCTTGCCCCTTAATAGGCCCTGGCAAATGGCTCCACAGAATGTAGGGCCATTGGAAATTAAGCTTTGTTAATAAATTGCCTGTCATTGTAAACTGTCCCATCCCCAGTGTGGGGCTGGACAGGTATCAGTGGGAGATGTGAATTGCTGGTGGCTGTTGCCCTTCTTTCTGTGCATGAGGTGATCAGGGTGTCGTCCCTTACCAGTGCCAAACTGAATCTCTTTATGCATTGTCAATAAAAAATTATATGGAACCAAATAGTACAGAACCAAATTATACAGAGCCAAAATGCATTTCCAGCTCTTTATGCAGACTTCAGCTGCATTTTAGTGGTGGAGCCCTTCAGTAGAGACCAGAGGTCTCTGACCCATGAAGGTTTCCTTTTCCCTGCAAGGAGTTTGTGTTTGACCTTGGCAGTCACAGTTACCAGCAGAGCTCCCTGCTCCGACTTTGGCTTCTGTTTCAGCAGGCCCAAAATCTGTGGGGTCTTTCTGAATATTTCCCTCCTCACCCAATATTGCTGAAAATGAGCCTGAAGTGCTGACAGACAGCAGCACTCTCAGCATGTAGGAATCCAACATAAACAGACTTGCTGGTTGTGTACTTGGACATGTTAAACGAGGTCCCTGCTTTGATCTTCCTTGCACTATCCTAAAGCCCAGCAAGCAAAGGCTAAGTAAACAGACCTTTGATTTCAGGGCTGTTTGGAGCAGAGGTCTTGTAAAACTTTTATCAATGGCAGGGCTGAGCTACTGAAGTCCCTCTTGGACTGTAGGTGCTGCAAGAGTAGCAGTGTGGTTTTATTGACCCTAACATCTCCCTGCTTCCCATAATGACAAACATCTGGGAATACGAGCCAGCTTCCTGTTGATTGTAATGTGCCAGTTTCTCTAGGAGAGACACCTGCTTATAATCTCCTGTATGGTGGATGGAGCATAAGCTATTTCAGATCCTACAGCTATTGGATCCCACAGCCAGTGCAGCCTTTTGTTAATGCATGTCATAAAGATGCTTAAAAAAAAAATCACATGGGACACATTCGTGGGAAATGCTCACGTTACTAATCCTGTGTGTTCAACACTCCTTGGTCAAACCCCACAAAAACCAGTTCTCTGGCTGAAATAGCTTAAATGTTACAACAAATTGGAACAAATTGGATTTTATTTATTTGTTTCCTGTTTTCAGAGCATTTAGTGATTCCCCACAATCGCAAAGGTCACAAATTTTCTTTTGTGTTTAAATAAACAGGAGATTCTCCTTCAGGATCATGCCCTCCGAAAAGAGACAGTAAGAAACAAGCACCTAATATCACAAGATTTAAAAATTAAAATTGTGGGTTCTGGCAAAGTCCCCTCAATAGATGAAACACAGGAGTTGGATTGGCTTCTGCTTTCTTCCAATTTAGAATTTTTCTGTGTCTTCTGGTGAATTACATGAAGGAGGCTTTGTTTCCCTTATATTTACCCTAGGAAAGGGACATAGGAGAGTGGGGTCCTGCCAAAATATTTTATTTTTTAGAAGCATTATCAAATTTTATTGTTTTCAAAAACCACTGTACTTAAAATAGTGGAGTCCAGGCTGTTCCCAGTGGGCCAAAGCTCTGGACCCTCTTGGTGGGGCCATTTCAGGCAAAGCTTGACTGAGCTCAGGACCAAAAGCTGAAGTGTTTTGCTCAGCCCTACCCATGATTATTGCTTCATACCAAGATAAATGCTAAATGACAAAATAATTGACCAAAAATAATTGACCAGTTGCTCCATGTCCGTAGTGCTGCTGCTGTACCTTCTGGAAGTAAAGCTGAGATTGTTGGTGGAGTAAATTGTGAGTCAGAGTGCATCTAGACCCTCTTGTCTTCTGTCCTCACACTTTTACAGCTTGGCCTTAAATGATGACCTTTCTTACACTGCCTAAGTCATGAACTGATCTTTACTGTCAGTCAAACAATGGAGCACTGTTCTCCCTTCGGAAGTGAATTTTGTCTTTTGTTAAATAGTCACATCCACTATTAGATAAGAAGTGTTTTTAACAGCCCTCTGTTTGTTGCTGTTTGATGGCAGTTCTTTGATCCCCGGAGGGGTTTGCGGCACTGTTTGTGATATACAGCAAATCGATTTTACACATTTCCATCTTTTATCGACGAGTCTTCCAATGGGGCTTCACCATAATCAGATTGGAGAACACCATGGCACAGACATTGGGAAGGGGCTGGAATTTACATGCAATAAAGATTAGGGGATTAGCTGCTGATTAGGAATGTGCTGATTTCTCCAGCCTCAGGTACAGCAAGGGATCCTGCATGCCTGCTGTTCTCTGACCTTGGGTTTTGACCTCCTGACTCCTTGCTCAGAAATGCCAGCAAGCAGCACGGAGTGATTCCTGACGTGGCTTCAAGAACAAGTTCAAGTCACTTCAGCAGTAAAACCTATTTTAGTGAGCGGGGAAGCTCAGAAACGGGGCAGGCTGTGCAGACAGGCTGTGGCAGCACTTGAGAGTGAGGCAGGAATTCCTGCTGACAGCTGATGCTCCGTGCGTGTGCTGGTACCCGCACGTGCGCCGTGGGATGCGGGCAGCTCCGCATCGAGACAATATTTATCCATGCACAGCTTTTCCTAGATAGAGCCTGTGCTCTCAAGGTTTCTCCCCCTTCCACTTGCAGGAGGGACTGCACATTACCAGACACTGAGGTAATAGGAGTGCACATTAATTGATATTCCAGTGGCTCTATCTACCTGCTGGATATGATGTTACATTCCAGCACGCAGCCCGCCAGCGGAATGGCGTCGCTCGGAATCACGGAGCAGTGTCAGCACAACTCCCGTGTGCCTCTGTAGCTGCTGGAGTTTGGGCAGCTCAAATAAAGCTGTGCTAAGAACAGGGGGTTGGGAGTTCGCTTGTGTATCAAGTAGTAATTAGCACCATCTTGATGCAGATGTACAGGGATGAAAGGCAGGCAATGTGGGATCTTCAGCAAAGGAGAAGTATTTCAAAATTCATAGTTTGGGGAATCTAAATGGATTTATATTTTAAATATGTGTTTGCAGTATACCTACAATACCCACACTGTTAGGTGCTGGTTTGCTAGTACCATTCATCCTGACACATGCCATGCTGGTGTGCAGTAGAGGTACAGGAGGAATATCTTCCTCCAGGTGGTATCAGGCAGCTTTTGAGCAGCAAGGGGTGCAGCAGACCTTTGCACATACCAGATTAAATGCAAGTCTGGTTTTATCTGATTTAGAAGCTGAACAGTCCCAGGACATTACAGCACAGCCTCTGGCAGTCCTAGGTGGTGCAATTGGACATAGTAAGTGTGACAGAGCAAGAAGTCGTCACTCTCTCCTGGTAGTAAACCAAATAAAAGCCAGCTAAGAGTGCGCTAACCCTGTTGGGAGCGAACCAGAGGAGGGACAGAGGAAGTGGGTCTGTTTGAAGCTCTCCCAGATGCAGGCAGGCTGCAGAAAGCTTCACTTGCCTCTGTCCCAGTGAGTCTATTGTGTTTTTACATCAGGTAGTGTGTGCTTCAGTGTCTGAAGAGCAGGAACCAGATGGGAATGCTATAAGAATTCAGTGATAGTTTCCCTATGCAGGAGACTTGGTGTCTGTTGAGTTTAAATGTAGGTTTGCAATTAATCAACCCCGGGAAAACTTTATTTTAAAGTGCATTCAAGTATTTCCCCCTCCTGGAAGTGATGTGCAGGTGTGTATAGGCTAGACTGTAGAATGGCACAACAGGAACAAATCTTTCAAGTGAAATATTTGGTGCTGAGGAGGCGATGTTCACACTAAAGGCACTTTGGGAGTTTATTCTGGATCAGCTCCAGTTTGGTCATGTAGATTGAGTGCTCGTTAATGGAAATGCCAGAGGACAGCTTCTGCTTTTGTTTTCCCTGGGGCCCAGGTAGCAGTTGCTGACTGTCTGCATTAGCAGCTGGTGGGGTTTGGGAAGATGGGATCTATAAAGCAAAACATTTGGTTTTGAGGATGTGGCACCTCCATTTCAGAGGAGTGTTTCACTTCAGAATAGCTTTAGTCTGATTCTGAGAACTAAATGCCCCTTGCAGCTCAATTTCATACGAAAGCAACTTAGTCCATGTGCACCAAACCAGCTTCATGATGTGAAGCAAAGTGTAATTGGTGGTGAAGGTCAAAGAATTGATTTTAAAGTATGTCTCTGGTCCAGATTATGACACTGATATAGCCATATGTAAGGCAGACCTTTATGATGAGATTTTAATTCAGAGAGAAAGAGCCAGCTCCTATCACGCCTACCATGGAGGTTTTGGTAGGGCAGCAGTGAATGGTTTCAGGCAGATTTTAAAATGCTGATGTCTTAAAGATGAGTTGCATTTTTCTTTTAGAACAAGATTTGTCTTTTTACTTTTAATTTTTCTTCCAGAGCAGGACAAGTTATATATATAAATATACACACAGACATATGTATATACACACACACACATATATATACACATATTTATACACACACACACACACACACACACATATATATATATATATTTGTTTATTACTTGTCCAGAATCAATTCTGTTTTCAGATTTTAGGAACACAACAACCAATTTAAAAAATATTACCATTGCTTAGTCAACATACTTTTAAAACCACAACTTTTTTGCTTGTGTGTGTTTTACTTTGATTGGCCAAAGTTATTGCACAAAATATTTCTCAAGCTGAAAAGGGGAGAAAACCAAGCAAAACTCTTTGGAAGAGAAAAGCAGGTAAAGTCTTGCATCTTGACAAAAATGTGATTTTCTCATAGGAAAACAGTTCTGCCAAAGTCTCCATACCAAGCCTGCTGTGCAGCCATTCAGCTGGAAATGCTTTCTGTTCTAGTGAGGCCTCTGAAAATATCTCCAGTTCTTAAATACCACAATGTTTATCTCTTTGTGGTCACCATCAAACAGTTGTTACCACGCTTTTGTGGTGACCAAACATAGAAGCCCCCAGAGACGAGGGCAGAGGGAAGGGAGGGCTGAGAGCAGCCTTGCCATGCAGGGCACTGCCACTGATTTCCCAACAGCAGAAGGCTTAGGGATGTTTTGGCAGTGTCTCATGATCGAGAGTGAGTGTTCAGGATGGTTTTCTTCTGAGTCCTTAGTGCACTAATCACACCTTTTCCGTCCTGGCTACTGGGAAAGGCCAGTAGGAACCAGCAGTGGATGGAAGAGTTTAAAGTCTTCTCCACTTTTATACCTTACAGTGAATTCTGGTTAAAAAGGTTTTTAAGAGTATTTTGAGGAAAACAAATTCCTTGGATACAAGTGAAAAAGGCTTCTGTGTCAGTCTGTGGCTGAAAACTTGCTGCTGTGGGCTAGCAGGAAGGCAAACCAGCTATTTAAAGGTCTGTGTTTGCATCGTTCCTGTGCATGGCACGGAGTCAACCATCATGGTTTCTGTTTTCCTGCAGACATAAACAATGACACTTGCAATTTCCTGCTTGCACAGTGCTCACACAAGAGCCTGTCCATAAGGGAAACGTCTAATTACTTATTAAACCCTGCACACTGCTCAGACTGGGTTAAATATTGACTACCAAGGTTCAAGGGGAGTCTGCGTCACCAAACGTGAACTTGGGCATCCTATTTTCTAGGAACTGTTCAGATTAAATGGATGGGTGACAAAATGCTGCGTGCAGGGAGGAGGGACACAGAAGGGGACAGCAATCAGCAGGTTGTCTTAGAAATAAACACCTATCTTTGGAATCTGGGCATTTGGAATGTGGTTGCTACTGCTGGCTCGAAGGGGAGTTTTGTTACCAAAAAAAAAAGTGAATTAAACTGAGTCTTGTGGAGTGCTTGGTTTGTTTTACTGAAAGTCTTAAAGATGTGGGCGATTTGGCTGGAAAATCTGCTGGGCTTGTGAAGCAGGATTTGCATGGCTGGGGAACAGTTGGAAGGGCACAGTATAATGGTATTTATGTTAAAATTTGGGTAGATCCAACCCAGAAGGTAATTCAGGGCTGCCTGACTGGATTGTTTCCCAGAGATTATGGGAAGCAAACAAATGTCTTGTGTTGGCAGGAATGGTCCCTCTGTGACCTGTGGTGGAGATGGTGGAGCTCTGTGTTAGGTTTGGAGAGAGCAGGTTGGGGCTATGGAATTTCACTTGGGTTCTGGATCCTCCCTCAAGCCAGAGGATTTCTAGCTTTCTTCCAGAATTAGGCAGTTTGTCCTTCCTGGAAATAGCAGGCCAAAAAAGAAAAAAAAAAACCCTTCTAATTTTAAAATCTTGAAGCCATGTTTTAAGGCCATTTCTTTTGAAAAAATGCCCAACAAATTAGGAATGACATTTTTTACATGGGCTTGCCTTCTTGAATGGGAATGGAAGAGATAGATTGTGAGGGTGTGTGTGCCAACACACCTTTGTTGTACTTATCTCTTCTCTAAGAAAAGTTTTCTGATTATCCATTGAGCTGCATACCTGAACTGCACTGTCAGTATAATTTTAGCTTTTGAGTAGAAATATTAGTCCTCTCCTTTGGCCCACACTAATCCCACTGGCAGCACTTGAGAAACAATAAATAATATCATTTCTTCCACACTAGAAACTTTCCAGCATATGAAGTCTGTTTCCTCAAAAGTAATTTGAAGTAATCTTAACTCTCCTTTGCGTTTGCTACCTTGAAATCTGAGGGATAAAGTTACTATTTTTTGCTGCTGAAAAAATGTTCGGCAACAATTGAAATTGAATGTCACCCATGCACATTTAATTTAATAAGATGGTAATTTCATGTTAAATAAATACCAACTGATTATTGGAAACATATGCTCAAAGGATTTAGAAACTACATAAGAGATACATATCTCATCTACTGTTGTTGAACTAATAAATCTAAGCAATAATCAAGTGCCAATTGTTCAACATACAATAACTATTTTATTAAATGTCAGTGAAATGTGTATGCAGGGCACTTAATTAAATGGAACACATTCCCAGATATTCTAGTTTTCTTAGTTTTGGAACATCTAGAGTAGGAGATTTACTGGCAGCCTTCACACAAGGGGCCAGTTATTACTCATGTAAAAATATGTCAGGTACTTTTTGTGCTATCAATAAATACCCATTTCATCAGCAAAGCAGCTCCTACCACAGAGGGAGGGAAGAAAGGGAAGATATGGCACTTCACTCGCTGTGAAATGGATCTGCAAAGCTGTTTTCTCCATGTGGTTGTTGGGCAGAGCCATGCACCCAAGCCTGGAGCTTGCTTCTGCAAACAGTCCATGATTTCCAAACCTAAGCCTGACCAGCCATCAGGGCTGGCCAGCAAATACTTGTGGTGTTTTTGTGTTCCTCGCTCAGAGTCTTTGTTCTACGGAGATGCTGTTGGTTTTTTCTTTAATCTTTTGATTGTTTTTGATAAGCATTGTTTTTGTCTGTGGGCGCCTATGTTTTCAGGCCAAGAAGGACCCATTAGCTCATCTAATCTGATCTCCTCATGTCACATACCAAAGCATTTGGACCATTTACCCCCACGCTGACCCCTACTTTACTTGGCTAACAAATACCTTTTGGAAATGCAAACTGTTTTGTTTTGAAAATATGAAAAGATGTTGGATTCACCAGTCCTTTGAACTGCTTATTCCATTAGTTAATGGGATACATGGGCAACACATTCATCCTTTTATCTCTCTCAAAAAGCATTTTTATCAGTTCTGCTCTCCATGTAATGGCTTCCAACTGTGCAGAGAGCCAAGAGCTCCTCTCTTGCAGGAACACCTACTCCTCTTGATTGGAGCTGTTCCCAACACTGCTTTGTAAAGCCTTCCCTGTGAGATTTGCTCCTTGGTAGAGTTTGTCCTAGCAGAGCCAGGCCTCTGTCCATTCATCCATCATTACAGCCTGAATGCCAATACAAATAACGGTATTAATGATATGCAGAGAGTGTGAGTGCATAATCCTCATGCTGGTCTTGTAGAGAGGGTTAAACTATTGTAGAAGAGGTTAAACTCTGGTCGTAAGCAGGAATTGTCCAGCCCAGCTTTGCAGGTACCCCAAGATAGGCAATTGTGGATGTGTGTTTCAAATATGGCTTTTAGGTGGTCCTTTCCAGCTGCCTGTGTACGTTTTGAAGTGTTGGAAAGGTAAAGAAAATTCACTTTGCTGTGAACCACCTTGGCAGTAAAGACTTTGGAAGCTCAGGTTTTACCATGATGAGCATGGTGAAGGTCAAACGTTGCCTCAAGTTTTGGTGTAAGAGATTGTGTTTCCACCAAATGAGCAGTTTGGCTGGTAACCTCTGTCCAATTCCTTTGTCTCACTGTTGAAATGAAGCATTTCTGTGCTTACTCTATTTTCCTCATAGGACATACACTATCTGTGGTACTCCATGTTGATGGGCTGTTTGGGTGCTTCATTGTGAATGACTTTGCTAATTTGCTAACACAGCACTTCAAAAGAAGTCTTATCTACATAGAAAGTGAATGTGTTTGGTATTAAATAATAAAATATACATAACCCACGGGGCTCTTAAAACTTATTTAACTTCTTTATAAACTTTACAATACAGTATGTGGATATTATAAATTACTTTCCATTCCAAGAAACTGTCCGGGCTTGTTGACCTTCCTTGGAATTTCCTCTTTGTAATTATGTTTAATGTGTTAATAAAGTTCACTTTGAACTGTGTGATGGCAAATGGTCTCATAGGACATGGGTCAGTGCTGGTGCGTTCACCATATGTGAAGCTTGATATTAGTGTGCAGTTCAGTTGTAGGAATAGCAAGGATAAGTCCAAACAATTGCAGAAGCAGTATCTCCTCCCCAGGTTAGCAGTAAAAAGGGGTTCATGGAAAGTTAGGAATGTGAAGTGGGAAATCATTTAGCTTTCACTGCTAGGTGTTGCTAAATTATAGTGCTGGGTTTGAGTCACTATCAAAACACCATATATTTAGAGGGTTTTCACACAGAGCTGTAAATCATGTTTACTGCATGTATGAGTTGAATGAGTGCATGAACTTTGCAGTGCAGCCCAGGAAAATATAATTACATGTGTGCGTGTTTTTGACTGTGAGAAATATGGACAGGAAGCTCCAGGCTATTCCACTGCTGCATCTTAAATACACTTCTACAAGTTGTTTTTGCTGCTTCCTGGAAATAGCTATTTGCTAAAGCAAAGAGGCTTTCTTGGGTTTTACATAACTCCTTTTGCCAAGAAATGGCAGCTACTATCCCTTCCCAAGGCACTGTGGAGGAGAGCAGGAATGCTGGTAAAGCAGTGTCAGCAGCAGAGCAGCAAGAGGGGCTTTTCTGTGGTGTAGGATAGTGGATATAAATTGAAAATTGCCCAGCTGTTCAGCAAGACAGGTGTAGAGTCTGTCTTTTATATAATGGAACAGAATGGGGATTCCAGTTGCTTGTATTCGTAAATGAGGCAAATAAATCTGCACACTTGTCTGCATGTATATGAGCAGAAATATTTAAAACAAATGAGGTGATCATGGCATTTCCTTGTTAATGTTTGACTGAGTTTATATGATCTTGAACAGAAAACTTGGCATCTGGCTGAGCTTGTTGGTTTCTTTCTGGTTGTGTTTATATGTATTTGCAGATGGGGAAACTACAAGCAGTGGTGGAAAATGTAGGTTCTGGGTTGTTTAAATTATATTTTAAGCCTGATTGCACCCTGGCCCTTGGAACTCCAGGCATGATCCCTGCTAGTAACTAAAATTATTTGAATGTTATGGGGCAAAGTTATATTTAGTTTGTGTTTGGAGAAAGAATAACAACGAAGCACGGGGGAAGGCAGCTGCATTCTCATCACTTCTTCCCGAGTCACATCCTCAGATGTCAAATCCCACCCTTTTCCCTCAGACAGAATATTAAGAAATTAGTCTCTCAAATTATTGGGTTGAGGACAAGGAGGATTTAGGAAAACCTGCTCCACTGGGCTTGTGTTGAGGTGGGGCTTAATTTTCTGAGCGAGCTCCTTCTGTTCAGACAGGCTGTAGAACCAACTGTGCCCTCTCCACTGTGATGGGGCTTAAAAGCAATGCCCCGTGGCCATAGAGAGCTGTCCTTGCCTGCTGGAGAACTGCAAGAGTTCCCTCTCCCTTCCTGACTACAAAAATGCCTAAAAATCTTGGATGGAATATCTACCTAGGGCCTTGTTTTCATGCCTATATCCCGTGAAAAAATACTGCAGGAAGGAAATGCTGTGTTCAGAAGCATCACCAATTGGAGATTCTCAGCACTTAAAATAGGTGGATGTTTCCAAGAATCACTGCCTAATGGCTAAGAAATTGGGGGGAGCACAGTGTAGAGACCCCTCCAGGATTTACACTCAGGGCCAGAGGGCACTTGTTCTCTGCTGCTCCACCTTGAAAGGATCCAGGAGCTTTGACTGTGAGTGCAGGTGCATTGCAGTTGACAGGATTCATTTCCCCCTGCCCAGAAAGATGATCCATATTAGCATTAATTTTGCATTGGTAAATATATGAAGTCACTATTTTAACAGCCTGGTTTAATGAAATGTTTTCAGGCTTCAGAATGATCCCTTATGGCGTTGCTCTCCAGCTCCTGGGGTGTTGCCTTGCCCACAAACAAGGCAGGAGCAGTGCTACAGTGAGCAGACATAGGGTATTGCACTCAATTAGAGCATTTCTGCTCACACATGACGCAAAGCTGAGCCCAGGACAGCAGAGATCACGACTCTGGCTGCTTGAGCAGTAATTTCATCTGCCTCTGACTGCTGCCTTAGAGCACGGGACAGACGCCGGCAGCGGCGAGGGATGGGAAGTCGGTCAGCGCCAGGGCTCAGGCTGTTTTTACCTCCCTGGCAGCTGCAGGTGAAGCAGCAGGTGCTTTCCTGGGGTGCTGCCTGGCCGAGCAGCTGTAGATGTGTATCCAGCCTGCAGGGCCCCAGTGCCGGGCTCCGCTCCCGCACGCGCGCCCCAGCCCTGCGGCGTCAGACACAAGGACAATCCCAAAGCAGCGCCTTGGGAGGGCTGGCTGGGCACTCTGCTCCCCTGGACACCCCCTGGCATGTTAGGGACCAGTGCTGGAAGGTGGGGAGCTCCTGTCAGCAGCAGGGCTGCACACGGAAAATTGGCTGGCTCAGCGTGTTTTTACTACATCTTTTTATCATGCAGTAGGAGATGGAACTGCCACAGAGAAACCTTGGACTTTAATTTCCAAGAGAACCTGAGTGATGCTGAGCAGCCTAATATCTGGATTCAGAGGGGGAAGGTGTTTTTTGCCTAGATAGTGCAGATATTTTTGCCTAGATAGTGCAGATTTGCCTAGATAGTGTGAGGCAGCTCTGTGTCAGTGGCACCCGCTGCCCAGAGGATATTGGAGAAGGGCCTTTTTTCAAAACAAACTTACCCCTCTCTGCTGCCTCCCCTGGTGCCTCTGATGGTGCAGAGTGGTGAGATGTGCCAAAGTGTGTCTTGACTGGAAAAGCATTCATCCGTCACTGTTGCAGTCCCAAGGCAGGGCTCTGCAGATATGTAGTGAAATAAGACCCAATGAATGCCTGTACATGAGAAAGAGAGACTGACATCCCGATGATATCAATATTTTATTCTTGCTGTAGCCCAGCTTCAGGAGGTCCAGCTACCATTAGCTTGCCAGGGCGTCTGAAGCCTCTGGTGTATGTGAAGGTGCTGAATTATATTGTGGTTCTTTGTAAACACTGTAGTAAATTACCGTATTGCAATAATTACCATGATGCTCGATATTTACATCAGAACACTGACTCCAGAGAGTACAGTTTGAGCAGAAAGTTATTAATGCAAAGATGATAGGTAATGAAATGGAAATACTTACAGCAGAAACAAGGTCTTATCATCTTTGTCCTAGAGCTATAAATTACTGAGAAGTGCAAAATTCACAGCAGGAAAGAAGAGTGAGGGGAGGGCTTTATTCCTGTTCCTGAGAAAGCTGCTGGAGGAGCTGATGAAGAGCTGCAGTAATGTTTTAAGGCAGAATGGCTCTAAGAAACGCGCCCATTTCTAAATGTCATAAAGGTCTGCGGATAGATCCTGTGACAGGGACTGATCCAACAATTCCTCAGAATGAAAGGTCAGTCAAAGGAAAATGGCATTTAGGAGGACCAAGCTTACCACTGACCCAAACATGTGACAGATCCAGAGGCAACTCTGGTGCCATCAGGAGCCCCGCCTGTGCAGGCTGCCCCAGAGGAGTCATGACGTGACTGGGAAACTATCTGATTCCTCCAGGTCTCCAAATTCATCAGGAGTCACCATGAATGTCGGAAGGAAAGGGGTTTTGAAGGAGCCTGCAGCAGGCTTCCAAGCTGGGAGGAGGGTGCTCCTCTCCCCACTGTCCCTGCCTGCCCTGCACCAAGCATTTTTTTTCCCAGTACTAATTATAGATCTGTTTTTGTCATTTGAATATGCATGAAGTAGAGTCCTGGCTCACAGGCAGGTTGCAGTGAAACGACTCGTAAAGTTTGACTTGGTTAGATAGGGCTCTGAGTCAGAAAGGAACCTCTCCAAGGGCCAGCCTAGAATTTCAAAGAGTCTGTGGACTTGTCTGGGCATTTCAGCTCCTTTGCACTGAGTGAGTGCATCATGTAGGGAAATAGAAACTGGGGGCAGATTCTCACCCAGTGTTTGTGAATTCTGCCTTATCAAAGGCAATACACAGAGCCCCTTTTCATGGGTGGATTTTCATTTTAAAATATTCAGCAATGCAATTTGTGTCAGACCAGCATTCAAAAGAGCTTGGGGTTGTCTCTCCATCCACAGAGATGGATGGAAATCTCACAAGGTGAAGAACATAAGGGTGATTTGGAATTTTTAGAAACACCTGGACAGGCAGGATTTCTCAAGGTGTTTTGCCAGTCCCTTGGAGTATGGGAGGATACCATCACCCCCATGACCTGTCCCACAGGTGACTGCAGAAGATGTGAAGGGGTGGGTGTTATCTTTGCCTTCTTTGTTATTTTTTGTTATCTCTGACTTTTTCAGAATAAGTGCTCTCAAGGTCCTTACTTTGGGTCATTAGGAGTTCATCAGAATCTGAGCGTGCCTCTCAGACCCATTGATTTAACCAGCCTCTTAGTTAAACTCTTTAATAAGTTAGTTCACCACTCTGTTCTCGGCTTGAGCAGCATTTCTTTTCACCAGCAAAGCTGCAAAATTCATGGGTGGGATTCAACATGAGTAACTGCAACAGCAGCTCTGGAGTCATTCAGGAGCTGGACTGTATGTACTGCCTCAGTCATGCTGAGGAAAAATCAAGCAGACTTTGGAATAATAGGAATTAGTCATGAGGAAGTGCAAATATGATCTCTGTAGTTTATTCCCTGTGGGTCCAATCCTGCAAAACGTTAGGAACAGGAGTAAAATATGAGGGAACAGTTCCAAATCCCACAAAAATCTTGTGGGTTTGGGGTGCAACTCAGCATCAGCAATTCTTAGCAAAACATTTTGTCCTTGTGCAAGAACAGGGCACTTATTATCACACCCATTAAAAGACTATTCTGGGAAGAGCACTGCTATTGCAATCTGTGTAGAGAACTTGTGCAATTAATGAAAAGGCAGAAAAGGCAGATGCAGGAAAAAGTCTCTCAACTTTTCAGAGCCTTGGGAAGGAATTTCAATTGGAATTCAGCTATGGGAGCATTCCCACTGCTGGAGTCTTTATCACTTCTTTTTTCTGATTGCTGGCCTGTCCAAGTGCATCCTGTTATCATGTGGCAAACAGTGTTTTTAGTCTGACATTCCAGGGACACTCTCTTTTGTATGAAATTATCACCTTTTACAAAGAGCAAATATTTGTCAAGTGGGTCAAACCAGCAGGGTTGCTAAGGAAATTTATAAAAATATCCTCTTTTGGACTATAAGCAATGTTAACATATCAGGCTATGCTATGCCTTTTATTGAAGCACTCCTCAATGAATTTTCTGTGTTCAACAACTGCAGGCTTATGTGTCTCAGATAAAGCCCATCTGGTGACTATTAAAGGAAATTACTGTACATACAACACGAAAGAATTAAAACATTTGGGGGGTGTGGGGCAGTGTTTTGTTGTAAGCACCACCCCTGTTACTAATTTTACCTTCAGGATAGGTGTTAGGTTTAAAACAACTACAGTTTCTTTACCAAATACACCAGAAAAGTTTGTGGTTGGGCTCCTTCTTGCAACAGGAAAATGCTGGAAAAGCAATAGAGCCTCAGAGCCAGGCTTCCCTGGTGGGTTAGCTTGAGCTGCAAAGCTACACCTTCAAGTCTCTGTAATTGCTGACATTTCCAGCCTTGGTTGGAAGTGGTTTTTGGTAAGCACCTTCTATTCTGTACAGCAGTCAGTGTAATGGCCGGATTGATGACACAGCTTTGAATCAGTGCTGTGTCACTGGCAAAAGCCATAACAGCTGTCGCTGTCTCTGCTCTTTGCTAGGCCCCCCCAGGATCGCTGACAAGGTGATTCACCGCCAGTCCGTGAGGCTGGGCAGGACCATCAAGCTGCTGTGCCCCGTGGAGGGCGACCCGCCGCCCCTCACCATGTGGATGAAGGACGGGCGGACCATCCACAGCGGCTGGACGAGGTTCCGCATCCTCCAGCAGGGCCTGAAGATCAAGGAGGTGGAGAGCGAGGACGCGGGGACCTACATCTGCAAGGCCACCAACGGCTTCGGCAGCGCCAACGTCAACTACACCCTCATCGTCATCGGTGAGTGCGGCCGGGCACCGCCAGGCCTCGCCTGCTCTGGAGCCACAGACAGAGCTCGTTTCATGTCAGAGGTTGCAGATTTGCTCTGTGTTGGGGAAGATGATACAGGAAAGCCTTATAAATGTGATTGCCTGGCAAAAGATTTGGAGAATATAGAAGTTATAAGCGAAATTGAAATGAAAGCAAGCTTTGAGATAACTTAGTTACTGAACAACTGGAAAACAATGGTGTGGCTGGACTGAAGGTGATGCCCTTTTGATGGAACAACACCCTCTGCTTGCAGACAGGCCCAAGGGTCAGAGCAGCCCCTGCCAGCTCGGCAGAAGGGGCCCAAAGAGGAGTTTTTAGGGTTTAAAATGTAACACAGTGTGGTAATGTAATGATTCTTATAGGCAGTATGTAAATGCTATAAGATTTGTATCTTGTACTAGATTGGTTAGTGAGAATCAGAATATTCAACACAGAAGAGGATTTATTGTATTGTAACGGGAGCCTCGCTCTCTTACGCTTTTGCTCTCTTACCCTTTTGCTCTCTTACCCTTTTACTCTCTTACCCCTTTTACTCTCTTACCCTTCTTACTCTCTTACCTTTTTTACTCCCTTACACTCTTCCCCTCTTACTCTCTCACCCTCTCACCCTCTCTGCCCCTCTCTTCTCTCGGGCCTGCCCTGAGCTGTGTTTGGCAGCTCCCAGCAGGGCCTTGCACCCAGGCCCTTTGCAATGAACCCCGAGTTCCTGACCTGGCTGCAGAGATCTCTCATCTCCATCCATCCTGACAGTCTTACAGCTCCTACAGCTCTGCTAATCATTCACTGGCCTCCACTCTTAGCTGGCCCCTCCAGTGTTTGAGGATGGCCAGGGCTGGCGGTGCTGCTGCGCATCTTCTGCTGCAGCCGGCTGCAGGCTGATAAGATTGCAGAGTGCCAAAGGTTACGCATAAACAGAAATGATGCAATAGCCACCGGGGTCCAGATCACAATGAATTCCACACAGGAAAGGCTGTGTGATAAGGAGAGGTCACACTGATCTTTATGTTTGCTGTTGGAACAGGATAGCTCTCAAAACAAATGTTGGAGCGCCCGTATGAAAACGCACAGCGGGGAGATCCACATGCTGAGCTGTAAAGCATGGTGTCTTCAGGAATAATAATATCTGGATTGAAACAAAGCTCTGAGCTGGCATGTAACCCAGGGATGCTTGGCTCCTGAGAAATCTTGGTGGAGGCAGGATTAAAAAAGCTTCAAATGCTGTCTCAGTGACCATGGGTTCATTGGCAATGCTTTTGACATTTTCAAAAGGCTTGCTTGGCCCAGCAATGAGATTTTGGGGCTACTCCAAAGACTCCCAAAGACATTTCTCTGGGTAATCAGAGATTCCTCTACAGGGGCTGCCACAGAAGTGTGCTCACTGGGGCTTGGCTGGGAGAAGGAAAAGAGCTGGGTGAAAAGCAGTGTTTTAGAGGATGCTGGGGGAGCCAAGGGGAGGGTTACAAAGCTGAGCGTGAGATCAGATATCTTGCTCACCTTTTGCCTGATCAGTGTTCTGAGCATCTGGTCTACAACGTTCTGTTTCTCTGAGATGGTGGGAGTGAGGACAGAGTTTAGGGCAGTTTCCAGCTGCCTACTGGCTGGCTCTTGGCCTGGTTTTGTTCTATTTCTCCTTTTTATTGTTTGCAGCAGGAAAGGAAACTGCTGTGGGCTCAGGGCATGTAGCAGACACTTTGTGCTGCTTGATGGAGGATTATCACCTGATAGCAGGGTGATTTTTGGAGAATGCACTTTGCTGCACAGCCAGTATAAGAAAGGGACCAGAATGTAAATATCTTTTCTGGAAAGAGATGCTTCTGTGAGGGAAACCCTTTGGTGACTCCTGTAGCATCAGTGGGATAGAGCTGCAAAAGTTGTCTTATAGTTTACATAGTTTGAGGATTTGGTTTTCCTTGTTCACCTCTTTCTTAGCCACATTCATCCACTTCTCTGTGCTACACTGAACAAACAGGGTGAAGGGGAAATAGTCTTACAGAGTCATATCTATACAGACTTCAGACTCTTGGCTGTGGAGAAATTAATGCTATAGGTAACTGCTTAGTCCTGCTTGTGCTTTTGCAGTATGTGGAAGTTGCCAAAGTGGTTGATCTCTCGTGTCATCCTTTGTCTTCTATAAAACTCTAGCCATATCCCATTATTCCAGAGCAGAGGCATCAAGGTATCTGTAAATCAAAGAAGACTCTGCCTATTTCTTGGTAACACAACAGAAGCAAATGAAAACAAAAAGTCAGGAGGCACAGGGTAAACGTTGCACTAGAATTCAGGAAAGATTGGGACAAAAATTCCAATTCAGTTGCTCAGGGAAATTGGATTATCAAATATAATTGTGTTAAGAACAATAGTATTCATTGTACTTGGCACTGAAAAGCCCTGGGCAGAAACCCTAGTTATTTAGAGCCTCATCAGGCATCTATGGAAGGAAATAGCAAGCTCCCTCTGGCCTCTGTGGGTGTGAGATTGAGCCCTATGCAAACAAATATTGATCCCTGAGTACCAAGAGAAGGGTGACTTTAACCTAAATCTGTGTCAGACATGTGGGCTGAAGTATCATTCATTTCCACGCATCCTTGTTGTAAATACTGGCTAAACCCAGTACTTCTTTTGCTATTTTGTGCCTTCTTTCCTTGTGTCACAGTGTGCCCCTGTGCATTCTTGTTGCTCAGGCCATTTTTGATGGATTGCTTACGTCCCCTCTCTTCAGTGGTGCAGTTGTGTTCATGTAGTGTTTCAAACCAATTGCTTTTCACTGCAGCAGTTTCCCCTGAAAACAAATGTTCCCCTTGTGTCTTTCCTGTCAAGCTCTGCAAGTAAACACAAGGTATCACTGACCGACTCTTTCAAGGGACCCAGACATTTAATGCAATGACCAGATGCTCGTGTTCGTCTTGGTGAAAATACTTTTGGTTGAGAGAAAATCAATCCCTTGTTGGTTTTTGAGAAGGAGGCAGTGTTTTAAAACCAACTGCATGTCAGTTTTGATGATGGAGATCAAATTGATGGAGCTGTTTTGTTTGTGCTCTGGAAAGCACAAAACTTCATTAGGCTTCTTGCACCATATGGCTTCTCTATTTTCCCACTCCTTCAAAGGAGAAAAACCCCTCTTATTCCAGCTTTACTGCTAACACCAAACATGTAAAAGCACACAGGTGTCAGACATGGGCAAGGTGGTTAAGATATTAGATCTAGAACAGCATTAAATGATTCATGAAACACTAGGACTTAAAAGAATATAATTCATGTTGACGTGAGAGAGAGCATTCTGGAAATTTAACCAATAATATCTGGAAAATATTCAGTAGCTGATTGCAAAGTTTTGGAGTTGTGCTGTATAATTCTAACTGAATTATAATTATAATTCTATAATTCCTGGCAAGTGAGGAGCTGTCACCCCAGTGTTATTTACGTGGAGGCTGCAGCAGAATAAGGTGATGGTTTAGCCAAATCCTACAGAGAGCTGTGACTAAATTCAGCAGTATCCAGCCTCTCTGCCTGCTTTCAGTGCTATGTAACTCTTACTAATTTAACTTTTACTAGCCACAGTATTCCATAATAGTACAGAGAACCAGCAGAAATCTGGGACGTTGTACAAAGGAATGAAAAGGTCGGTGGACCCTCCAACACTGGGGGGTCCTGCAGACGTGGCAGAGATGAGCTCCCCAGCTGGACTCTGTGAGATGTAATAATTCAAATATAAGACTGTTTGAACGTCCCTTTGTGGCTTCAGGACAGGTCTTGCTTGCAGCCAGCCAGCTCAGTGCACGAGCAGAGCAGGCTTAGGTGTGGCTGTGCCTGTCTGGAGACAGGAGTCCAGCTTGCCTGGCTGGAAGTGCCGATGAGATGGATTACAGTGATTTTACAGATGGTAACTGAGATAAAGGCAGACCAGGTGATTAGGCCGAGACCACATAAAATAGGAGCTGAGGCTCAGAGTTGAGTCTAAATCTCTTAAATCTCTCCCCAAAAGACGATTCCTACTTCATAACACACACTAAAGTCTTTACCTCCTAATCTTGCGTCTTCCTAGCTGCTCTTTTGGAAGTGAATCTTCTCTTATTCTGGGATTTTGATCATCATTCTCAAACAAAGGCTTTGCCAACCCAGATGGTAGCAATTGGTTTCTGCCCTGCTTATTTCCCCATCTTCCCAGACTGCAGGGCCAGGATCCCAGAGATCCAAGGAATCCTGCTCTAATACAGCCCTGTGTGAAATGTAAGCCAGTAAAAGCAGATTACCAATATAAGTCAAAACTACAATTTCCTCTCTTAGCTATCCTTAATAGTTTTTGTGGTTCACCACAAGATTTGGGATGCCAATTACACTGCAGACGGATTTACAAATGCTGGAAGAGGAACTTTAATCAGTATTTAATTACATTGCAGTTATTAAGTACAATGGTTCCTTATTTTGGAGAATTATGTGTGGCTCATCAAAACAAATGTGCTATACCTTCCCCAGAAATTGTATCTACAATGGTGCTCATTAAATCTTATCTTTTTTCCCTCAACTGAATTAATTCTAAAGGTGTGAAAAGTAACTTTATTTAATTTATAGATGGTTGGTTGGTTGGAACCTGCGGTTTCTTTACTGCATAATTAAAAAATTCCTTGCCAGTGTGCTCTAAAAGGAAACTTAAGGCCAAAGAGGAAGAAAGAAAGTGCTGAATAGCTACTCCTTGTTTGAAAACTGTCCACCTTGTGTGCTGAAGGGAGGCATGTTCTGCAGAAAAAAAATAGCAGGTGGTGGTGTAACTGAAGCCTCTGTCGAGCTGTGGCCAGCTTGGCCAAAATGTGAGTTTGCACACATGGAGCCACACTCCAGCCATCAGGCCCTCCCTGGGAAAACCTAGCCCAAATGGGTGCGCTTTTCCTGACTCAAAAATAACTGAGAAAACAAAGTATTCTAACATGGAAGTGCTGGAGGACCTCCATTGCTGCTCTCTCTGCAATAACAAACAGTATCCCGAGTTCCAGGAGTCTGGACATTCTCTGAAGGGAAAATTGTTTGTGAACAGCTGTAGGAAAGACTAGGTAAATATTTATGCAGTAACATAATGACCTCTTTCACTAACACACAACACAGAAGACTTTTCACTTGCAGAAGTGTTGCAGGCCAAATCCTGCAAGGTGTGCCAGCATTACAACATGTGGGGCTATTGCTACAGGTGCTGCCAGTAAATACTTCTTGCATCAGTTGCTCAACCAGGTGATGAAAGATCAGACTGTCTCCATTTTCACATCTGCATCCATGTTTCTTACTGCTTTCTGTAGCAAAGGAAAAAAAAAGCAGCAGCAAGAGTTTGGGGCTGTCACCTTCTTGCCTCACTTGGTGTTTGTGAACTGCCAAGGACCCATCTTGCCTGGGTGCATCTCAGCACAAAAATAATCAACATGTAAGTCCCAGAAACAGCTTCTCCTGAATTTATTTTTTTTTGCCCTATGTCTCTGACTGCTGCAGTTGTTTATTTTGTTCTTTAAGGGTTTTTTTTTTGAGGAGTATTTTGCTGAGGAATCCATCATCTGTCCAGTTCATATCCCCCTCTGGTGCCTGCTCCATTTGGGTTGTAGAGTAGTAAAGTCTTGATGCAGAGAGCAGGAGGAAAAGGGCAGCTTGTTGTCCTGATCTGCTGATGGGCTGTTCAGAATCTGAGCTGCATCTCACTCTCAGACAAATCAAATTTGCTGTTAAATGTCTGCTGTCTGTCTATTGCAATTGATTGCTTCAAGAATCTGTCCTGACATCAGATGATTTATCTTTAAAGTAGCTTTTTCCTGCTGAGCCAACTGCTATTTTCTGCTTTTTTACAGCTTGTTCAAAGACAGCTCTCTTTGATAACAGGCATGTGTTAAAAATTTGCATTAAAATAACCATTTTTTTAAACAGTCAGCATAAGTATCCTGAAAAAATTCATGGCCTTGTCTGAATGGATATTTATTCTTACATTCTTTTTTCTGCTTGTAGTAGTAGAAAATACTGTGTGAAAAAAATCAAGTTCAGTAAAGCATGGTTTGCATTACGCTTCCGCAATGAAGTCATCAATCCGTGTCTCAGAACTCATTTACAGTGCAAAAGCTGAAAAAACATTTCTAGCCCAGAGTCAGGTGCCACCAGCCATCTTGGAAAAGCATGACAAATTCATTTATGTTTGGGTTTTGGCCTCTTAAGGAACTCTGGGGACCAGAGAGAGATGTGCTCAGCAAGAAGATGTGAATCAACCCTGAGTCAGCAGTGTGTGCTCCAAGGGTCTGCTAATGCTAAGCAAAAATTGAAATGAGTCAACACTTCAAAAATAAAGGGAGAAAATATGCAGGTTTTGCATTTGAGAACAAGGTGGTGTAGGCTGTGCTGATCATGGTATGGAGTTTAGTGCATTTACTTCAACATGAAGTGCAAAGGGCAGTCCATCCAGCATGGGACCATTAACGCAATCACAGGGCATATAATCATGGCTGATGATGATTAGTCAGTTGTTAGATGGAAATGAAGAGTTCCTTGTGACAATAAACAGTTCCCAAGTTGGTGTTTAGTTTGTTAAGGCCCCCAATCCAGCAGCTGGATCTCCGTTGGTGGCCTCCTGTGCACACGCAGGGTGATTAACACCAGATGAGGATCTGGCCATAGCCACTGATGCTTCGTAATGGTTGTGGTGCTAATTAAAGCTCAGACTGCTTTGGGCCTTTGGGAGCTGGGCAGGAGAAGGGAGCCTTCCCAAGACCCAGCCACTGGGCTGATTGCACAAGGATCTCTTGTCAGCATGTGACGAGGTGCCACCGTGTCACCCTCTGTGGAGGTGTAGCAAGGGCTTTGGTTCTTAACAAGAGCTGCCTTGCTGGTGTGGCCAGGTGAGGGAACCCTGCGTGCCAGCCTGTGGGAACAGACTGGAAATGGGCATGAACGGGTCCCAGTAGAGTAGAGGAGTCAGTGAACTGTGAGTGTTTTCATGTTTTGGTGCAAACTCATAGCTAAAAGCTGTTCACTTGGAAGTGAAGCTCCTTTTCCACTGGAAGTGACTCATCGTTGGCTAACGATGCCCTCACCCAAGCAAGGGCTCTTCCTGCTCAGTGTTCATCAGTCTAGGCATAAAGACACACACTCTGGCCAAGCCTGGTGCTGCTCAGGGACAGCACAAGCATGTGAAAAGAAATCTAAAACCAGTTTTGTTTGTTAAGGTTTGTTTAATTTGTGTTAAAGTTTGTTAGTTTGTGTTCCTACCCCCTGAGTTTCAAGGGTTTTTCACTTCTTCCTCATTTGAGAGATCCAATTTAGAGTCTAACAAACTCCCTGTCCAATATATCCAGCTGTACAATGTCCACTGTCCTTGGGAGAGGAAAGGAGGAGAAAGAAATACGGTGAAATGAAAAGGTGTGACTATTGCTGCAATGCTACAGGGAAACAATTTCACTAGTTTTCATCATTTTGATGAGTGCTGCACCAGACTGATGTCACAACAGCCCATAACAATTTGTTCTTCAAAAGCTTGATCCATAAGGAGGTGATGATGTGAGTGCCAGTGTTAGCTGTAACTATCCTAAAAATGACTGATCAAAAATGTAACACTGAGTGGTTTGACTGATGGTCTTGGTGGACGGGTGTAAAAGGCTGCAAAATGCCACAACTGGGCAGCAGTTTTGTTTCTTCCAAGTCCAGATCTGTTATGCAGCCCAGTGCTAATGCTGTATAATGTCCACAGTTTTTACAAGATCTTTGTTCGGTTTTATTAGTTTCATTTGATTTTATAACAAACTTTACAGTATGCTTATCAATACATCATGTTCTGGCTAACAAAAGCCTCACTGTTTCGGGTAGATCTCTTTTTTCCCTTTGTGAAGCTGTAACATAGAAGCCAAGTTAAGAAGGTGACAACACCTGTTCACAATTTAAAGGAAATGAGAAGATTTTTTTTTCCATGGATGTAAGCATGAAATTCATACATGTATGTATGGATATATAATTTCCCCCCATACTCCATCCTGTGGCAGACTGTGGCAAACCAGAGCTGCAGCCAGTGTAAATCCCAGGCATGCAGGACATATGGATGCATTTAGCCCACAATCCTTTGCAGATGCTTTGGAGTGTGTGGTGGCTGCTACACCCGTGCAAATAGCAAGCTGCAGCTCTGCTTGCTGCATGAATATTGTTTGGGAATGAAAGCAACGCACAGTACCAGGCAGGCTGACGTTAAAACCGTGTTTGATCTGAGCAATTTATGGCTTCCTTCTGTTAAATGGTATTAATAGAAAGAGCCTCTGCTCCCAGCGAGCTTGTGGTGTTCACGTTGGGTTTTTCTCGTCAGTTTGTCTGAGGCTAAAAACATCTCTTGCCTCTGACTTTATTAATCAGAGCTGTCTTGGTGCAATCCTCCATATGGGCAGGGGGTGGAATTTCCCTGTTGACAGTGCAGTGCTGATGTGCTCAGCAGGAGATTTGTCCACATCTGCATGCCCACAATGCAGAGGAGTAGCTCTGTTCCTGAGTAAAGCCAAGGCAGTCCCTGCTCCAGGCTGGTGATCTGTATGTGTGAGGAAGGCAGGCTTTCCAAAGGTGGTCTGGATACCCAAGCAAGGTTTGCTATGACTGCAGAAGAGTATTTAGGAGTCTTTTAATTACTAGCACCCCAAGTAATGAGAAGACATCAAGCTAATTGCAGGCCTGGGCATCAGCAGCTTTGAGATATCTACCACCTTGCCAAGCATCCAAGATGACTTATCTTCTCCAAGTAGCAGGGCCTTTCTACAGCTTCCCTACAACTACTGCCATCCTCCCCTATTCCTGACAGGTTTTCCTTGGAAGTTGTGCTCCTCCCTCTGCTTCTTGCTGAAAGCTGGGAGTGAAGGATTTAGCGTGGCCTCACTGGACTCAGAGGACCACGGAGGCTGAGTTGAGCTTCATGGGCACAGCGTCTCCAGGAGCTCTGTGCCAGAGCACTGTGCCCCATTCCCTTGTGCCACCACACATTCTGCTGTCCCCAGTTTGCACAGTAAATGCCACAGATAGTGAGGTTTTAGCCAGATTTTCTCTTTGGTATCAGTTAACTCAGAAATACCCAAAAGGCACACTTGTAAATTAAAGCACAGTGAAGAATATTTATTATAGAGTGAGCAGTGCCAAGTTGGACCAGTTTATAACGTGTAGCTTGAATGTTGTTTTTGGAGACTGCTTTTTTATGTGTAAGTGCACGTACACAGCACCAATTGCTCACATGCTGCCTCTTGATCCATGCATGTAGGTATGTTGCCTGTTAAAATGTATGGTTGCTGAGGAGCTGTATTTTTACATTCCTGTAGGGTCTGGTTCTCTGCCTTTCCTGTGCTGTCTTTGGCATCCACATTAAGAAAAAGATGAAAAAAGGAAAATAAAAATCAACAGAGCTGCTGAAAATCAGTGTACAGACCTATTTTAAAATCCAATTTATTTTTGTTTGATGAGAGGAGGAACATATTCTATGTTGTCCTTCGTGAATAATATCATTGTGCTAGAAGGCTTTGATTCTTCCTTCTTTATAATAATGTGGGTTTCGTAGTCAGAAGACCTGAGTGTTTACATTATACACTTCTTGGCAATAAAATTGGAAAAGAAAAGGAAAAAAAAAGTACTAATCCCAGGAGTTCTGAAACCTACACTCCTTCTCAAACGTACCCTGTTAAAGACATTAAGTCCCTTGCAAACATCCATCTATCAGCAGTTGAGAGTTTGTAAAAGGCGTACTTTGTTCTGAACTCCCTGCCCTACTGATCATGCACAGTTCTTTCATTTTGAGAATAGGATGACGACCCCTTAGCCTGGTAATGATGACAGATTTATGTATTTTAACACCCAGGCGCTGCTGTATTTGTTAAAGGCTGCCAGACTCCAGCAGTGCGGCGACCGTAGTTTATTTTCATTGTCAGTTTGTGCTGCTTTTTAAGGTGTTCTGCAGCCACTGGAAGCAGCACCACTGCTGCCTTCAGAGGTTGAGATGTCAGGCTGTTAAGAGCATAAGCCACCATGCTTGGACTGTTTCCACTCATAAAATGTCAGTTTTATTCTGGTTGCTCTGGCGGGATGGAACCTGTTCCTCGCACCGAAGCCAAGGAAAAGAGGGGAGAAATAAACAGTAAAAGGAGTCAGATAACACAGAATTTATCCCTTCACTTTCTACCCCCATGATGTATTTTGCAGCTCTCGAGATAATGTTTTAAAGAAAACCTTCTTTTAATATGCAGCAAAAAGCAAAGAACATAAACGCACTTTGCAGGCGTAGCTGTTCAAGTGCTGTGTGGGTCAGCACATCTGTCCTCTGCACAATGCATCTGTCTGTGATTTCTCTGGGTTGTTTTAAATTACTGCAAGTGACAGAACAATAGGGAGACAAACAGTGAAAACAATGCTGTTGTTTAATATCAAGCTCAATTATTAACAGGCCTGTACAGAAAATATTTCATGTAAATTAAAGGGAAGCAAATTATTTTATTTTCCATTGCAATGATCCAGCGCAACAAAGACAGTTGATGTGTTTCTTCTTTTCTTTTCTTCTCTTCTTTTCTTTGATCTTGCTTCAGATATGTTTGTTCCTGTGTGTGTATGTAAAGTTCTTACAGACACACTGAATGTTGTTAGGTTATAGAGCAAAAAATGCAGAATATGGGTGGTTTTCTGATCTCTTCATGCCAACCAAACCACTAAGTCTGAGTTTATCACACAATTGAAATGATACTTAGGCCTTTCGTTGCTTTTTTTTCTTCCAGTTCATTGTTTCCCTAAAAAATGTTGTCAAGCCATTTGAACTATTGAGTTGAGTCAGTTTTCTGCTTGATTGTCAACAAAAGGCTTTGAAATATTTGGCATTGAATCCTCCATTGCGAAACTATTTCGATTTGGAAAAGCATCACCACCAAATTCTTCATTAACTTCTCTTTAGTCCAATATTGAATGTTTCTCTTCTTAAAGAGAAGCAATGTGACCTGGCATGTTGGTTTTGTGTTGGGTGTTTTTTCAAACTGGAAGGAGTTATGGTGACCTCAGCACTGAAGTAGACAAGGATCTTCATCTCACCTTTTCTGAATGTGCAGCTGGCAGGAGAGAGGAGAACTGGTGGCAGTCCTCCTTGGTCACTGGTAGGCAACTGGGAGACTTGGATCCCCTTCAGATGCAGGCTGGGATTCCCTGCTGAGCAATTCCAGGATCTGATGGAGGAGAAGAACGACGCCTCGGCAGTCCCCAGCACAGCCCAGTGTTTGTGCTCTGTTTGCAGTGTCTCCTGACAACTGCCAGCCCGCTGCAGCTCCTCCTGGTAGCCCTGGTGTGTGCTTTGGCAGGAGAAACTCCAACCCAGGAGAAATTCGTGGCAACAGCATCAAGAGGGTAGTGTCAGCCAAGGTCTCTCATGGGCTGCTTTGGTTTGAGTGTGGTTTTGTTAATCCCTTTCCTTCAAGGAGGTTTGGAAGATGCAGCAGCCTTCACTTCTGGGAAGTGAAAATATTGATGGTGAATTTTGAGAAGCTGGTGTATGTCTTTGATTTGAAATGCAAGCAAGGTGCTGAGCATGTTCCTGGCATTGGAACTGTGTCCTGCTAACACTGGCTTCATCTGTAGGGACTCTATCACCCCTTTTCCTCTGGGATGGTTTTCAGAGCCTCTAAGGAGGTGTCTGAGAAACTCTGACCAAGAACCATTGTAAAAACATGCCTGTGTGACCTTCAAAAAGATGATGTTGTTTTCTGGGTGCTCTGTCCTTGGATAATTATGGAGAATTTTGTGGTGGCCCCTTGAGACCTTGCCTTGATAAACAGACAAAAGAGCAACATCTTTCAGGGGTAGATGGGTAGAATTGTTTGAGAGAGGAATTTGGCCACTGAACATCCTCAGTACTGTCAGAGCTCGTGTGTATCTCATATCCCTTCACAAGGAATGATTTGGATGCATTTTATTCTTGTTCTATGCAAAAGCTGCATCATGGACATATCCAACTATGACTTAGCCTGTTAAATCTTGAATACACAAGTTGTGCCATGTATGTGATTATTGCTATTCGTTTGCTTTACCTGTGTTAAATTTTCTTCAGAATTTTTGGCCCTGCCTGTGTTCAGAGCTCCTCACTTACCAGGAGGATGGGCTGCTCACTGGGCTGCTCACAAGTGACATTTTTGCCACCCTTCAGCATCTTCAGCAAGGGAGGGGATACTGCAGATCCTGTGACAGCACCTTGGTTGCTCCAAAGCCATGTCATATCCTTGGCATATCCTGAAGGAGAAACTCTGTAAAAGTTTCACTACATCCTTCCCACCTCGTATTTGGACAAAGCACTCTTCTGTCTTTTGGGCCAAATCTATTAATTTTTTTCTCATATTCTGTGGACCACAGAAATAGTTACAGACATGAGGAATAAAAGTCAACAAGATGCCTGCATGTCATTCCTGTTAGTTCTGCTGTAACCTTTATTTAGAGTATTTTACTGACAGCTATCTCCCTGGAGCTCTGTACCAGCTTTTATGACACTTGGTGCAGCCTGTTTCCTGTGGAGAAATAACCAGTTTGTTTATTCCCATATGGAGTTCTGGCTTTTTAATATTGCAGATGTGACATGACACCTGGTGCCACCCCAGCACCCTGCAGGATGTGCAGTGATAATGATTTAACTTTTGGGGATGGTGTTGCTTTTGGGCTTTGCTTGTTTATGGCCCCATGGACCTGGAAAGTATTTTCAAGGCTGTTTACTTCACCCTGCCTGTTTTGGGGGATCTGCTGTTGTAATGCAGTGGGATTTTCCTCCAGCCTCAAATGCTAAACCATGGCTAAGGGGAGATGATAGGGCCAGCTCTTTGCTGGTACTCTGGTCTCTGCTCTGAGTAGTAGGTGGATTTTTAGCCGCTGCTTTCCTCAAGCCTCTCTTCAGATATAGTATGACTCGGGCCATGAGTGAAACGCTTTTCATGTTCTTATTGAGGGGAGAAGTGGACCCCACTTAGAGGCCTGTAGTGTTAAAGGAGGATGGTAAACTGCCCTTTCAGCATTTTATCTCTGGGACCATCAAAGATAGCAGATAAAGGGGAGTTTTTCAAAAGCAGTCAGCCGAGGCTGAGTCAACCCCTTTTGAAGAATTCCCATGAACTTCCATGGGATGAATATTGCCATTGCTGAAAGCTTTGAAACCTTACCTAAGCATCCAGTGACACTTCTTGAAAAATGTGTGTACTAAGCACACATTCCTGGGAAAATGTAAGTAGGGTTCACATGTGTTGAATGCTGAGGTGCTTTCTCAGAAGCAGGTGTTTTGAAAGGAAATTGAGAAAACTGCTTTCAAAAGCAGTTTTAATGAGCTATAGTGAGTATAGTCAGTAGGGACATGGTACTTAAAAGGTATTTTTTAGAATAGTTTTCTCTCCTGTAAGCACGGCCTGACTGGCAAGTTGGCTGTGGCAATAAGCAATTCCCTAACAATAATCCAGCACATTCAGCTGATGTGTGAAGTCGTGCTGGGAACAAAACCATTGCTAGGTTTGCTGGTGTCTGACTTGGAGCTCATATGGTGCTTTGGGATTCAGAATAGGAAAGCCATTTCTGTACCACCTCTGGATAGAGCTGTGACAGTTGAACACAAGCTAGAAGGATACGGAAGCTGAGAACTGAGACAGTCCCAAGGTTTCAGTAATCAATATTTTTTCCCATTTTATGAAAACTGGAGGTTCAAATACCAGGAACACTGCAGCTGGATGCAGCTGGATGTAGTCCATGCATGCAGTTGCCACTGGCTGTGGTGGGAATTGATGGAGTTACTCAGAAGGAATGTATGTGAATGATGAGCAGGGTGCCTCACCCATGTTGCAGGACTGCATCCTCATACCTGCTCTCCTTAGCTTTAGGACTCATCTGGACTCATTGGACTCATTTGAGGGGAATGGCAAGTATTGTAGTTTTACGGGAAGGAAATGAAGGACAGAAGGAGCAAAGGAAAAGAACATTAAGGGAAGGATTTTTTTTTAAATCTTTCCTCCTTTTTGCATTGCAGACACATTAAGTACTTAACATTTTAAGAGCATCCCCTGACTTAGAAAAGCTGGCAGAGATGGGATTCAGTATGAGTCTGCCAGACTGATTTACAAATCGGCCTTACGAACTCCTGCTGCTTAAACATACCAGAATGCAACAATTAAAGCCAACATCTGGAATCCATTGGTGGAGCTGATCCTAGATAAACATTAAATGAATGTCCATTTCCTTAGCATTGGATTTCCTCTGGCTACCACAGCTTAAGCAGTGTCATCCTATCAGATAGAGCTGATGCTGATAGCAGAGCAAATGTCAAAGTCATGAGCCAGATCAATTTGTTCTGTCTTTTAGCACTGAAACTAGGACTAAAGCTGGGCTGAAGACACCCACTGTTTTTTTCCACTAGACTGTGGGAATGGATTTCTCATTTCACTAACCAGGGCTAAGCTGGTTGTGTGACTCCCTGTCTCTCCTGTGCAGAATACTTCAGATTGTTGAGGTTAATCTCACTTGAGGAACTTAGTCTCAGTACTTCTCTCTCTGTTTTCCCCAAACCTGACAAGGTTATTGAAGTCTTCCTCCACTCTACAAATCCAGGGATTTTGTTTGTTCATTTGTTGGAAACATAGAAAATCAGCTAATGAATTCGGGACTAAATTAGTTGCAAATTACATAAGTGGAAGCCAGTCACAACAAATACACATCTTCCTTTGAAACAGATCTCCAGTATTCAGCATCTTCCCACTCTCACCAATTTGGCAGTCAATGGATTCTTCTCTTCCCACTTTTTGCCCACTCATTCAGCTTTATAAAAGCATCAACTCAGCACTTTGGTTTCCAAAGAGAAAAAATTGCATGAATCTTTCCATTTTCTCCCCTCCTGTGTTTTTGCACTCTGCATCCCCTCACTTTGAGGAGAAGCTGTATCCATGTGGAGACCACCTTGGCTTGGAAGCGAGTTTTCAGGTGACTTTTGGGTTTCCCATCTCCTGTATCCAGCTCAGCAAGGAGCAGCACAGCTGTGAGGGCTGTGTTTAACATACCCCAGAGCTCTCAGTGTCACTGTAGCCCCTCAAGGGCCGGTGCATTTCAGGAAGGGATCACAGGTAGGTTCCCTGAATCCCCCTAGGGAACCAGAGGGACGTTCTGCGCGGAGCAGGCGCCTTCTGTCCTTCTGTTCTTCTGTCCTTCTCTTGTTCTGTCCTTCTCTTCTTCTGTCCTTCTCTTCTTCTGTCCTTCTGTTCTTCTGTCCCTCTGTTCTTCTGTTCTTCTGTCCTTCTCTTCTTCTGTCCTTCTGTCCTTCTGTCCTTCTGTTCTTCTGTTCTTTTGTCCTTCTCTTCTTCTGTCCTTCTGTTCTTCTGTCCTTCTGTTCTTCTGTTCTTCTGTCCTTCTCTTCTTCTGTCCTTCTGTCCTTCTGTTCTTCTGTTCTTCTGTTCTTCTGTCCTTCTGTCCTTCTGTCCTTCTCTTCTTCTGTCCTTCTCTTCTTCTGTCCTTCTCTTCTTCTGTCCTTCTGTTCTTCTGTCCCTCTGTTCTTCTGTTCTTCTGTCCTTCTCTTCTTCTGTCCTTCTCTTCTTCTGTCCTTCTGTTCTTCTGTCCTTCTGTTCTTCTGTTCTTTTGTCCTTCTCTTCTTCTGTCCTTCTGTCCTTCTGTTCTTCTGTTCTTCTGTCCTTCTGTTCTTCTGTTCTTCTGTCCTTCTCTTCTTCTGTCCTTCTGTTCTTCTGTCCTTCTCTTCTTCTGTCCTTCTGTCCTTCTCTTCTTCTGTCCTTCTGTCCTTCTGTTCTTCTGTTCTTCTGTCCTTCTGTCCTTCTGTCCTTCTGTCCTTCTGTTCTTCTGTTCCTCTGTCCTTCTGTCCTTCTCTTCTTCTGTCCTTCTGTTCTTCTGTTCCTCTGTCCTTCTGTCCCTCTCCTCTCCTCTCCTCTCCTCTCCTCTCCTCTCCTCTCCTCTCCTCTCCTCTCCTCTCCTCTCCTCTCCTCTCCTCTCCTCTCCTCTCCTCTCCTCTCCTCTCCTCTCCTCTCCTCTCCTCTCCTCTCCTCTCCTCTCCTCTCCTCTCCTCTCCTCTCCTCTCCTCTCCTCTCCTCTCCTCTCCTCTCCTCTCCTCTCCTCTCCTCTCCTCTCCTCTCCTCTCCTCTCCTCTCCTCTCCTCTCCTCTCCTCTCCTCTCCTCTCCTCTCCTCTCCTCTCCTCTCCTCTCCTCTCCTCTCCTCTCCTCTCCTCTCCTCTCCTCTCCTCTCCTCTCCTCTCCTCTCCTCTCCTCTCCTCTCCTCTCCTCTCCTCTCCTCTCCTCTCCTCTCCTCTCCTCTCCTCTCCTCTCCTCTCCTCTCCTCTCCTCTCCTCTCCTCTCCTCTCCTCTCCTCTCCTCTCCTCTCCTCTCCTCTCCTCTCCTCTCCTCTCCTCTCCTCTCCTCTCCTCTCCTCTCCTCTCCTCTCCTCTCCTCCTCTCCTCGTTGTGGCCCCAGCCCCCTGAGCAGGAGGGAGCTGTGACCCCTCTCAGGACGCAGAGATGGCACGGTGATGCAGAGCCCTGGCACTCTGCATCCTCATGGTCCAGAGCTGCCTGCTCGGGGCAGGCTCCAAGAGGCAGAGGTATTTTCCTTGCTGGTTGGCCCTTTTTCCCTTGTGGCTCTGCAAGTGTTAATCTGCGAGTGGAAACTGAAATACCAAAGAGCTCCTCAGAGAGGAAAGATTCAGGTGAATTTACAGTTGTGTTATTTTGCTTTGCTGGTGACTTCTGTCTGGTGGCTTTTCCAAAGCAGCTGGTAAATATTTTTCTCTGTGTTATGGTGCCCAACAGTAGTCTGGAGTCCCAGTTTGTTCCTATGGAAGATAGACCTTTGAGGTCTATAAAATTTATACAGTACACTTTCTGATTTTTATTAGGCTAGTAAAAGAGATCATATTTTGTGTGCTTCTGTATCTTTGGAACGTATGGCTGGGGAATTATTCTGCAGGGCACCAAGCTGCATGTTGTGGTAGAAAATACTGATTTATCTGAGCTGTGAAAATGGTAGACCAAGCAGATAATGAAAGTCCTTGAAATGTTTCAGAAATACACAGCCATTTTAGAATGTCCCACAAGGGGGCTGTGGGTTACATTGTCATTTAGCTTTTAGTTGTTGCTAATTAGTTCCACCTAAATACTAATTTCCCCAGCCCATTCCTCATCTCTCAGTTATAACACTACAAAGAGTGAATTTTCTTTTCTCTCCCTGTGTTTGAAAACAGTTTCATGGCAAGTGGTCAGTTTGTGAACATGCAGTGAATTCAAATACCTTTAAAAATTATTTAAAACAATTTAAAACAATTATTTTTAAAATACACTTGCTTCGAGGCCCAACTATGTATGGGGAAATTAGGGCACAGCAGAAGGCAAGTCCCAGCCTTTAGAGTCTGAAGAGATAAAGTTGATCAAGGACTGGTGGAGTAAGAGGTACTGAAAGGTAGAGGAAGTTTCTAAACTTTGTACAGAACACTGGTAGAATAAGTGGCCTCTTTATGCCTTCTATTAGTTTTTTTCCCTGCATTGTTTTTCTTATCTGGGCAGCTAAAAAAGGAAACAAAGTACTGGCCAGTGAAGCTCATGTTGTTTAGTAGCCTGTTTCTGTTCAAATGGAAATTTGTTCCAAGACTGGGCAAATCGTGGTGCTTGTGACAGGGCTGGAGAAGAACATGGACTGGAAGGTGGATGTAATTTCTCCCTGCAAGATCAGCCATGACTTTTACCTTGATAAAAAGGAAAATTGCATTCTTCCAGCGAAGGAGAAAAGGAAATGCTAGAAATGCGTATGAAGAAAGAATAAAAGTTTTTTTCCAATGCTTGGCCTAGGCTGGAATGTTTGTATTTGTACACATTCTGCCCAGTTCCTTTGCTTGGTCATTCCCAAAATGACCTTATGCCAATACACTGGCAGATGTGGGAGTGGAAGGGATCACACAGTGTTTGGGGATGTGTTTGACCACCCTCTTGTTCTCCTCTGGGAAGATGATGCCAGCTGCACAGCCCGGACACAAGCTAGAACTCGCCTCTGTTGGTTTTTGTGCCTCTGTCAGAGATGAGGAGGCTGAGCAGGGAGCTGAGGAGGCTTTGGGTCTCTGTTCCCTCTGCACGGTCCTGCAGGTGCTGTTAGAGGGAGATGCCGCATCCTCCTGGCCTCCTCCTGCCATGCAAAACCCCACTACATAGCAGAGTCTTCACCACAAACATAGGTGAGTCCCCTTACCACCACATGGAAGGAATAACCAAATTCTTTGGACTTTTGTTCACTAAAGGCCAGTGCAAGGTAACTCTGAGGTGACTCTGTTTCCTTCTGCATCATTCTTCTGATAACACTGTGGCCCTTGTGGTTGCCATTAGGGTTATTTAGTGCTGCAATTTTTTTTTTCCCCTTCCCCTTTCCAGAACACTGGTGCTGCTGAGCAGAAGAACTGCCCCATTGTGCGAGCCCAAAGGAAACACTGCATAGAAAATGTGAGGAATTTTTAGGCCACGATATGTTTGGACTAGGAAGCAGGGGACTCAGAGGAATGCAGAGCACAGTTCCAAAAATATTCCTTGCAGCAGTGCTCTTGGTCAGTAACAGTTATTTTTGTTGGCCCGCAGCTCTGTGGAGCAGGGCTGATGTCATTCCCCGCACGGTGGAGGTGGCAATACAGAGAGTGCCCTGTGGGTTTGCAGGGCTGACAGTGGGCAGCTGAACCAAATGCCTGCTCCCATCTCAAATGCTCTCCCTGTTGTGAAAAAGAAAATTTGAAGGCAGCATATTGTAGGGGATTGTGAGGGTGAAATAATTAAGAGCACCGTAAAACATTTTCTGTAGTCGTAGCCTCTTCCTTCCCTGTGAGCTCCCTTCCTCTTAGATCTGCTGCTTTTCTGCTCTCAGTGATTTATGTGCTTTGGAGTGCTTTTTGGGTTGTGTTTATGATGTTAGACTGCTTTTGTTATTAAAAGTGATCAAATAATAACTTGTAGTGCTCTGGTAACCTGAGCATCTCTGGCTGAAACACAGGCATGTGAACATCTTCACAGTGATTAAATAAGCTGATAATATACCCTAGAACACCTCTGGAGAAGAAAACCAGCTTTTTTTTCTGTGATAGACAGAAAAGAGAAGTAAAGTGTTGGGACCTTTTTCCTTGCTGCTGACTCTCAATGCTCATTATGATCTTGGTGATGCTGATTTGACTTCGATATACATATAAGGAAGAGGCCAAGAAATAGGGAAATCTCAATTTTCATTAAAAGTTTATCTGGACTGATAAGCTGGTAAAAGGTGTGTGCATCCATGAGTGGTATGAACCCAGCATAACATAACTTCAGTCCTCCATAATCTGAATTATGGTCAGCACATTACCCCAGAGATGGGGTGGCGCAGCATGTTGGGCACAAGGCAAGGAGTTAAAACCCTGGATTTTAATCCTGGTTCTTGCATTTAAGCAGAACATTTAACCATGTGTGCCACTGGTTATTGCTTTCTACCTGGGTCTTGTATACAACACACATGTACCCCTGGAGGGGCTGTGTTCCTCCTCGAGGGGCTCTGGGTTTTGTTTTGGCATCTGGATTTAATTGCAGCCACACTTTGCTTCTTCACAGCCCCAGTGAAAGTTGTGTCTCTTGACTTGACATGAAGGGAAACTTATTTGAGCTATGGGAGTGGTGCAAAAGTCCCCAGTTCAGATCTTCATTGCATCCTGTTTTATGGGGAAAGGGAGAACCCGTAAAAAACCCACAGTGCTGCCTTTCCTCAGCCAGGTATCTTGGGGCTGCAGGGGGAGGAAAACTGTACAAAAACAACCCAAAAGCCTATGAATGCAAAGGTTTCCTAACCTTGAAAATTAGCTTTTGGGTTGATAGAATCCATGCAATGCTGACAGCTATACAGTGGCAGGAAATTATTAAAGGTGTGAGGTTTTCCATTTTAATTCTGGGAACACACTGGCTGTAGATTTCCTTGAAAATATTGCTGAAATGGTCCCACTTCCTAAATTGGAAAGATTTACAATTTACCTTTTCTGTTAACCTCTTGTTCCTCAAAAGATTAAGTAAGGGAAATTCCTCTTTTTAACACTGGTAGCTGTTTGACAGGTTTTCCTGAGCAGTGGGTAACAGTGGATTTCTCAGCAAATGTGCCAATGTAATTGTAAAGAAAGCATTAACTTGCAAGTTGTCTACAGCAGTCTTGGAAATCTGCTTCTGTCATATAATTCATACACCCTGTTTAATTTTCATGTTGCATAATGCATCAGAATGGAATAGCATATAATAGAAGAGATTATTTCAGGTTCATGGGGCCTGCAATGATCATCTGAGGGATTCAGGGATGACCAAGTTCATGTGTGCTGCTATGGGCATTGTCCAAATGTCTCAAGCACTGACAGGCCCAGGACATCAAGCACGACTCTGGAAAGCCTCTTCCAGTGTTTGGGCAACCTCTGGGTAAAGAAATGCTTCCCAGTGTTCAATCTAGGCTTCCCTTGGGGCAGCTTGGATCCATCCCCACATGTCCTGGCACTGGATACCAGGTAGAAGAGCTCAGCTCTTCCCTCTCCACTTCTCCTCCTCAGGAAGCTCTAGAGAATGATGAATTGCTCCTCAGCCTTCTTTTCTCCAAACTGGAGTCGTAGAAGTGTCTAGGTTAGAAAATACTTTTAAGGTTATTGAGCCCAAGTAATGACTCTGTTCCAGTGCTTGACCACCCTTGTGCTGAAGAAATTTTTTCTAATATCCAATCTTAACCTCCCCTAACACAGCTTGAGGCCAGCAGGACAGTCAACCTAGGCAGGTGAAAATAAACATAAATATAATAAATGTATGTATGTATGTATGTATGTATGTATGTATGTGTGTATAAAGGAGAGTGGAGTCGAGTAAATTTTGTGTTAGCATGGAGCTTCAGGCTTATCTTTAATCAGGGCATCTTACCTCAAGGTTTGCTGGGGAAAAGATGGAGCTTTGGTAATGTGAGATAGACACAATGGAGGCTGCTAGTTCAGGTGCAGGGTGGCTGCTGAGTGTTGGAGTGCAGGAGAAGGAAAGGATGCTCCAGTGTGCTTGAAATGTCAGTGAGATCTTGGGCAGTGATGGGATAGGCTGGGAGCTAATTTGGATTAAAACTAGAGCATCTGTGGGGACGACTGGAAAGTTGATGTCTCTCTGGGAAGGAAAAGCTGATGAAGCTCTTGGAGAGTCTGGAATGGTTCTCCCAGGACTAAGCCACATTTCTAAATTTCTGTCTATAAGAGCTAAATAACCAGCTGTGCATTCCCTGCATGGATTTCATTGGGACAGGTTAAAACAATTAGTTTTGTCTGGTGTCTCATCAGAACTCCTTGGTTTGTGTGTGAAGCAGCCATGGAAGGCCAGGGGGAGGTGATGGGCTGGGGAATATGTCAGGGTTAATAGACCAGTCAGTCCCCTCATTAGCTCTGCCCTGGCAGCTGCCTAGCAGTCAGCTTCCAGTATAAATAATCTTTCAGCTCCAGGGTTGGTATTTCCAAAGCTTAAAATATGAAGGCCATACTGTGCTCTTTCTCAATATCATGACCTTAATAGGTTTCCAGTAAGAGCTGTAAAAGCTGTCCCCACACACGCTCTGCTTTGTGACTTGAAAACATCTGTGCAACAGTGCATGGCTCACTGTCCTGGACAGGACTGGATGAGGAGCAGTGCCTAATTGGAGAAGGAAGGGCTTTGATGTGCCCCAGATGAAAGACATCAGATGGTCTCTCTAATTAGTCACTGAAATAGGTTTGGAATTCTGAAGCAAGTAGAATCAGAAGCGTTAATGGTCGTGGCTAAATATTTTTAGATTAGAATAGGCTATTTTGATTGGAAGGGACCTACACCAACAATCTAGTCCAAGTGCCTGACCAATTCAGGGCTGACCAAAAGCTAAAATATTGTTGAGAGCATCTCTTAGAGCAATTGGCAAGTTTGGGCATTGGCTGCCTCTCTGGGAAGCCTGTTCCAGTGTTTGACCAACCTCTTGGGAGAGAAGCCCTCCTTGATGTCCAGTTCAAGCCTTCTCTGGCACAGCTCTGAACCAATTTTGTTTCTGTTCTTCAGTCAGTCAGACAAACTGCTGTGACTGGGTGTAGTGGCCTGTTGGGACACATACTGAAGGAGACAAGCAGGACAAAGGAAGCATCAACACATTGTCCTGCACTGGGAAAAGCAGGCAGAGAAGAGGGTTTGAAGAGAGTGATGGTTAAAGGTTCCATGTGCTTCTTTTTAAGGGACTCAGTGGGGCAGGTTGTGGACACCTTATGCTGACGCCTAAAGCATCAGGGGTTTATTGGTAAAAATTTCAGTGGTGCCCATAGAAGTTACCAAAACACCATGAGAATTGAAGCAAGGCTGTTCACAGGAAGTTTTATACTGGCTGGAGCACCAAGGGAAGCTGAGACACCTTTGGACTTAAGGAGTCCTGGCCCATATGAAGGTGCTGAAATGGGGAATGTGCCAACAGTTTCCTGGACAGTGAAGTCCTATGTGTCTCCTAGAGCCTTGCCATGCTATTGATATGAATAATGTTTATTGAAACAGGGTGTTCCCATAGTCACTTCCTCACGCTGTCATTGCAGCCCCCTCCCCCAGTGAAATTCCTGCCTTTATTTCAGTCATTAGCAGAGTCCCAGTTTTTAGCCAGCTGTTTCCCCAAGGGTTGCTCTGCAGGGCAGGTCATTGCAGCCAGGACCCTCTAAAGAAGATTTCTCTGTCTGGATTGTACTGTGAAGCAAAGCCGGCAGTGAACACTGGATTCATTTTCTGTGTTATTGTTAGAGTGAGCTCTTTATAACCATTCAATTTTCTTTTAAATAAATCCCATTTGGAAAAACAAATCCTGCCCATAAAAGCAGCTCTCTGTGCTGGGTTAGCTTTCAGCATACCATACACAGCTGTATATTTGGGTTTATGTCTCCAGGCTAAATTCTCATTCCTGTGTGCAAGCAGCGTGCTCATGTTAAAGCAATGGCAAAGCTGTTTCTTGGGGCTCTGGGGCTTTCCTTGGCATTAGGAAAGATGCAAGAGAATAAGTTAGGAAAGTGAATAAGCCAGACAGTTCGTGCCAGGGAGTTTTGTGTGAAAGATTAGAAAGGGGCCAAGTTCCTGCCCATGGAGTCAGAGGTGGCAGAGATCCCCGTGCCAGCTTTTCCTCTCTCTTCTGAGCAGTGAATGATTCCTGCTGCTCTGGCTCCCAGGTCTGCTGGTTCTCATCCCTTCTGCATTCATGCTGATCCAAGTCCCTTGTTCACTGAGGGATGGATGAAGCATCACCTCTGGCCTCTCACAGAGGGAGGAGGGACACCTAACCAGAGTGTCCCCCTTCAGAGCAGAATCCTGGTTTTTCTCTGGCCGTGACATTTCTGTGCTCACAGAGGATGCTGGGGGGGCTCAATAGGGATAGATGCAGTTGCTCTTTAAGGTCCCCTTCAATCCAAGCCATCCTATGATTCTGTGATGCTTTCCAAAACTGTGCAGCTTGCTTCACCACTTCACACAGGCTATCTCTTTAAATTCTTTTTTCTCCTTTTATTTTTTTTTTCCCCAGCAAGAGGGAGATGAGAAGAAGCAATTGTCCCACAATTGTTGCCAATTCCTCGCTGGCTGATGCTTAAATATAAGGAAAAGTCAGCAAAATATAGAATCTGTGGAGGGAGAGAGAGAGATCTCAAAAGAAACCATGGGAATGTTTGAAACAAAAGTGCTATTATTCATTGTGGGCTTCGTTTTAGCATTTCCAGTGTGCAAGGCACTGCAGACCTCCACTGCTGGGACACAGAATGGGAAATTCCAGCTGGAAAGAGCCATCTAAAGATACAGCTCTGAAGGAGTGTGAGGCACCCTCTTCCTTTCCATCCGCATTACATCTGGAATTATTTCACACAGTTATTTATGCTACAACAATGGAGCTATTAATGCTGCCACAAGAATACTTTGCAGTTCTTTAATGAGGTTTCTAAGAATGTCATAAGTGCAGGGTCACACTTAAACTACAGAAGACTATTTAAAAATATTTAAAATGTTAATTTCTATGTCTAATTCTTGAGACAGAGCTGTTTATTTCTGCTTCTTTCTATCTTGGATGTTAGATAATTAAAAGACTTTTTTCTGGATTTTATCTTTGCAGCGAGGTTGGGGCTTTTTTTTTTTTTCAGTGAGCTTTAAATGGTGGAAGGAAGCCTGGTTTAACACTTTAGCCAGGGTGAAATATTTTAAAGCAATTTTTTGTTACTCTAGAGACAATGTGCCACTGTTGAGGGGGTGGAGCAGGATTTGGGACACTGAAAAGAATCTGTATTTCTCTGTATAATGCAGAGCAAATTGTATTGGGACTTCCTAGTCCTCAGCACACTAAGTTGGCCAAAGGCTCCTGTTCCTGCATTGCTTTTGACCTCTTGTCATCCTTCCTTGTGTAAAACAATGCAACAGTCATGGGGGAAACCTTCTTCAGTTCCTGTGGATCTTCACAGCTTGCAAAGGGTTCAGCATCCGCGTGGCTTCTGCTAAAACGATTTCCTTGCAAAAACGATGTAACACAAATTGAAAAGTAGTCCCTTTATTTCAGGTGGCTGATCTCAGGCTCAGGTAAAAGCAGCTGAGCTGAGGTTTTCATTAGAATTCTCGTGTTTTAGGAAATGAGTGAAATGTGGTTCTGATGGTCTGAAAGGTCGGGGCTGAATCAGGAGGTGCAGAGGGAGAAAGGAGTGATGTTCAGACTCCTGTGAGCCCTGGCTGGAGCTTGCCTTGGGCAGACCCTGAGCAGCATTTCCACAGCAATTCACGTCACACCAGCAACACTTTGCTTTTCCTCAAGTACGTGTTTTACAAGCTGAGTTCGTGCCCCTGGGGAGAAATAACAAGGGCCTGTGATTAGGAAGGTGATTTGATAGGGCCAAGAAGGAAAATAGCCAAAGTTTTTCAACGGAGGTAAATATTTAGTGCTCGTGTCAGTTGTGCACAGCATTTGATTTCCTTAGTGCGTTAGTTCTCCTCCCTCCCTCTCCACTTTCGTCTCTGTGTCACTTGCAGTTTGGTGTGATGTGAAGAACCTGATAGAGGTTTATGAAGTGGAGGCTTTTGCAGACCTCTAATTTGAAGCGTGGTGCTGTGATGGCCAGAAGCGTTGATGGAAAGCTCCCTCAAGATTTGGCCTAGCCTGAGTTGCCCACTTGCTTGGGAATGTGGCGAGGTTGAATTTGATTCTCCAGTTTTGAAATCTGTTTCTATCTGCGGGAAAAAACCTTGCATATATTTTTTTCAATATTTATACCGTGGGAGAACTGGGCTTGCGGAATTATCTTCTTCATGCCTTGCACACCTCTCCCATGGTGAGAGCAGCAGAGGAAACAGCAGCAGACACTTGGGTCCACTGGGTGAAAAAGGAGCAGATGATACCATATACCCTTGGTGAGGGATTGAGGAAAGGGGATCTGCCAGGATAGAAAGATCCCAGGAATCTACTGCCTGTTCCCAGCTATGAACTCTACCTTTCCTGCCTCAGAATCTTTTTAAAATTTTTTTATTACTGTCTTGTCCCCATCAGCCAGTTTTTTCCTATTTCTCCCAAGCAGCTTTAAATACATGGGGATTATTCCTTATTTATGCCAGAGTGCTCAGAGGTGCCAACAGAAAGCAAAGCCATTTTGTGCTGATTTTCTAACATGTAGCAAGAAACAGACCTCACCCGTATGATGTTACAGGATAAATGAACTGTACAGACAAATAATGAGTGACAGGCCTTGTCCCATTTTACTGAGGGAGGGAACTTGCCTGAGGTCCCAAAAGAATTTTGTACAGAAACTAGAAACTGAGCCCCTGTGTTACAAATCCAGGTGCCATAATCAAAAGTCTTTCCTTAATTTCCAAAACTTAATAGGAGATATTATTTTTCTCAAGAGGGAGTTTTGGGTTTTTATTTCCTCAGATACAACCTAAATATTTTCTTTATTAGTTTCATTCTGCTAGTTTGAGGTATACACACTGTCAAAAATTCAATATCCCCTTTTGATTTGGCTTTCTGCTATTAGCTACACATATAGCTGATAGAGAACAATGCCTGCCAGGTTTGCTCCTGCACACAGATAGAAGATCTAGTGGTGCCTCAGAAAACTTCTCTAACCCATATGGAAGACACTGTGTGTTGAAATTTGCCAATCAGATAGGCTTATAAAGTATATTAAAGCAAGCTAGAATGTCTCAGTGTGAAGAGGAGAATACATGGGATGAGGACACAGACATACCTGGATCAAATTGGCAGTTATAATATTTTTACAATTTAGAAAGTTCTGCTGCCTAAACTAAACCCTGACTATGATGGATATTTTCCATTTTAATTTGTATTTTAGTTTGGTGGGATTTTTTTTTGTCAAAATTTATTTTACATGCATGGAGTTTTCCATATTTTGTTGTTAAATTAAGGATCAGAAGGGTCTGTTGAGAGTGTGCCAGTCCAATGAAGGTGATGTAAACCTTGTTGACCCTCTACAGCAGCAGTTTGGTCTTGGGATTCATCAGCCTTTATAGCTTTGTTACAATGAATGAAATATAATTTCTGTTCATTAACAGCAGCACAGAGGAAATACTGCCATAATTGCAAACTGAGAAAACGTCCCTGTTTAGCACAGGGAGATGTGGCTGGGTTTGTGCTGTGCGATTCCCTGGCTGTGAGAGCAGCAGTGGACTTCACTCTGCTGTCACAGTGGCTGAAAATTCCTTTCCATAGCTGCCAGCAGCACTGGGGCTGCAGCTGAGGGCCGCCACCTCTCTCAGTTCTGGGTGGCTTGGAGCAAAAGGTGCTCCTTCGCCTCTCACAACAAGCCCTTGAAGCCTAGAATACTAGTCGTTCTGAGAACAGCCCCTAAAACTTCTTTTCCAAATTTTCCTAGAGTTTTAACCAGAATTTTCTGTGAGAATATAATTTCTGTGACCAAAAAAAAAAAAATAAAAAAAATCACTTTTCCATAAGAAAAATGGCAAGGGAAATACTTCCGTAGATAATGTCATTTTGAATAGTGTGTTTAATGCCTGAGAGACCTTTCTGACCAAACCCTGCTCAAAGGAGGTGGAGAAAAGCTGATAGCCATGAGGGACCAGGATAGGGTGAGATCTCCTGGGAGGTCTGTATCCCATACTCACCATGGAAGAATTTAACTTTGCAGCAGAAGGAAGTGTGCAAGATGTTCTTCTGTCCTTGTTCCTACACTCCCATGGCTTGCCCCACATGCAGTGCTGATTTTTCTCCTGCACAGTATCTTGTATGATGCTTTACCCAGCAGGACTACACAGAATGTGTGTAAATAGGATTTTATATCCACTGTGGGTGGGTGACTGCACAGTCTTCAAGAAGATGAAGAAAGAAGGTTGTTTCCTCTGATTAGAACATATTCTAGAGTAATGCTTCTGTGATTCAAACCAAGGGCAGTTTTTTGGGTATGCAGTGTACAGTAATTACAAATTGGAATTTTGGCTAGAACAAACTCCTTTGCTTGTTTTGAAAAACTGCAATGAGATTTTTAACGATGATGGATGATCAGCATACTGGTTTTATGTTTTGCCCAAGAGGGATGAATCACAGATGTAAGAGCTGGAAAAGGCTTACAGAAAGAGGTCATCTGATCATCCCCAAGAAGACAGGATCACATTAATTTGTGATGGTTAAAGACACTTGAAGAACACTTAATTAGTAGTATATTAGCTGTTGTGTTCACGTGCTTCTTCCTTGTGCTTCCAGGTTTTCTTTCAGTTCCATGGCAATTCTGCAAAGGAGGAAAGCTCAGCCTAAGGCTTTCTCATGACAGATGCTAAGCAGTGCTCAAATCACATAAGCCAGCTTCAACCCACAAGTTTTTGGTGACTGCCAACCAAACAAGAATTTCATAGTTTGAGCATTTTTCAAAGATAACAACCACTGGATCAGTCATTTGCCCTGTGCCAGGAAAATACTATGTTGGTTTTTACTAGTCACAAAGCTGGCATTTTCTCTGCAGGCTTTTTATGATGGTTTAATTTAAGTTTAGGAGGTAGCTCTGTCGTCTCTCTCCTTTAAAAAATGTGTACATATGGAAATAGCTAGAAGTAAAGCAAATGAGTAAAAAATTACATCTTTTCATAGGTAAGACTAAGCAGCCTGATTTAAAGGAAACTTTTTTGACATGATCTTCTAAATATAGCCTTTCAGCTAGCTCCCCTGGAAAGTGATGGCAGCTCAGGCTTTTAAAGTTTTGCCTGAAAATAAAAGTCTACAGAAAGCATCCCCAGGATTTTAAGAGATATTTAGGAAACCATCAACCCAACATCATCCTTAATTTTCAGAGTTTCTGTAACCGTTGTCTTTTATCCCATTTGGATTAAGGGCACTTAAATTGCACCAGGCTAGGGGCTGTGTTGACAATTTGCCAGGCTCTTGAAAGCCACGTGTAATTTTAAAAACATGGAGAAAATTGCAGCTGGTGCTGATTTGGAGCATGGCAGGTCCTTTCACTCAGCCATGCAGAAGGGTTTCTATGCCCACAGAGGGACACGTATTTTGACAGAGCTGTGGTTGTGCCAGGCTGTCCTGGGTGTCCTTAAAAAAACCCACTCTTCCTGTGTCCTGTTTTGTAAGTGGGGATTTCTGAGTAATTTCTGAGCAGGAGACGTTGCATCATGGGATGGTGTTAGGAAAGCTGTCTGAGCAGCTGCAGCTGCTGAGCCTCGTGCTGGGTGTGCTGGGTGCTCATCCAGACCTGGGCCTGTCTCCTCCTGAAAAACACCTGCAGCAGCCTCAGAGTACGTGGAGTGGAGAGCAGCAGGGAATTCAACAACCAAGTGGTGCAAACTGTTTTTGAAGAAGTAAAGGTTGTTATGTAATTTCCAGGTAGAGAGATAAGCTTGTCCTTGACTTTCCAGAAGGCCTGAGCCAAGACACAGTTAAAAATGTCAACATGTCACTCACTTGGGTTTCTGTGAGATACCTGAAATCACTTGATGTGTTTTTTAAAGCAATAATCATTGGTCAGAAGGACAAATAATGTCATATGTTGTGCTGATAATTCTGTTTGTTAACACAAGGTTTTTCTGCTATGCGGATAGGACTGAAGGATTTTGTTCCTGGTAGCCAGAGGAGGGAATTGTGCTTGTCCCTTGCTAAAAGCAAAATAATGGGCTGTGCTTATCGCTCATGTGGCCAGGCAGGTGCCGGGAAGGGTGACTGATACCATTGCATCTTATGGTTAATTACCCAACAGCAAGACAATAATAACATCTCAAAACCTGCAAACCAGACATCAGACTTGTCTGTATAGTCATGTCACCTTGTGCTTTGTGCTCCTGGTCTGTGTCTCGTGGCCTGAATGGAGTCTCTGGGCTACAGGGTAAATAACAAATAACAAAACCAGCAGTCATTGAAATGACTGTGGTCCTGTGTTGTTAAAATTGACTGGCTACCCCAAAAAATTCAGGAAATCACAAGGAAAATTGCTGCTTCTGTGGAGTAATTGATATTATCCTATTTTCTAGCCCAATCCAGTGGACCCTACCAACAAAATGGAGGCTGTCCCATTTCTGAGGCATTACAATGATTTCAGTATCTGTCTTCTGCATATCTCTCACATAGCAAGATCTTCCCATTGCCAGAGTTGGAGCCAGGTATTTTTTGTCTTTAGGACTTTCTGAGGGATCTCTCAAGATACTTTCTCTCTGTGTTTGCAGTTAGGGATCCTGCAAATACTGGTCCTTACCTCTGGCAATTGACCCTCTTTTTCACCAGGGTCTGGAGTGAGTGGTTGGGCATTCCTGGTTGTGCTTGTTGTGGTTGCCTGAAAATCTGAAACTGTGTTAGCTAAGATTCTTGCATTTCCAAGGAAGAATCCAGGCAATGTGTCATGCCATGGGGTAGGTGGTGGTCAGGGCAGGTGTGCCTGTGCTCCCTCTTGACCTACGGCTACAACACCTAAATGTACAGGTCATGTAGGAAAGACTGGTCTGATCCCACAGACCTGTCTGTGGTTGCCTCTAGAGAGGAGCCTTTCAGCTTCTGCGGGCAAGAGTTTGTCTGACTGTAGAACAGCAGAGTCAGGCCACCGCTGTCCGCTGCAAAATGCAGTAGCTGCCTTCACAGTGTACAAAGAAACTTGATCAGGAGCAATGTTTGTGGTTTAAAAAGGCTGAAGACAAGTAGGAGATTTCACTGAAAGCTGCAGGAGTGGGAGGCTGACTGCCCACAAGGTTTTTTTGCTGAAACAGCCTTCTAATAACAGTGATATCAGCCAAGGCTACGGCCACAGAGCCAAGTGAGTGTTGCTGTTACCTGGGCATCATTTTCTTTGTGTGAATCTCTGCTGGGACCTTCTTGCAGGGCAAATGAAACTTTAGACCAGCTGCTCAGCTGGAATAAATCAATTTTACTAACAACAGCAGGATTTGGTCCTTATGATAAGTTTTTGGTGCCTGTTTGAGCAAGGAAGGGTCTGGCAATAAAGCGGTGCAAGTATAATGTTTCTGGTGTAGATGAGACAACAGTAAAGAGGCTGTGCTGGAGACAGGTTGGATTATGTTTGCTGAATGGATGGAGCTTGTCATCATACCTCCTTTTAGAAGCCTGTGTACATCACTGTCCTGTCTCACAAATGCTTTTCAGATGTCTCTCAAGCATGGACAACGTGTTTTTAAAAGGAAGAAATGTCAAGCTTTCCTAATATTGTGCCTTTTCTATGTGGTTCTCAGTGTGAAATTTGATTTTGCTGGGTCAATGTCCCACAGCTGGACTTTGACTCTCTCTGTTAACTGTTCCTCCATTCATTTTGTCCTGCACTGTCTCCTTGAGTTTGCTAATTACTGATCAACAAACAGATGGACAAAAGAACCACAAGGCCTTGTTATCGGTTTGTACTAATATTAATTAAATGCTCTCATCAGACACTCCTGGAGTCTTAATGAGGCAGAGGAAATCAGTGAGTGACAGAGTGAATTGCTAATTCACTGTGCAGTAACTACAGGCAGTGGGAATATCTGAGATGCTCTGGGCTGCATAGGAAACCCAGAAATGTTGTAGCTCCAGAAATGAAGCTGGATCTGACATCCTCTGCTGGGGAAAAAGAAGATGCCTTCAGATTAACGATAAATGAAGAAGATTTGTGAAACATTGTTAAACTATGTACTGTGTTTTAGTGCAGAAACAAGCCCTGTCTTGTTTGCTGACTGGGCTTTTATTTTTTTCTTTCTCCTTTTTGGGAAGAATCCCACTGTATGCCAGGACTAAGTCTGATTTCACCAACCCTGTGAGAATACACAGTGCAGAATTGAGCCTCTTTGATGCAGCTCATATGAAAACACAGGACTCATGCACTGGCTGCCTTCCATGCCACCAGGATTTTTGCAGAGCAGCATGGGCAGAGATCTTGTTGATGGTGTGAATAAGCTCCTTGCCATTGAGCACAGCGTCTCAGCAGGCAGATTAACCAACCAGCGCCTGAACGTGTTTTCAGCACAGGGAGAATGCACCAGGGGGACTGTAAACATTCACATTTGTTCCTCTTCAAAGAGATGGCTCTGCTCTCATTACTTCCCCTCTCTCCTCCACCTGGCCCCAGCCCTACGCTGTTTCGGCTCATGATTTACTGGGCTTCCTTGAACTCTGCCCTGTGTCAACAGGACAGTGATGTAAACATCTTCCTGTGGCTGCAGAGCTGTGACCGGGGGAGCAGGTGGGGATGAGCGTGGGGTGAGAGCCTTGGCATCTGTGTCACCCTATTCTTGGCCCTACAGTTCCTTGCTCTCCAGGGCAAAAGCCTGTAGGAGCCAAGAGGAGCCTTTCTGTTGACTGGAACGATCTTTGGGTTGGGACATTTGTTTGCTGCGCAAACTGGAAGAGAGCCCTCATAAACCCCAGCAAGAGAAAGAGGGAGATTCCTCCCCAGCACGCAGAGGTCCCGGTCTGTGGGTGATCTTCCTTTGGGAATGAAACCAGATCCGCAGCTCCTTGTGTCGGGCGGCACAAGAGGAGCTTGCACGCCAGAAGAGGAGCTGGCGTTGTGAAGGCCAGGCAGGAAACTCTGTGGCTCCAGACACGTAGGCACAGCTCAGGGCCTGGCCCGGGAGAGGAGGATTCTCTGTGTTTTGTTGCTCTCATCAGTGCGGCTGCCAGGATCAAACTTGAGTCCACATGGGAGGATGCAGCAGGAGTGGGAGTGGAAGGAGAGTGGGTGCAGAGAGATGTTGTTTTTGTGAAATCTGTGAAGGTTTTTGGGAAGGAGTCAAGTGTCAGTCAGTGGTTATGGCATTCCTTCCAACCTGTGTTGTGGACATGCCAGCAGTGCTGCTCACTTTTCCATGGTGTTTGGTTTGAAATCAGATTTCAGCCTGGCTGCAAGACCACCATGACTGTCAATTAATATTTTATATTATTTATTTGTGAAGATGAATATTGCAATTATTGTGGGTGCTCTGGGTGCTTGCTTTTCCACCTGGAAAATGTTTTCCTGCAGGACTGCATCTGTTCCTGATATGTTTATATTTGTAACATGATTTTCTCCAAGAGCCATTCATGGGGCCAGTGTTACAAACATGAAATGAGATCTCAGACTGAAAAACTTGGATAACATGGTCGCTGTGGGACACTCAGATACTGTTATTTTTCCTTGAGAAGTCTCTCTGGTGAAAGAAGGAAAGTGGAAAATTGAATTTAGTTCTTTCTACTGACCTCAACTTCTGCTGAGCTGCTCTACAGAAAAAAAAAAAAAATGTTGGCTTAAAACTGAGGTTCTAAAATAAATAGTGCCAGTGCCTCCCCTCCCTCACAGTCATTTACATTTTTAATTTTCATTGGGCCAGACTGAGTGATTATTTACTGTGACAAGGAGGTGGCAGGACAGACAGCAGCTCTGCTGCCAGTCCGATGTGAAGAGCAGAGGCATTTCAGCCAGGTGTGTGAGTGAGACCTGTTCACCCTTCCCTGGTTAAAGCCTTCATCAGGTTTGGCAGAAAGACAAGGGTTTGCACATGCTCCTGGGGAGGAGCAACTGCTTTGGACCAAGGATGCTGGAATCTCTGCTGGCCTAGAGAGGAGACTGCAAATAGCATTATATTGGCATGCTCAGCATGTAGTAATGATTCCTGGGAGTCCTACGTCTTGTTTGTTGGGTGGGGTTTTCCCCATATGTCTACCTATCTCTACAGTGTATATGGACCACAGCTGTTGACAAGGAAAATATGCAGTTGCTCTGCAGCAGAAGGAAGGAAAAATAAATCATCCTCCCCCTGCCCCTTCTGTTACTATTGACTTACCAGTGACTATGCTGAGGTTAAAATCACACAGAGCTGTATGTGTCAATGACAAGGAATTTGCTCTGAACTGGACCATGCTGCCACTCACGACAGATAAATTCTCTCTTTGTAGTTGCACTCCCCTTGGCAGACAGCTCAGCTTTATGGCCATGATGGTTATTTCAGCAAAGTTGCTCACATTTTGTGCCAACACAGTGTCAGGAGAGCGTGGCTTTAACAGGAGTTTTGCCACGAGAGGGTGAGAGCTGGGCATTGAAATGACCTTCTAGAGCAGAGCTCCAGAGGGCCTAATTGTCCTCTGTGCAGCTGAGGGGGAATTTGCTTCTTGAGATGTTTAATTTTGCTTTTTATGCAAGAGCACTCCCCCTGCCCCTCGTGATTCTCCCAGCCCGTGGAGCTGCCCACATTCCCCAAACAATCCTGACAGATAGTAAAATTTGCCCCAAAAGGCATGCATATTTTTGTGAATAGATCAGATGTCACCAAGGGCACAATTTCAGTTTGTCATCTTCCTCTGGCTTACTCTGTAGAGGCTCCTTCTCATTAGTGGAGTTACATTCATTTACACTAACTGACAGTGTAGCCCTGTGTTTTACATGACTTCTGGGATATATGTATTTTTCTTTTTTGAAGTCTTCTGCCCTCAGGCTCCCATTCTGCCTAGCAAATGAATGTTTCAGGAAGACATCCAAAGCCAATTTCTGTATCCTGTGGTGAAAACAAGACTGACTGTATTCATTCCTGCTTGTCACTGTCTAAAATATGTCTTCCTGATTAAGTTAGTGGACAAGAGCTAGTCACACACTACAATATGACACAAAGAATATAAAGATGCACGCTCTGCTCTCCATGACCTTTCTTCCCTCACGATCAAATTTTTTAGGGTTGTTGTTGGTTTTGTTGTTGTTGAATACCTTCTGCCTTGAGAACTTTTCTTCCTTTGGCTGATCCTGCTGATTTCTGTGTGAGCAGATCAGACATGAGCAAGGACAGAATTCCAGTCCATCTTGCACAGACAGCACATATTTCTGCTTTGCTGTAACTGTTTATATCAGAGTAAGCACACAGAGGACACGTATAAAGTCTGGATCCAGAGCACTACACATCATACAGCAAATTTGATTTCATTGGCCTATACTGTCTTTAATTTGCCTGCTAAGCCTTTAAAATCAAATAACTTCACAGATTTCAAATCATACAGTCTCCACTCTCCAGCTGGAAGACTGAAGGGGGATTATAGGCTAATCTCAGATGTCATCACAGTTGCTACCTCTGCTACACTAGTTCCTTTTGTTTAAAAATGGTGAAGTATTAGGGCTTGGTTTTTTGTTTTTCTTTTCTCTCTCTCTCTCTCTCTCTTTATTTTTTTTAAGAAGATAGAGTTAAGCATTGCTACCTGCAGAGGTTAATGTTAGTGAAAAATGAAGGTTTAGGAATCCACAGATGATTTTCTGGGAAGAACAGTCAGTTTCTTTGGTACCATATTACAGCTCTACATCCATGCTCTATGTGTCCAGGAAAAGGTTGGAAAATTCTTTACTCAAGATCGTGAAGATGCTTCTGAATGAGGTTGGAAATGCTCCTTTGCCATTTGTTGACTCCCACCACCAGCCACTGCCTGATATTCTGCAGAGGCACCAATTTTATGTGTTGCTTAGGCAGCATTATCTTTTAAGGAGGCTTAACTCACTTCTCAGCCTTCTTTCTGACTGTCAGGGTATATTGAGTACTTTAACATTTCTAAGTGTTTCCTCCTCTTTTCTTACTTGTTTTGGCTTACTCTTACTTTTTTTGTGGGTCTCGTTTTTCTCATTTAATTTTTGAGCCATGACATCAAGTCTGAACCCAGATGCTGTCTCAGATACTGTTGTGTTTACAGCCTACCCACTTCTATAAAGGGTTCTCCTTGTGTCCAAAAAATGCATTTGCTGGTTTGGCCCATGTATTTTGCCTGAGAATTCAAGTCGAGCTGTTCACCCTGCAGTCTCTGCTTTTGAGCCCTGTATCTCACAGCCTGAAGCTTTGCTCTCTTGCAGACTCACACCCATGTGCCCTGCTGAATGGTTACCTGTTCACTGGGGGATGCAGTTTGTGCTCTGTCATCTCTCTCCTCCGGCTATGCATTCTCACAGTTGGTTTTGCTTCTGTCTTTTCTGTGCTACCACTGATGGTTTTTCCTTCCCTACACAGCAACTGTTTATCCTGAACTGGAAATGGATTTTTAACTGCTGCTTTATTGATTTTGGCTTGATGAGTCTCTGGTGTTTCACTCCTTTAACTTGACTTTTTTGCAAGCTGTGTTTCTTAATGACTAATTACATTCCTCATCATTAATCTTCTCCCTGTTTTTCAGGGAACCTGTATATATATGTGTGTATGTATATGCTTTATTTTAATGTTTTTGTATTACTTTCACACATCATTTCAGCCAAGACAGTTTTTTTTTGCCACCAGGAAGGTCAGGCAGCATGGGGTGCCCAGGGAAATTACTCCAGCAGTGTAGTTTTTTTTTTAAACAAGCAAACTCCCTTCCCCTGCAATTAAATAAACACATATCATTACTAGAAGTTTAAGGAGCAATCATTGTCTTTATTAATGACAGCTTGCTTTAGGTAAAAGCTGTAAAAGCTGTAAGTCTCTCTTCCTCCTTCACACAGTCTGGACATATTCATCTTGTCCTGTTATTACCCAGTGCACCGTGGCATGGCCATTGCTGTCCCTCCACCCTTCCAGGCACAGCTTTCTCTGTAGATGTTCAGATCAGGAAATCCTACAGAGAGTGGGACTGCTGGCAATGTCCTGAGAACCCACAAGTTATCTAACACACATCTTCTGCATCTTCTTGTTTCTGCTGCCTCACCAGCTATAAAAACTGGGGTCTGCACTAGCCACTCTGTGTTCTTCATTTGTGAAGAAATCCTTCACAATTCGTCGCATTCTTCATTTGTGAGACCTTTGGTTTGTCTGCTCTGTACTAGAAACTGGGATGCCATAGACTAGACCAGTCAAGCTGACAAGGTAAATTTGTTTTGTTTTCTAGAAGAATACAAATTTCAATGCTAATTAACCTCCTCAAGTTTGTGAAGTGATTGGCTAGTGTACCTTTTCCTTTACTTCCCTAGTCATGCAGTTATTTGCAGAGGACAAGAGAACCCTCACAAGTCTCAAAAACATCGTTCATAGTGCACATTGTTCTTATTTTCTCTGAAGTTTAACATGCATCAGAAATTCCGGCTTTTTGCATTTTATTATAAAACCATGGACATGGAGTTAACTTCCCCTGAAATTTGTTTTCTCATCTAAAGCAGAACACATGTACACTTTTAGCTTGAGTGCACCTGTGTATGGCATCCCTGGTTTTGATGCAGTGAGGAAAAACAAGCGCCCGGTCTTCTCTAATGAGGAAGCTGACCAAGGTGTGCCTGTGGTTTTATTCAGCGTGCTGTGTTAAAAGGATGAAAGGCACCATAAAAGAGGAGAGTTTTTCTGGAACCATGGTCCAGTTGTTCGGCCAATGGGGCATGCTGCATTTTCCATTTCTCACATTGCCAGTAGGCACATGAGTAATCGTGTGGTAAGGGAAAGAAAAGAAGGGACCGAAAAGCGCGCAGAGGGCGAGCATGTCAGGCCTTAATGAATGCCGTGCCCCAGCCCAGGTGCTCGTTTCCAGCAAAGTGTCCGTATGTCACTTATTATTTAGAGTCTCTAACGCTTGCTCAAGGTGCCAGAAAATAAAAACAGAGGCTGGCACGCAGCGGGCACGGAGCGCGGCGGCGCAGATGGAGGCTGGATTTCACGCCCCGCCGTTGGCTAACATGGCGCGAGGCCGATCGCTTTCACAGGGGCCGACCGGGCCGCGCTCCAGACGAGGCGTTCCACATGATTTCACATCCAACAATCGCTGCTGCGCTGACACGTTTGTTGTTTCCCCTCGTGCCATAGCGCAGCGGAGCGCTGGTGCGTTCACGGGGGCTTCATCGATCGGGCTGTTTTCCTAATGCGCTCTGAGCCGCGGAATTACGAATCCTGGATGGTGCGTTACCGTGCTCCGCTGGCTCGGGGAGGCGCACGGGCGCCATTCATCCTCATCAGTTACTGTCAAACACTCTCCCCAGGCCCAGAGATAACTTGTCTTGCCTGGAGGAATAGGTGTGTGCCATGAGAATGAAGCCCAGCATAAAACATAACCCTTGTTCCCCTGCCTGTGGGTTGCTAGCCACAGAAAACTTATTTGATGGTGCGTTGGTAAAGTACAAGAATACAGTGTGAGTCTTCTGTGTATTTTCACAGTAAATTTGGCATTTGAGCCGTGTTTAGTAAAGTTTTGCCAGGAGTAGCAAGCCTTGCCAGCTTCTTTTGTGATCCAAGGAAAAGTTCTTTATCTGGCAATGCAAGAAACTTCATGAAAGTAAAATTGACTTATGGCTTGAAGATTAAAGTAGTGTGCCACAAGAAACCAAAAAAGATGTTGCAAAATAAGGCAGTGGGAGTGTATTTTTTCTAGTATTTAATTATATTGGTCAAAAGGGAACATCTAAGAGCCAGAGCTCAAAGCAGGACCCAGTGTCCAGTGAACAGGAAGATGGTTGCTTCCTTAACCAACAAAGTGTACGAAACCCATTTGGAAACTTCTCCCAGCAACATTTTCTGATGGAGAAATGGAATTTCCAAAACATTATAAATACAATAATTCAGAGAATCTTTGATTATCATAAAAATATTGTGAAAATCCCAAAAAAATTTTATTTGAATATGCATAATTAAAAAGATATGTTCTGCTGAATCTGACTCAACTTACTATGTTCTGAGTCAGCTCAATAAGCTATTAAGTTGCTTCCACTAATGCAGCAAGAACCTTCAAATGTTTAAATTACTTGTTTTTCTCTACTCTTCAGTTTGCTCAATTCTCAAATCTCTCTCAAGAGCTTCATTTTAGTTGCTCTTGCATAATTTTAACCTACATCTTTGTAAGGTCACTAGGCCTTAGCCATACAGTTATTTATTTCAAGACATATTGGGAATTTCAAGACACTTGTGTATTTCTTCCCTAAAACTTTCCATTTTCCGTGTTTAGTTCAATAAACCTAAAGGTTTGCATAGTGCTTGCATCAAATATGACTCACAAGTACTGATAGAAAGCCATGTAGCCTGAAGGAAGGGCTTTGCTAGAATTAATGCCTAGTTCAGGGGAGGAAGGGGTCTCTGATTTTTCTGTTGCAGTGCACCCTATTTATATGTTACTGTAAACTGGTTTTAATTCTGTTGGATCTGTGTGTTTTCACAACCTGAGATTTTTTAGATCCTGAATTTTGGCCTGAGCCAATCTTTGAATAGATCTGTAATGTATGGAAAGGGAGTCTAATATATTTATGTGTGTTATGTATATAAGAGCTATTCTCATTTGCTGAGTTTAAGTTGACTGTCTTTGGTGAAGAGGGAATAAAATCTTTAAGACATGGAACATATTTTTTTAGATGAATACCTGAAGATTTGAAAGATTTGGCAACATTTATAAGTGATAACGCTGCTGTGATCAAACAGTTGTGGTTTTGTGTTTAAACAATCCCCTTTCTTTGTGATCCTGTGCTGTGGGTGTGGTGCTGAAAAGAGGGATTTGACAGTAAAATCCATCTCCAAAGGGACACCTGTCTTCTAAGGCAAGACTTGTAAGCAGAGCAAGTAGGGGCAGTGATTAGAATCTCCTCACGCTGCTGTGATGGCCGAGAGGGGTAGTGTTACACCAGGGGAGTGCTCACGATTTACTTGTGCAGCAGATGAGAGAAACCTCACCCTTTCTACCAGCAAAGAAGACAAATATTTAATTTGTGTCTTCAGACAAATGATTCTTTTTCTGCTGTTATTGTGGAAGAAACAAAGTTACTGCGTTTTCTTTTGATGCGGCAAGACCATTATAATTGGAATTTTCATTTAACAGATTCCTTTTGCCTTCCTCACAAAGAGCAGCACTTTTAAAGGGAACTTGCCAGCTCTGCTGTTTTATATAGTCTTGAGATCTCTGCAGTGGATGAAGTGACCACGTTTCACACCTTCATCTGCTGAATAACAAGAGGTAGCTCCAGCACCCTTGTGCAGCACAGCCTTGTTCCTTCCCTGGGCTGCACTGTGGGCTTGGGGGCCATGGGCAAGGCAGCCCTTGGTCATCCCTGGTGGGTCACATCCTGCCTGCAGGACAGACCCTCCTCAGGCGCCTGCCTGTCTGCAGCTAGTGATGACTCCCGTCCAAAGGGAGAAGCCAAGCCAAGGCAAAAGTCCTGGAATCACCAGCGAAGAGCATCTGCCAGGCCTGGCCGTAGCTGTGTGTTGGAAAAGCCTCGTCTGCATGGGGAATGGCACTCATTCAGCAGATGACAGCCAGCACTTGGCAGGGCCCCACCAGCCCTGACCTTTGGGGCAGGTGGGAGGGCAAGCCAGTGTTTACCTTGGCCAGTCTAGCAGGGGTTTATTCCTCATGGAAATGGAAATAAACTCTTGAGTACTCCCTTCCCACAGCTCCCGGTGTGCATTGGTGGGGTGCACTGCATGGCAGGATCTGCTGTGCCCCATGGCTGCAAGTGGTGACAGCTCTTGCTGGTGATGTCACCAATATTACTGGGAAAGTCATTAGTGTGGGGTAGCCCTTGTGCATTATTTATTTCCCAGCAAAGTCTTACTGGGTTGGCAAACACAGCATGAAAATGCCAGCTTTTGGAGCACCTGCACTGTGGGAAAATTGTGTCAAATTAAACCATTGCATTTATGGTTTACCATTCTATGTATATACACTATAACACTATATATATATATATATATATATATATACACACATATATATATGTATATACATTCTCTCTCTCTCTCCCTATATATGTATATGTATATGGCATTAAATAGTACTAAACTTGACAGGTTTTGCCCTCTGTAATGAGGACAACTCAGACAATGCTGAGGTCTGGGCTTCCTTCATCATTTATGCGACAAGATTCCCTTTATCACACTTTTAAAAATAACATTTTTGAAGATATTTTCTTGTGGACTAAATGGTATTATACTGAGGCAAAGGTGCAGTTCTGAAATGTGTATATGTGTAGATATTGTACAGTAAAGCTCCAAGGCTATTTGGAGCTTTGCATTCTCAAGAGAGACTGGAAATCCTGTATTGCTTTGGTTGGAAGATGCTGGAATAGAAAGGGGTCAGCGTGTGGTTGAACTGACAACTGGTACCCCAAATCTGTACTGCTGCAAGATGCTTACTTTGATTTAGCATTTGGCCCACTCATTAGGGTTTTTTTGCTCCAGGTTGAAATCTATATCAGTAAACCTTATATATGTTTGAGTGGCAGATTTTCCCCTTCACTCTTGGAAGACAAAGGTCATAAGGAACTTCTTTCTTGTGATCATAAGCCAGATCCTGATCTTGTTTCCACAGCTAAATATCTGGAATATCATAATGTGTTTAATAGATTTGCTTCAGATCTTTGGCCATGTGAGTGATACCGTGAAGGACTCTCCCATCTCATCTAGTGCACATTGCACTGACCCACTGAGTCAAATTACAGGCACATCAAGGAAAACGGGGTTTCAAAAATGCGTGTGCAAACCACACACTGGTTCAGCACGGTGGGTGCAGCATGTGGCTTGCTGCAGTTTATTGTCAGAGCCTTTCATTAATTAAAGCCAACAGCAGAAGCTGATGCTTGGACATCACCCAGTAAAGAAACCCTATCCTCTGCAGAAGGCGCAGGGAGTCCTTGGGAGGGCTGCAGGGATAAATATATGCACATTTGCCCATCCTGACACAGTAGCTCTCATCTCCCAAGCTTTCATCTGCCTTCTGCTCTGTAAATACCTCTGGTCATACAAGGGAAAGGCTATACCCAGTAAAATGGGAAGCCGGTGCCTTCGCCCTCTTCACTTCACGCTTATGTGTGTTGTCTGTCACCTTGTAGTTAGAGATACACTGATAAACTAGTAGCTGCTGGTAGTTATCAGGAATTTGATTGAGAACCATTTAACATGAGGGTGACCTTGTGAATGAAATTCTGAATGAAATAGTTTCTTAGACACTCACCACACACTAAATAGTGCTGCAGCACTCTCTGTTCTCCCTTGCCGTGCTGCAGTCACTATTCCAAGCACTCAACAGCATAGATGATCATCCTTCCAATGTTGTACATTGTTTTACCAACACTTGAGGAGAAAAGTGTTGAATCCTCGTGGCCAGAAACCAGAGGGATTCGTGGAGAGTTCAGCACGCACTCCACTCTCTGTGAAATACAGGGAAGGTCTGTGAGACCTCTCAGAGCTGCTTCAGTCCTACCTGGTAAGAGATGTAAGTGGTCTTTAAAAAAAAACAAACAAACCACAACAAAGCAAACTGGTTTTAGTTTTTCCTTCTAAAACAGGCATAGACCATGATGGGTTTCTTAATTTCCAATCTTTTGTAAAGAGATTAAGAGACTGCTATTTTCATGAGGTTTTCCCTGGTCTCTGAAGCCTGACTCTCAGATAGTTCATTTTGACTCAGATCTGCTGGTGCCAGCACAGCTGCACTGATTCACAACAGTAACATGATCTAGTTACTTTTTCTAGTAACACATTCACAAAACCTTTCAATCTGCTTTCTCCAACACTGGCAGGGCAGAGTATGCACAGGCAGATTAAATCTTCATGAAGCCTGGACCCTTCCCATTTCAAGGATGCCTACATTTTGATGACTGTCACTACAGGTTTTTACTCCACCATCAAGTCCATAATCCCAAGCAAAGCTCTCCAGACAGGCAGTTATTAGCAATTTCTAATCTGCTGCATGACCATCTGCTGCTTTGTTCAGTGCTGCCTGAGTCTGGGGACCCAGCTATAATGTGCCCTTGCTGATACTTAACAAATGCTGAGAGGAATACTTTACTGGTTTGCATTTTCCACTCTGTTTCTTCCCCTTCTTGGCTCCCTTCTTTTGCCTATTTTTCACGTTACTGGGCATGGTGTCTGGTTTCTAGTAGCATATTAGTAATGTAGGAAAAATGAACATAATTGCAAAAATACCACACAAAAGACTCACATGTTGCTTTCATTGCTTAATCCGCTTGCTGGGAATAATTGAACGGGATTCCTTTTGTTTTGTAGCTGCTTGATTTTCTGAGTAGAAGTCCCCTCCTCCCATGCTTGACCCTGCAAGTACTAATGGGCAGAGAGGCTTGAGAGAAATAATAACAGAATCCAGCCCTTTGAAACTGAGCCTGCTCCAGGGAGTCAGAAATGCGTGGTTGAAAGTACTACTGCTTGTCATTTCTCATAGCTCGTGTGCTTTGGAGACATTGGCAAAGATTCACCTGGACTGGGGTGTGAATTCAGCTGCAAGCTGGTGATGATAAGCTCCGTGCTACTGGAGTAACACAGGTATCAGGGGGCTCTGCCATTGGAATGGGGAGACCCTCTCCTAGGAGAGCCATAATTCAATGTTGTTGTAATGGGAAATGCCCTTAGAAGAGACCTCTTCTGTCAAAAACGCGTTTGCCTGGTCCTGTGTAGCTGTTACTAGTTCAGTTTAAAGCCTCATTCATCCAAATGCGTGTCATCACCCCTGTTTTAGATAAATGTGGTGGTTCAAGGTGGGCTCAAGGCCACAGTGCTACTTTGCACACCCGCAGGTTTCAGCTTCTCTCTGTTCTGCAGTACACAGTGATGTGGAATCGCCTTGCACAGCTCTGAAGGTGTTACTGGTCCTACTTGTTCTGTTCTCTGTTGCTTCTGCATTTTTTGGGTTGGTCCAGAGCACAGGCAGAAGTGTTGTAGGAGAGCAGAGCAGGAGCAAGAGCCGCAGGGAAAAATTCATCTGTGTGTTCCCAGACAGGCTCTGGGCTGCTGGTGGCGTTTCCAGAGATGCTCTGGGTATCTACTCGGGGGCCTGTCAGGAAACTGCAGCTGCTGTTGCTGGGATGGTTTGTAATGGGAAAGGAAACCCTGAATGTGTGCATCTAGTGTGGTCTTGTATGTTAGGGCTGAGGTTGTTTTGCTACGTGAACAGCAGTGGTGAGACAGGGGAATGTTAAACACAACCAAGGGCCCATGCATTAAAAAGCACATTGATATATCATGGGGATTATACAAAAAGTCACTAATATGTTGACAAGATGAAGATAGGGCCTTGAAGGAAGAGATTTAAAGACCTTCAGCTGTAAACCTTATCAACAGGAAGATTGAGAGGTGACTTAATTGCAGTCTGTAAGTACTTCATGGGCGGAAGATACAGGATATTAAACAGCTCTTTAATTTAGGAAAATAAAGGCATAAGCTGATAGCAGAGCTAAAAGGTGAGTCTGGACAAAAGCAAGGTAGAATCTAGACAGGCAGTGGAGGTGAAAAGCCTCTGGGACAAACTGCTGAGGGAAAGCATGGATTTTCCATCTTTTGATGCCTTCAGCTCATTTCTGGAAGCTTTCCTGGAAAATGCTTTTGCCAAATACAGCAGCACTGACTAGATGGGAGTTCAGATTAGATGTTCAAACAGCCCCTACTTGTGTAAAGCCCATACATCTTCTTGTCACACAGAGAGGACGTAGCTCTGGAGGGAGGCTTGGCAGACCTGGCACATTCCTGGGTCCAGTACTGGTGTGTGGTGTAAACCTGCACAAAACAACCCTGAATGGCCATCTAAAACTGCATCCAACACAAAAGATTCATACTATATTTGGAGGGTCAGACACTAAAATACATGGCTTGGTTTCATTGTTGCTTAAGAGAAGTGAGCGCTGCAAACACTTTATTATATCCTGGAATAAGGATAATTATTTATGTACCAAAATAAAATTTGGATACTTAAGGATTCTACACACAATCAGACATTGTATCTTCCTGTTCCTATATGGAACTGGGAATATTTGAGCTCACCCACACACTGTGAAATAATAAATGCTACAAGTCATGCCTAGTTGTTCATTTGGGAAGGAAACTGAAAGCTGTTCCTTGCAGAAGGCTGCTGTCCATACAAAACTCAACACAGGCTGTGACAGCTTTATTGTGCAGCCATGTAACATTCCCACCAGTAATGTATGTGTGTGCAGAGAGAGGGCGGGCAGGCAGTAATTGTTTCACTGACAGAAAAGATATAGACAGATGCACAGAAGCATTCTGGAACAAAAATGGGGCTGCATCCACTGAAACAACAGATGCTGCCTTGTGAAAATATTTTTTCCATTATAACTCCGATGTCATCTCCCACTTATCTCTCTCAGAAGTGCAGAAGGAGCTCATTTCAAGGGCACCTATTCTTGCCAGTGGCATTCCTCCTGCCTCGCAGCCTCAAAAAAGGGAATGGGTTTTTAACAGGCATCGTGGTGGGGGGACCATTTGTCCGCGATTAGGCCCGAGAAAGGAAAGAAACTTTTGTCCTGGTGAAAGGGAAGCTTGTAGTTCATTAAGCGGCACGGGGATTAGCCATGTCGAGAGCTCTGCTCTCAAAAAGGGCTGGAGAGGGCCCGGGGAGGGGAGGGCTCCTTGTAAGAACTTTCTTACTTTTCTCCTCTATTCTGTGGGTCTTTAATGGCTTCCCCGCCGTGGGGCACGGGGTAAGCAGGGGATCCTGGTCTGATTAGTGGGCTTGGGGTCCCCCACCTCCCTCCAGCCCAGCATCTCTTTATCATTCTGCCAGTTCATTACAAGCCCCGGCCAAGCCTTCGCTGGCTTGGGACTGGGCTAAAGAGAGGGAAATAAAAGGGACGGGGGGAGGGAAGAGGACGCAAAGCAATTAATTTGGGAGCATTCAGGCCTGAGAATGTGGGCCACTCCAGAAGAAACAGTCCCCCCAAAGAAAAGGGAAAAAAACCAAACCTTTAACAATGTTTTCTTTCAAGGTTTTGGCTACTGTTGCATAAAACCCTCCAGTGCTTTGATATTTTTCCACTTCTAATTTGCTTGCACCGAGGAGTTTCTCCATAGAAATGTTTCCTTTCGTTAGGAGCTTTCACATTTCCCCTTGATTCCCAAATGCTTCTGCTTTGGAGGCAGAAAGGCTTTTGTCTTTTTTTTTTTTTTGTATCAGTAGTCCCTTGGGGCCAAAATGTGAAATTTGTGTGCAGGTAAATTCCCTCTGTCCTTGCTGGGAACCTCAGATGGGTACTGGCCACTATAACAGGCAAGTCTAGGCTCCATGGTTTGCCTCCTGCTATTCCTTTGGAAAATTCCTTTTGCAGTCAAAACACTTCTTGTTCTTTCAGGTGGATATGATCAAATGCAGAATTACTGCAGGTCTCACTGGCACAGAGAGCCATCTGGGGAGCCCTCTTTGCCTCCCTTGCTTGGAAATTCTGGAAAAGATATTCTGGCACAAATTCATCGTTAAACATCAATTCTGGAGTGGAAACCCCTCTTTCCAGAGGTCTGAGCTCACCTGTTATTCCTCATCTGGACTGAGAGCTCATGAATAAGAATATTGCCACGGGACTGACGGCAAAACAGTTTTTCCAGAATCAGCTCCAAGCATAGATGCTGTCAGAGCTATTTCCTCTGGAGCAGTGGGAGTTTTGGTGGGCCTGGAGGTCCGGTCTCACTGCCTCACCACGCCAGCCAGCATACAGAAAGGCATCTGAATCATTTAGCTTCATGAGAGAGCCACAAAGGAGTAATACAAAAGAATTCAAGTTAGAATTTCCAACTGTTTATTTTCACCTGTGTGTACCCACTTGTGATTTCCTGGCTAGGAAAGGCACACTTCTGTGGGTAAGGGGGTTTGTGTGCACCCTTTGATGGGGAAGGGGATTTACAGCTGACCATTAGGCAATTTTGGCATTTTTAAAAAATATTTGGATAGATGGAGGTGTACTGAACTTGAGGGAGGCTGCCTGAGACGAGACCACGTTGCTTCTCCTGTAAACCCAGCCATGTGTTTTCTGGGCTTGCGTTTCTGCATTCACCACATCCCTGAAATACTCAGCATACGCTGCATTTCCACTGGAGGTGAGCCACAGCTGAACCCCTCACATGGCAGTCTGACCAGAGAAATCTGGCCTGGTTTGTTGCTATGTTGGCTCCTAGTTTTGGGTGCCAGTGTGTTTGCTCCAGGCTGTTTGGGTTCCTCAAAAGGCACCTTCCCATTTGCTGGTGATCTTACACAGGGTGGAAGAGCAGCGTTCACAAGTCAGTGCAGGAGCTCTCTGTTGCTGGAAATCACAATTCAAATATTTATTCTAGAAAAGTCCCATGGTAACACTCTGACATCTGACTGCCCACAAATGCAAAGGTGTGTATGAGCCAGGAGGGACACAAACAGAGGGTGGGAAAGGGCATCTGCTTTGGCTTTAGGTCTGTAAATGATTCTGGGATGATCATGAGATCATGAGACTTGGGATGGGGCAGATGAGAGAAAGCCTGGAAAGGTTTGGACACTGGCCACACCACTGGCATCCCATTCTGTCAAACACGAGCAGCTCTTCATCATCCCTGCAGGGATGCAGAAAGACACAGTTGCCTTAAGAGACTGAGATTTTGCTGCTTGAACTGATTTTGCTCCTCCTTCGTGCTGCCTTTCGTGCTCTGGCTCAGGGCTTGGGGTGTCCTGGCCCCTTGGAGCAGCCCTGGGGCTCTGCATCTTTGGGAAATGACCTTTTCCAGTGCTGCCAAGGGCAGCAAAGATGATTTCCTTTGCCATGACCTGTGGTTAGAAACGTGGGTGCCAAATTCTTTGCTCAAGCATTTGTTTAACAACTGGGTCGCCTGTTTCTATCAGAGGGCAGGATTTAGACACATAAATTAAAGAGATTATCAGGAATGCTATCTTCACTTACTTTTTTTATTTCCCTTTTTGCTTCCTTTTTGGCCAAGGTTAATTCAGAGCTCTCATGTGGTCCCCCTGGAATGACTGGAGAATCTTGCCCAATATTTTCCAAGCTGTTTTCCAGCAAAGGCTGTTGGTACAAGGCACTAAAAAGATCAGAACAAGGTTCATACTGGCAATCAGCAGCTCTGACTTCCAGTATCTTACTGCAGGGTGAACCATAAAACAGGGGGTGGTGCATAAATTGAAAATAAAGTTTTGGTGGGTAAGAGCTACAGGCCACATCTGCCTTTCCCATCAGTGCAAAGGCAGAGCAGTTACACTTTTTATTTTTAGCAGCTTTATTTGCAAACACGTGATGTTCCCCTGAATAAGAGGTGGTCAGTTAAATGGATGTTTTGGCAAGTTTCTTTCCTCCTGGAGTGTAGCCTTGATGGAGAGAGGCTGAGCCCACATCCCATCCTGGCTGTGCCTCCCTCAGTTCTCAGACTCGAGTTTCATATTCATAGCCCGTGGGGAGAAAAGCTGGGCTTGAGTTGTGGATGGAGCCAATCAGTCAGATAAAATGACAGCCCACTCAGGTTTTTAGCACAGAACTCACATTGCATTTTTGTCAGTGATTACAGCCCAGATCTTCCCATTTCTCTCCTCCCCACCCCCATGTGTGTATTCTTCAGTATTTCTGAGGTTTGGTCTGGTTCAAAAGCAAAAATGCTGAGAGGTAATAAAAATCAAGGTTAATGTACCATAATATTGAGTCAAGTGACTTGTAAAAATTCTTGCTTTAGTTTCTCTTAGTTCACAGACACAAGGTTCAGAACTTTTTCCAGCAAGATTTGCTATTGCAACATGCTCTTATTATGACAGCTTTTATTTTTAGAAATGTTGAGAATCTCTTTGGAAACTATTTATAGGTTTGCTGCTCAAGTATGCTGGAGCTTTTTATTTTTGTTTAATTATTGCACGCATAGTTTTGCTTTAATGTTGTTTTTCTTTAATGACATGGAATATATATATATATTTTCTTTTTTAGTGAAACTGAAGCACACAAGCCTTTTCTTTGCTGATGTATATATTGGAAAAGCTTGAGGCCAGAAGTGAGTGCTTCTCAAGAGAATTTAGACTCAGCTAAGGCATGATTTAACTGTGGTAGTTAATTGGGATAAATTCACATGGGTACCCCCAGATTAAGTTGTCAGATGCCCTGGGTGAGTGGTTAATTGTCAGGGTTTTATGCAAACCCTAAAGAGGCAGTTAGTTTAACTGTTCAAGCTGACTCCCTGCAGAGGGGGATGCTTTGCTCCATCCTTTTCCTGATCATCTGTCCCCATCCTTCTGTTCTTTTGGGTGAGTCTTGCCCATGCATCCCAGCTGCTGAATGGAAAATCAGGGCAAATCACCTTGTCCATTTTTGTATCACTTATTGCCTAGAAAGTGACTTCCATCATCATTTCAAATTATGCAATTACTCTCTTTTTCCTTCACTAAAATCTCAATATTTACAAGGCTCATTGCCACACTTTATAGGCCACTTTAGGAAAATATCAGCATGCCTGTGATTTTCTGAGGACTCCACAGTGGAGAAATTGGATATATTTGTGTCCAAGTCAGAATGACAGGGGCTGAAATGGAAACATTTTAATCTAGTATGCTAATGGTCTTTCCTGTCTCAGAAATGTCCATTCTCTTCTCAGGCAAAAGAAATTCAATGCAAAAAAAGAAGTTATAAATAACATCTAATCAAAAAGCCATCCCTGTTTTTATATCTTAGAGGAGAAATTAACCATGACAGCTGCTCCTGGAAGGTTATTTGTCCATGCTATTATGCAGAATTCTGAAAATTGCCATTTTTTCCTCACAGACTGTTATCAGGAACAGTTATGTGTTTTGCCTAAAGACTATTACTTCCATTGTTTTTGAACTTTACACCAGACATAGTCTATCAAAAAAATAATCACTTGTCTTGTGACAAAACAAACCATTCCATTTTTTCCTTTTTTTCCAAGGCATCTCATTATCAACTTTGGAAGGAAGTTGAATTTATAAAAAGATAAGTCATGTAAATAAGCTGGAAGAAATCTAATCAAAGTCCTTTGTCTTCTTTGGCAAGCACAGCTCCATTAAACTGTGATTCTCCTTTGAAGCTTCAGTTACCTGATTTAGCAGAGCTGGAGCAGGGGAGAAATGGCTAATATTTCTGAACATTGTGCATGTGTGTGTGTGAGGGGCAGTTATTACCTTTTTGGGGGGACAAGGGAAAAAAAACAAGTCTCAGCAAGTTTACAGATTGCAGCTTTATGGTTTTGGCCAGCTGCTTGGAATCACAGGATAAAATTTATCCCTGATGTTCCCCACTGAGAGCAAGTGGAGGAGCAGTAAATGCTGGCTCTCCAATGCCCCATTCCTTTCCTCACATGGAACTCTGTTGCATCCACTTATGTTCACACACGTTTGTTCAAACACATTGAACATCAATGCTGTTTTCACCAAATGCACATCAGAAATACCTTGCTTTGCTCCCCTGCGAGCTCTCCCCAGGCTGTATTGCACAGGGCTCCGTTTACCACTGTGTTTGTGTCAGTTCTTTCCATTTAAAGGTAAATGTCAAATTCCCCTCACTGGTTTTTTTGAGCGTGCATCCACAACTGTCTTCAGTGTTGACAGATGCAATTAGAGCAGATCTCCTGGGGAGCAGCATGCACCTAGCCCTGGTGGTGTGAAAGCCTGTGTGTCTGATCATACTGTTAGGCAGAGTAAATCAGAATAACTGAGGAATCCTGAGTATTTGAGTAAAACCGCCCTGCTGGGCTCTGTGCTGCTGCAGCTGAATTTCTGCTGCCTGGAGAGCTTTCTCTGCACTCATCCAGGCTCCAGAAATTGCCACAGAGAGGCACAGGACTTGCAAGGCAGTAACACCTACCTGCCTTCTCCCAAATGACTGAGATTCACTTTTTTTTTCTTCGGTCAAGCATTCAGCTGATGAACCAGTGATCTGTACACATGCTGTTTGCCACTGATTTCTTACAAACAATTTTTAATCCTTCTAATTTCCCCCATCATTCCAGGTTGTATAAATAACCTAAAAATTGAGGGCAAAAACCATGGATTTTCTGTTCTTTGTTGGAATGCTGCTCTGGTGTAACTGAGAGGAGAACTTGACCTGCTGTATCTGTTTTTGCAGAGTTCAAACTGTAATTCCAGGCCAGATTTAATCTGTGCTTCTTGCTCATATTTCACTGAAGCTCTCAAAAAATACACATGCTGTGGACTGCAGTGCAGCATTGCAGGCAGTGGGTGACTGTTATCTGGCCTGAAGGATCTTCTGGAAATAAATTTAAAAAAAAAAAAGATAGCGATCAAATTGCTGAAGTGAACAACTGACGGGTGTTTTAAGGCTTTAATTTGTTTTCATTTGCTTGGAAAAGCAGACCACGTTTGCCTTCAGAGCAGGAGGCAGTTATTGATAGCGCTACTTAAGTGAGCAAAATGAAATGCTTGCAATGACAGTTATCAAAGGTTAGGTCCTTGGAGATGAAAAGCTTTTGTGTCCATGTGCACTCCAAACCAAATCTTTCTGTGGGCCTACATAAAGCGTACAACAATGTGCTTCCCTTCTGAACTTTTTTGGGACATGGCATGGAAAGACTGTAGCAGTCTTCATGAAGTCAAATCCCAGATGGGTATTGGTTTCAAAGGGAATGATGACTAGCCAGTATGTTAAATATTTTAATTCAGTAAAGCCTCCTGTTCTCCTTGATGTTTGCTAAAGTTACGTTCAGCAGCTGTAGAGGAGAATGCGCGCAAGAAACCGAAGGAGAATCCTGCGTGCTCTCCTCTTGCCTAGCCCATAAATTTCAGCCCTGAGTAGGCAGGCACCAGCCCTCCTCACCTTGGCCCGTGGCGAGCGCAGAGGGGTTCGGATGGGAGCAGGGCTGCGAGCAGCTGGCCCAGGTGCCACTGCTGCTCTGAAATGTCACTTTAAAGGCTATTAACATAGTGAAGGCTTTTGGAGGCTGCTGAGCTGTTTGTAGCGTAATCCTTCCGCTTTTGTGCCGCAGCGCTCCCTGCGTGTTGTGCTAACGGACACTTGTGCTGGGGAGCCCACCACGTGCAGGGCTCCAGAGAGAAAAGCTGCTTTAGCTGCACTCAGGGGCAGGTAACTGCTGGTGCTGCTGGAAGTCCGATGCAGACGGGCATTTTTTAGATAGATTTGTGTTGCTTTGGTTTTTTAAGTTTCTTTTTTTAAGTTTTCTGAGGTTTGTATTCTTGTAACGGACTGTTTTTACACACTTTATGTAAATAACTTACTGTTTTGCATTTTTTATGGAAGAAGAGAAATTTGGTGGACTGTTGGTTTGTCCAGTGTCATTGGAGAGGTGGCACTGTCACCCTCCAATCCACTGTAACTTTTAGAAATCTATAAATGTTAGAGTCAGAAATCAAAAGCTCTCTTTTTTACCTTGGAGACCTGCGTGTCTACCTTGTTTTATTTCATGTCCTACAGCAACAGATTTGAATTTTCCCAGAATCCAGCGTTATCTGGTTCTGGGCAGAATCTCTTGGAAGATAAGTAGTTGTTATAATAGAGGTGAGGAGTTTTGGGGATGGAAGGTTTGTCTCGAACTTTGTCACCTTGCCAATGCTTTCTGCAGAAATAGAGAAAATCCTTTCTGCAATATTAGGAAGTTATTTGCCAACAATTTTTGGACAAAGAGGCTGCTTTTACAGGCAGCCAACACAACAAGCAGCCTTTCCTCTGGAGCAACTGCACTGGCTTTTGGGTTCTTTTGGTTTCTTCTGCTGTTTTATGGCTTCTGTAGAATTTGTCTAATCTTACCTTGCTTGAACTGTGAATCAGAGCCTTTGGACCTGCTCAATTATTCCAGAGGATTTAAGACAAGTCTTTGTGCAGCTGATTTCTCACTGATGCCCCACTTCTCTCTGAGCATTCACTTGGCTCTGAGCTTGGCTAGGCAGGAGTGAAGGAGGCAGGTACCAACTTCTCATGCAGATATATATATTTGTATAACAGTTGAGGCATAGGAAGAAACCTGGATTCTGTCCTGCTATTCATGGGCCTGGCTTTACTGCTGGAAACATTTTTAGCTGTGACTTTGCACTACAGGTGTCTCTGCTTTCATGTTCTGTAAGTTATGAGGCATTTAACTCATTTTCCAAGGGCATCTCCTTTGCTTTTCATGGGGCAGAGCTCCCGTGTCCCAATGCACTGCACTGCAGATGGTTACATCAGTTCCTTCTTGATGACAATTTTAGTGTTTGATCAGCTTGCTCCTTTTCATTTTCATTTATTGCCAATTATGCTTTCCTTGCTCAGAAGCAGTAATGTATGACATAAAAGCCAGCTCTCCCCACCCTCCCTGGCTGCACTTGTCAACTGTGTTCAGTCAGAGCTGCTGCCATTTTAATAACCAGCTCCTGCTCTTGGATCTTGAGAATATATGATCAAAAAATCCAGCATCTGAGACCCAGAGTGAAATGCAGTGATTTTGCTGGAAAAGGCAACCCTTCAACTTACCTTTCACCCTACGGACATGGCAAAGGTGGGAGGTGTTTCACAGGGTGTCCACTCTCTCCTTGCATGGAGTAAGGCTGTCTAAATCATTACATTCTCACTAGCACTAACTTGCTGAGTTGCAATCCTCACAGCATTTCATCTGTTCCCAGTGGAACCTTGCCTCCTTGTCCCTTTTGCAGGGTTGTGCCCCTTTTGTCAGGTGAGTTGCCTGTGCTGGGGTGGCCTCACACTCTCCACCATTCCTACAGGATAATTGTTGCTGAATGTAAAGCACTTGTCACTTCTCCAGCTCTGGAGGGCAGGAAGGTTTGGATAGGTTCCTGAAAAATACACTTTTTTTGGCCATGGCAAGGATGTTTTAGGAAATCCCAAGCACAGAAAAGCACTCAGGGCCAGGTGGTGCTAATCTGGCATGGAGCAGTCCCTTTGCCAGTGGCACACTGTTTGTGTGCTGTCTCATTTGATAGGGATGCTGGAAGCTTGGCTTTTGGTTAGGTGACAGAAGCACAAACCTGGGTCTGCTTATCCACTACAGGCAAGCCAGAACAAATTTAGACAAACTAGATAACTTTTAAAGCAATGTTCTCTAAATTCCAACACAAATTGCCTATGGGTCAATTGACTGCATGTAAGGATCAGGATTCATCATAAGGCCTACAACTTGTTAAACTCACAAAAATACCCCAAGGTGCAGATCAAATAAGGTATCAAAGAGCTCACACAAATAACCACACAACACATGTTGTCCTAAGGCAAACATGTTCCCAAGCAGATGGGTTTGCATCTTTCACAGCTGCTCACGAGGTGTTTCACCTTCCCATCCAGCAATACCCCTGTGCAGCAAAGGTGTGATATAGATTTGGTTTCAGGCAACAGCTTTGAAGGGTGAAGGTGGTAATTTTATCCAGGCTTTTTTCCTACGTAATTTGTATTGTTCCTTTTCCTGGGACCTTTTACAATTTGTGCTTTCCGTGGCTTTTTTTTTCTTCCTTTTTTTTTTTTTTGGCATTGCTTCAGTCTTGATATAATCCCTTAATATATGATGGAGAGCAGCTCAGCCCTTCAGGGAGATGCCATTGGAGACCATTTTCAGGTTATTAGGTCTTTCAGTGCTATTCACATCCATCCTTAAACATTAATATTCTTCATCCATTCTACTTTGAAGCCAATGAAATATTTTAATTGGCTTTAGTGTCCTTTGATCAGGCCTGTGATAGTTGTATAGTCATGCTGTACATGTTGTTAAAAGGAGTTTGTATTTAGCCTTTCCTCTAAAGGAGTGCTAATGTTGCTCTTATTTCTGTAGAGGGGTTCCTTGTAGGGAGGTGCTGTTGCACAAATAGTTGGGAACAGTTGTGCAGTCCTTACCCAAATAATATGTAATTTTGGGAACAGCAGAAAAGGCAGAATTAACATTACTATGATTAAAATTTTTGAGGTGGTAAGAGGAGTAAATACCTTCCTCATTTTCACCCAGAGGCACCGGGGATAAGTGAGAAGCAGTCAGCTCTCTGTGCCTTATACCTGTGCCTTATCCTCCACCAGGATAAGGTGGATGACAACACTCAGTTGTTCTGAGCACACCAGCTACTCCCATTTCAGACCAGTGGAAACCCTGGAAGTGTCTGAAAGCAGCGTCTGGCCTTTCCTACGGGAATCCATTTGCCCATCCCTGTGGAGCATCCACAGAGAAAAACTGTTCAACAGCACAATCCCCACATTGTGTATGAGATTAGGGCAGGAAATATGGGATGGCAAGCTGAAACTGCATGGTAAATTTGAGTGAGTTATACACACTAAAACAACAGGCTTCTCTCTCTGTGTCCCTGCCTGTCCCAGAGGGGCTCACAATTTGGCTCTGTTTATCCTCACGTCACTCCCAGCTGGTGGGAGCCCCTTGCTCCTGGGTTCACAGGTGAGGTCCTGGGCCATCAGCAGGGAAGGTCACCAGCCCAGAGCCTGGCTGGTGCTGTGCTGCACAGCTCCCCTTTAAAGGAAAGGAAGGGGCTTTGATAACTTTGAGATAACAGCTCCTGAAGGCCTCTTCTGAGATGTGCCCTGAACAACAATCCGTGGTGTGTTCACCTACAAACATGGGTATGTATTACCCAGCCTTACTGTCCCCAAAGTAGCTATTTTAGCTTTGTTTTTTCCCAATGACTAGCCAAAAATGCTTTTCCACTTTTTCCCCTTCTTTAAAAAGGCTAATGGAAAAAACCATCTGTTTTCAAAGGTGTTTTTTCCCCTTTGATAAGATTAACCCATTGTTTGTAAAGCAGAAAACAGAATGTTTTTCCACTGAACAAGGAAAACCACAATCGCTGTAATGAATATTGGGTAATTAACCCTTCTCATCTGGAGGAGATAGCACATAAGATTCACTGCACTACTTTCCCTGTGGAATAAAGTAGCAGTGGTATTAATCCAAGCCAAACGCTGAGTTTTACAATTGGTTATATTATTATTGCAGTTACAGCATTTTTACAGCCAGAGCAGAAGGCTTCTGAAATTAAGGTGATATTTAATCTTCTTAAGACTGCTGGGCACCAACTAACTGCTCATGCTATAGAAGGGAGACAGCTGCCTTCTGCTCTGCTTTATACAGAATTAATGCCACACCTCAGTTTCTGGGAATTTTCCAATGCAGTTTTCATTTGGAATAGCTGGTCACTTGAGTAACGCGTAGCTTAGAAATAAAATAGAAGCAATTTTCTGCTTAATTAGAAACATAATCCAGAATTCTGCCAGCCCCAGCCCACCAGTTCAGCGGGAAGGTTTCACCATGGGATTGAATGTCATGTTTTGAAGCCTGCTGGACTGACAGTGGGGTTGCATTGCCTTTAGCTTGGGAAGGGGCATCACCTCCCTGGCAGGGTCAGCGTGGAGCCACCCCAGCTTCAGGCCAGGTGTTTGACATTGGCCAGGGAATCCTTGAGGATCAGCCAGATTCAAGTGGGCAGGTTTGAATGGGAGCAATGGAAATGTGCCCTCCGAGCCCCAGCAGCTGGGCTGTGCACGAGGGGCAGTTCCCTCTGCCACAGGGAGGCCTCTTGAGGAGACTCCTCACCCTGTGAAATGCTGACAAGTTATGGTTCCACCAGCCAGGAGTCAAACCAAAGGAGGTTCGTGCTGAGGCTGAGGTTGTTTTCCAACAGGATAATTTCTGAGCGCTCAGAGGGCAAGGCCAGCACAGTCAAACGTTGTTTTTGTGCTGTGTTATCTCAGAGGGAACTTGCCATATCTCCCTGATTTGCAGTGGGACTCCAGTGCAGCACATGGGAGTCAGCTGGGGTTGTGCTAATATGAATTTGAGGGCATAAAGGCAGTGGGGTCCCTGGCCCTCAAATAGATCAGACAGCTGATCCTGCTCCAGGAGTTCAGTAAAAAAACAGTGACAAATCTCTGTCCGGATGGGGTTGGCTTGGGAGTACCCAGGGATGTGTAATCAGAGTTCCTTGCCACAGGATGGTGATTGTTCAGTGGGATGTTGGGCTGTTCATTCCACATCATACTGATATGGGAAATCCTGATTGCCTTGGACATCCTGAGATCCAGTGGCTTCCACAGGGACATGCAGTATCTCAAGGCTGTTTTTCCTTAGAGAAGCCCCATCCACAGATGTGATCCAAAACCCCGTGCTCTTCCTACATTCTGAGTTTACCTTTTTTCTTTTGAACAGAAGTAGCACTGTTTTGTAATTTTTAGATTTTCAGAGTTACTAGACTTCCTACATCATGTTATTTAGCACAAGGATTACTTGTTTTCCAGCTTGTGGATTCCCAGCTTTTCCAGGCTGACAAAACTATACCAAATCATTGCAAAAGCATAGATCTTTGACTTGTCCTCACTTATCTTCCCTGTGCTTTTGGAAGCAGCCATGGATACACAGACACATCACAGGCCTCATCCCATTGCTACTCCTCACGGAAATTCTGATTTTATTAAAAATATTCCTCTCCGTGGTTGCTCCTCCTTCCTTTCAGCGAGTCCTCTTTGGAGCAGCCCCTGTCTGGCGTTCCTCCCATCCCTGTGCCGTGAGGCTGCCTTTATTCCTGGTCGGGTTACCGAAGCCTTCCCTCCTCCCTGTGGCATCCAGGGCTCCCAGCACAGGGTTTACCCCGGGCTTCCCGTTGCGTAGGCTCTGTACCGCTGCCAGGCAGTCCTCACACTATATGCTGCGGGTGATTCTCTCAGCCTCTGGAATGAATTATTTTATTGCTGCCAGCTTGTCAGAGAAATCAGCTTGAAAGCTGAGCCAGAGAGAGGTTCCTGGGAGCCACCGGCTCGGAGTGGAGGCAAATCACCACAAGCAAAATAAATGGGGGATGCATCAGCTGGAAAACGCAGGTGCTGCTTTATAGCAGAATTTCAAAACAACCAGTTAGGCTTCCACAAGTCTTCTGTGCAAAGCTCATAAACGTACAAATCATGATCTTATAATTAAGCATTGTTGTTTCCCTGGTTTTGGGTTTTAAGGGTACAGTTTTCTGTTTAACTGCCTTCCTTGTAAAGATTAGGCGTGGTGTGGACATTTTTCTCTTCCCATTTACCTCCCAAGGAATTTGCATTCCCGTCCTGGGCCTGCACTTGGGTGTGCGTGCTGCCACCGAAAAGGCTGTGAGCCATAAATAAAAGAACAATGTGACCACAAGCACCCCCTGCAGAGGAAGAAGAAAGGCATGAGTAAAATAATATGCCAGAGAAAATCGCAGGCCAGATAATTTATCCACCCCTAATTATTTCTGGGCCAGAATAAGGTATTTCAGATAGTAAGAAGACACCTCTGGTTTTTTGTTTTTTTTTTTTTTTTTTTCCCCTAGTAATTTCAAACCATTGGACTATTACAATTTGATTACAATTTTAGTTGACTCTTTGTCGAGAAAAAATCACCCAAGGTCACTCATGAGCACCACAGAATCCACTGCATATATTTCTGAAGCAGAACGACAAATTTTTCATGCATTTCTGTTACTTTCAGCCATTCAGACTCCTGTGTCTTGAAAGAAAACACATCTCAGGTGTCATGTTAATCTAGTCGGTATGAGATTATGGCTTGCAAATTGCTGATTTTGGATATGGATGCCTGGCCCATTTAAAAGACTTCAGCCTAAATAGTAATAATAGACTTACAGTGGCGCAGTCTTTCAGAAGACGGGACAAAAAACTGTGCTTGTTAAAACAAAAGATACCCCAGAAGCAGGAAACTTAATATTATTAATGAAAACAGAAGGAATTATTGGGAATGTTTCCACACGCTGGAGCTCCCCGTTCAGGATGCATTACCGCGGGGACTGCACCGAGGGCTCTCGCTGGATCTTTGTTGCCCCCGAGTGTGTCTGCAGCACTGTGAGCATTCCTGTGCTCCAGCCTGTGATGTATTTGTAGCATTTGCATGTAATCTGTCAGGCAGGGCCTGTGCTGCGGAGCGTGGGAGTCTGGGGCCCGCGGGATTTGTGGGCCTGCAGATGCAGGAGTGGAAATCACTCAGACCTGTGGCGGCCGCCGAGGCTTCCCCGGTGCTGCAGGCCGGGAAGAGCGAGCCCTGCAGTCCCACTGTGTGAGGCAATCCTCACAAGGTCTCTGTTTTCAGCCTGAGTGGAAATCACTCAGACCTGTGGCGGCCACCGAGGCTTCCCCGGTGCTGCAGGCCGGGAAGAGCGAGCCCTGCAGTCCCACTGTGTGAGGCAATCCTCACAAGGTCTCTGTTTTCAGCCTCTGGATGTGTTCTGGCCTTGGAGTTCTCCTTTCCAGCCGATCCTCCCCAGTTTTTCAAGGTTCACCCACAAGTCATAATTGCGCAGGGGGATAGCAGCACGTGGATGCAATGAAATGCATTCATAAAAGTGCCTGGTTTTTGCACTGATGGGGCTCTGACTGCTTGTTATCTCTGAGCATGATTTAGAGGGACATAAATGCAGCATCTCAGCCTCACACATTCATAACCCCTTCCATCAAAAAATCTCGAGGCATTTTACGCACAGATGTAACCAGATAATATCTCCTGTTGTCTGTGTGGCATCTCCAGCATCAGTCATCATCATTCTAAACCCTATGCCAGAGTCTAGAGTATTCCCTGAAGTATTTTACATGGGAGGAATCATGTAAATAGAATATCTGGCAATCTATGAATGGCTCACAGGATTTCAATCAACTGCACAGTTTTAAAATTGGCATTTAAATCCCTCTCACATCTGTTGTTTAAAATAGCCAGCAGCATGTGGAATACGTTCAGCATGAAATATTCATATGAGTATTTTATTTTAATAATAAAATGCATTATCACAGTTAAAAAATAAGGTGTGTAAACTGCAGTGCTTGTTAGAGTAAATGTTTAGAGATTTTAGAGAATTTTTTTAGAAAAAAATAAATACGTTCCCTCCACAGATAATGCTGAGATGTTCTCTGTTTTTTGAATACAGGACTTAAATGTTCCCAGTTGGCCTCTTGGTGCAGATTGTGGCTTCCAGTGCTCTCCAAGAGCAGCCCATATGGGGTAACTTGCATAGGAAGCTAATAAACTGCACCTGCTTTAGCTTCTAAATATCAGAGGGTGGAATACCTCTTGGAAAAAGTTTTTTATGGGTCATCTGGGCAAGGTCCTAGGTGACAGCTAACTCTGGTTAGGTGCTAGGTAGTTGTGGTTCATTGACAGGCACTGAGTTCCCCTTGCAGCCCTAGTTTGTCTCCTCAGTGCGTTTTCCTCTCTTCAATATGGTTTATGAGGACTCCCTGCCCCTGCTTTGTCTCAGTGAAGCCTTTAAATGAGGTCCAAGATGTAAAGTGCATTCACATGGGACGTGTTCTGTCTCTGACCACGGAGGATTCCAGTACTGGGGAGAGCTGTACCTTCACTCCGAAAAAAATGCAGTAACTCTGCTACTGAGCACTCAAAATATGTTGAATTCTACCTAAAATAATCTTGAGTTTCATACATTTTTATATGACCTTGAAAGGCCCCTTTCAACCCAGGCTGTCCTATGATTTTATGATTCTCTGTTTTCTTAGGCAGCTTCTGTCTCTGGTGCTTGCTGATGCTAAGATGGTGATTGTTCTTACAGGCTGCTGGTCATGTGCCAGGACAGGCATTAAAAAAAATGCAGAAACACGCAAAGGAATTTAATTCCATCCCACAGGAATGACTGCCCTAGTCATTGTTTTGAAGCATGTTTCAGAAATTTTTAATGACAGCATTGGGATTATATAGTTAATTGTGGAGCAACCATTTTTACAATTTGTGTTTTACCCCACATGGAAAGCTATAATTTACTCTGTGTAATTAGGTTAGGTTTAATTTTGGCAAGACACAGGCCAGCATTATCCTGTGTAATATACTGTAATCCTCACGTTAGGTAGGGTGCCAAGTATTCAGTTTGTTTTGGGAGCCAACAAAATTGCCACTTGTCCAGGGTTGTTCTTGGACAGAATTGTGAAAGTGGTAACATTTTGCTGCTAAAACCAGCTTATTATTAGTCTGACAATGACCTGGAGATATATGCATCATTAATTGAATGCTATGCAGAAGGTAAATGGCACTTCATTAATAAAATTATGTATTTAACAGCTTATGGGGGCAATGCTGCAAGTCTTGATACTATCAGACACCAAGGCTACTTTTTGTCTTTCACTGAGCCCAAAATCTCAATTTCTTTACCTTATTGTCATGCTGTAAAGTGTAGTGGTCAGAGAGATTACACCACTTCCGTATTGCTGTTACACAACTGTGTATCGGTTTGCTTATAAAAGATAAATCTATGTTTAAAAATCTAAAAATTATTTTTTTCTCTCTGCCCTTTCATATGCCTTTTCTTTACTTTCTGACTTAATGGTTTACCTAACCTTTAGAAAGTCTATTTATCAAAAAAGATTTGAGTATAAAGTTGTGGGATGGTGACTGATGAGGGGCTGCCAATGACATATTAAAATTCATATTTATTACATATATGGACTATTTCTGAAGTCGTTCTCTTCTGAAATATGAGAGGAAGGATTCCCTAACAACACCTTGTGCCCCACTGAACATAATGAACATCTTAGACACTTTTAGGCTGTTATATGCAATTAAAAGTTATCATCTTCTGTTGATGTCTTAGCACTTCTACAAGTTTCAGGTGCTGTTATTTCTTGAAATCAAAGTTAAACTGTAATAGCCTATTTACTTATCCTGATGAGGTGTGATATTTCACCTCAAGCAAACACACTTTTCCCATTAAAGATGTTGAGCAGCAGTCCTCTCTGAGATTTTGCTTCATTTGGTAATTGTCATAGGATGTTTCATTTTCTTCCACAGGAGATATTTTTACTTTTCTACCAGAAGACTATGGAATATGTAAGCCCATAAAGAATGTTTCAATAGTTTTCATTCTGGGGTGGAAGAAACAGCTGGATCCACATTCCTGGCTGTAAAGCCCAGGATTGCAATTCCCAGTTCATTGTGATGGATTGGGTAATTCCACACTAAGGAATTATCTCAGTGTTTGGAAGGCACGGGACTGTACAATTGATTATTTTTGTTTGATTATAAATGCCATCCAAAAGTAATGCCTGTGCTCAGTCACTGACATGTGTGACCTCTCTCTCCCTTCCAGCCCCTCTGGAATCTCTTTGTGCTGGCCTGTTTTGGGCCATGTGAATTTCCAGGGAGATGGAACACGTACCAGTGATGGTTCTACACGTTTTGGTGAAGAAAATAATAAACATCGATCAGTGCTAGTAGGGAGGGGAGTGATAGAGGTATAATTTTATGGGGGACAGCAGCTGTGTAGTGGTTAAAATAGAAGGCTGGGAGCCAGGTCTTATCAGTTTATCCTCGGCTCTGCTGTAATCTTCTTCTTATCATTAACCTTGCATTAATCCTTTCAGTGGCATGCCTCCCTCCCCCAGCCCTAAGCAATTTAGGATTGTTGAAGGTGGAATTTTGGCCTGTATTTTTGGGTGGAGTGTTCGTACCACCTCTCTTTTGGCACCCACTCTACGTAGCCAGCATCTCTTTCACAGTCAGGGAAGGGAGGTAGGTGTCACCCTGACCTTCTTTTCATTCTCTGGACTTGGCCACCAGAGTGAGGTTTCCAAAGTAAGGGTTGTTTAAACTTATTTGTCAGATAACACTTAAAATCACAGAATTCTTCCCAGTGTTTATAAACTTTCTGTAACTAGTGATTTATTCTTATAAATAAAAAATGCAGTGAAATGGTTGTGATTCAAAAAGGCTGATTGGAGTTATAAATGAAACTTTTCTCCTCAACTCTATAAAGTGCAAGACCCCCCTCATTCCCCCACCAGGCCGAAACGGGGGGATGCTAAAAATATGTTTTTCAAGGAGCCTTAATATGTGTGACAACTACTCCGTGCCTGCACTACACAGGCAGTAAACTCTTTAAACAGAGTCTGTCTTCTATGCTGTGAGCAGCCTCTAAGATACTGGCACCCTGTCTCTAAGAAAGCCTTGATGCTAGCATTAAAAAACACTGGGAAATATTACAAATTTGTTCTGGGCCTGGAACAGCTGGCTGGTAATTGCTGTCTTTTGGGGGCTGCTATTTCATGCTCAGGAAGTGCTGGTGACAAGGCAGAAGCCTAACCACTCATCTTGTTCTCTGATTTCTTCTGCCTTTCATGCTCTGAGGCAGCAGATCCAGACTGTGCCCGCAGACTGGTGCCTGTGGTACAGAGCTCTCGGGGCTGCTGTCTCTGTGTGCTGGAGCATGCTGATAAAAAAGCAACCTCAACAACAGCAGCAAAGGGGGAAGGATTGCTTTCTTGCCCCCTGTGGAATGGAGACCTGGAGTGGGGCGGGAGGTCCTGGTGTCTGGAGGAGTCAGCACGGCGGAAGGGCTGTGACTGCCTTTGTAATGTAATTGTTGTGATGGCAGGCCAGGGAATTGCAGCGGTGCAGTGAAAAGCTCCAGCTGTTTCTCCTCGTGGTTCTTTGTGTGGTTGCAGCAGGAGCTGAAGCATCCCCATGAGCAGATGGAGCCACGACAGGGAATGTGTCTCGGGTGACTTTGTGAGCTCTGCGGGCAGCAAGAGACCACAAGGAGCAAGGAAGGAAGAGCTGCACTTTCAGAAAGGATTCTCCCTCCACAGCACTATGGAGAGTGGTTGGGGAAGGAGGGGAGGAAGGTTATAAAGTAGGTGCGGATCTGAACCAGATTCAGAGTCATAAGCACAGAGAAGGGGAGGAGACAGGTCAGTGTGGTAGGCACAGGTCATATCCTGCATGAACTCAGAACTCCAGAATTCCTCTGTATGGATACAGCCAGAAGAGAATATTTCTCAATCTTCAAGGACTCCTTTTTCACTAATATCTTTTTCTGTTGTGTGTCTTCCTCCTTATCAATCCTACCGTACTCCAGGAGTTACTAAAGCTCTCTTTGAGAGCTACATGAGCCAACTCTGGCAAGTGAAATTGTAAAATCCATAGTCCAGCCATAGTTAGATCATTATAGCTTTACATGTTCTAAAGTTCGAGGCTGGAAAGCTGCCTGGCAGAAAAGGAGCTGGGGGTGTTGGTTGAGAGCCAGCTGAACTTGAGCCAGATTGTGCCCTGGTGGCCAAGAAGACCGGTGGGATCCTGGCCTGGGCCAGCAATGGTGTGGCCAGCAGGACCAGAGCAATGATTGTGCTGGGGCCACATCTCAGTGAACATCTCTGTGTTCATTTTTGGTCCCATCACTGCAGAAAGGACATTGAGGGGCTGGAGCATGTCCAGAGAAGGGCAATGGAGCTGGGGATGAGTCTGGAGTACCCATCTCATGAGGAGCAGCTGAGGGAGCTTGGTGTGTTCAACCTGGAGAAAAGGAGGCTCAGGGGGGACCTTCTCGGTCTCTACAGCTCCCTGACAGGAGGGTGTAGCCAGACTGGGCTCTTCTCCCAGGTAACAAGGTCAGGATGAGAGGAAATGGCCTCAAGTTGCACCAGGGGAGGTTTAGATTGGGTATTAGGAAAAGCTTCTTCATGGGAAGGTTTGTCAGGCATTGGAACAGGCTGCCCAGGGACGTGGTTGAATCACCATCCCTGGAGATATTTAAAAGACATGTGGATATGGCTCTTAGGGACATGGTTTAGAGGGACTTGGCAGTGTTAGGTTTGTAGTTGGACTCAGTCATCCTCTGATTCTGTGAAATAAAGCTTCTTTCTCTTCTACTGAGTGACTGTTCCATAGTCAGGCAGATGCCCCTCTTGGGAAGCTTTCACATATGTTCAATTTAAAGGCTTTCATTTTTTATCTCGGTTTTTTTATATATTAATCCCTTTATACCCTAAAAATACCCCACTTTCCTGAAGTTCCACCTCTCCACATTTACCTCTCTAAGGAAATTCGTGATCCCTTTCCATACCAAAGTTTTTAAATCAAGCCCAAGCAATAAACCAGAGGATTCTTTATGCAGGAGTACAGAACAGGGATATGTCCATGTTGGTCTCCCAGCAGAGATTGCAGTATTAAGGAGGAATTGGTAGTAAAATATTTAGTCCAGGTGCTGGTAGCAGCTTATGGGCAGCAGTGAAATATCCTCTCTGGGCTGCTGAAACTCTCAGTGGGAGTAGAATTGGTTTGTCTGTGCTGTTGGAGCTCGATTGGTAACAAACAGCCTGTAAAATAAACCAGTTTTTCATAAGTCTGTGCTTGCTACCCCATAGTCGCCCTTTTTCTCATTCTGTGAAGGAGAGTGAAGTCTTCCTTGGTCTCAAAGCTGTCATCTCTGGTTACGTGGGATGCAGCAATAAGCACCAGTTCAGAGCTTGGTCACTGACAGGTAACACAACGGGCCTGCACATCGTCACAGCTCAGAAATGAGAGTTACTGATGCAGCTCTGGACCCCAGCCTCATTTCTTCATTTCCCAGCCAGGGCTTTTGTCTGTATTCTGTGGAGTCTCCCCAGGGTTTCAGGTGGCCTGCAAATGTTCCTTTAGCAAAGCATCCTGCTTACAACAGATTCCCTGGGCCTGAAGTGAAATCCGTGACAATTTCTGCATGGAAATTCTCATGAAAATGGCCAGAGCTGAAAATACAAAAAAACCCCACCAACACATACTTTTTTATTTTTACTGTCAGGAAATTCCAGTTTTAATACCTCTGGTTATTTTTGGCCCAACTGCAGTTGAAGGCAATAGGTAGTGAAGGCTCCAGTGGATGTCACAGAGGGAAATTCTCTGCCAGTAACCTTTAACTTCATGTTGGTTTTATTGTGAGTTCTTTGGTTTTAATTTGGTGTTTGTGGGGTTTTTTTTGGGGTGGGTCAGGTGGGTCGGGGGTTGTTTTTGGTCTTTTTGTTGGTATTTTTTGGTTGGTTTTTCCATTTGGTTTTGTGGAGTTTTTTTGAGAAAATCAGAGTGTTTCTTGAGGTGTTTTCTCTGACTGGACCCAAGGAGAGGGATTTCCTCCATGAGGTCTTTTTTATCCAAATATTCCCGATACCTTTGTGTTCACTGAACCCTTCCAAGTAAATTTGAAACAGATTTTCTGTCTTTTCGTAACACCAGCACTGTTAATACAGTAGGTTAAGAAATGGTGAGCATGAGATGGAGAGTTAATGGAGGATCTACAAAAAAACACTCAAAATAGTATCTAATATTTGTGCCAGGCTTGTGTCAATGGGATGAGTTCATTGGAGTTTGGTCCTGTCTGCCTCTGGCAGGAAAGAGGGTTCAGAGTGGACACTTGCTAAATTAGATCTCAATGATGGCAGAAAAAAATCAGAATTAGTCAAAATGAAGACTTTGCATCTTAACGATTTCAAGTCACCCTTGGGATTCACCTGTCTCAAGGGTCCTGCAGCCATAGTTCAGGCCTCACAAAAAACACAAAACAAGCTGAAAAATCACAAGAACTCAAAAATCAGTGCTTTGCTCCTCTTTACCCAAGATTTGAGTGTATTTGCACAGAGTTCTTCAGAATCACAGGTGTTAAGGGTTGTTATTCAGTAACAAAAAAAACCCTGTGTTTTAAAGTAGTGACTTCAAGGTCAAGATCATGTTCAAGGTCCTCCAGAAACATCCCAAATGTCACAAGATGAGCAATGAAACGCTGTCAGCTGGCAGGGGTAGCTCTCAGATGGCGTTTGTGCTAGCCAGTGGGTTGGGCTGTTTTTCCCTGGCTGCTGAGGGTTAATACCAGCTGAATTGCTAATGAAAGCTGGGGTGTTAATTAAAGTCCCCCCATTAAGGAGATCTGGAGAGAGCTAGTGCCTTAATCCCTGTAATATCCCAGAGACAAAGTTGTTGCTGCCTTCCTACACTTGTTCCTCATGGACCATTCATCTGGGCATCAGATAAATCACTTGGGATAGCAGAAGACTCCCTAAAACAAAGCCCAGAGGGATCTCTGCCCTGTGTTTCCCTTTAAATTCCAGCAAGTGTGACAGGAAAACCTGAATGCAGCTGAGATAAACTGCAGAGACCTACTTTTTAAGATTGCACTTGCTTTTGGGAGTGTTTATCCACCATCTACTGCACCTTCAAGGCTGCTGAAAAATAAGTCCAGTCTTTCTCTGCTGGAAGTTTATGGTTTAAGTTTTCCTGGCTAGGCTCAACAGAACAAATTCTGATATAACTCCTAGAAAGGCCCAAGGTCCACCTCCCACAAGCAACCTGAGTTTGGTCACTCCCTAGAATTCTGCAGCAGTGAAGGCCAAGCAAGTACGATGCGCAGATATGATGGGTAAAGGCGAGAGTCAGCTCGTACAGCCGGCGTTCAGAGAGATTTCTTTCATTCATCCACGGCAGAAGGTCTCATTATAATTGTTCAAGCCTGACTGGATTACATCACTTTCCCCCTCATTTCACTCCCTCCCCACTTGCCTCCCTCCTTCTATTTGCACCCCGTGTTGAGCAGCGCTGTGGAGCGGGGCTGCCCTGATGATGGATGCTGATCGCTTCATTCCCCGCTGCCCCCCAGCGCCTCCCCCGGGGCTTTGAAGTGTGCTCAGGTCTCAGGCTCCAGTTCAGAGGTCGCTTTGTTTATTTATGCAAAGCTGGCTCATCTGTGAAATGGGGCTTTCAAGGCCTCTGACATCAAAGGCTCCAAAGCTGGTCCCATCAAGTCAGAGCAGGGACGGGCCTTGCATGATAACAAATTGAAGCAACTTGGTGAATCGTGGGGAAATATGATGGCTAGATTTTTGCTTCAAAAATTGGGCTGTTGTTTTGACTTGTGGTTGGATGCTTAGCACATGGTATTGGCCTGAAAACCAGTCATACCCTTTTGGCTAAAACATGTAGCCTTCATGGAGAGCCTGTGGGTAAATAAAATTTGATCCTGACTCAGTAACAATCTAAATATTTCTCATCAGTTGCTCTCAGAGCTGGATTGTTATGCAGAATTTCCATGTGCTTTAACTTTTAAGAGGGAATGGAGCAATTCTGCCATGGTAATAAACAGTAACCGTATCCCACTGATGTGGCAGTCTTTGACCCATAGGCTCCTCAGTGGGCTTTGTCAATTGATGGAGTTACATACAGAAATCCCTTTTCTGCAGAAATCCAGCCTGCTTTGGGACACCCAGCACCCTGTGGCATCTCAGACCTAAAAGCCAGCTTGGAATGAGCTCCTGAGGCAAGGGAGAGGCAATGGCTGGAGAACAGCTGAGGACGATGCCACTGGGGTGACATTCCTGAAGAGTGGGCTGAGGCCTCTGTCCGTGCTGGCCCTGCTTTGCATGGCCATGTGCAATATTTGGAGGGGAAGGACCTACACGAGTTTGTCCCATGTCTCCAAGTCTGTCACCTGACACGATATTGGAGCCTTGCCCTTCAGGTTTCTCCACCAGCCAGCATGCTCTGTAACACCACAGAGCCAAATTGTACATTAAGGACACCTAAATCATGTGTATGTTTTCTTAGCATCAGATACTCGTGACATAAAATTAGTCAGTGATTGCTTTGCAGGGCAGGTTTTCCACTTCATATTCCAACTGGCTGCTATCCTTAGCGTGTGATGCCGTCCAAGAAGTCCAGTGCAGGATGACCTTCCAATATAGGTCACAGAAAAGGGAGCTTGTAGGATACTTCAGCAGCTCATCCTTCTTAGCACTGCCTCTCATGGTAATCTGCTGGCAGCAAACTTGGCAGTGCTGCAGAGCTGGTCCCTGCTGCCCTTTGGCTGCAGGCTGATTTTTCTGTGTGTGCTTATCACCCCGAGCTGCCCACCTCTGTGGGGAGCTGACAAGAGCATGAATAAGTAATCGGATTATTAGGTCATTTCTTGAATATAGCTAATACTCACGATCTCTGCTACTAACTCACCATTTTGTATGCTGCTCCTGTAGAGCAGGATGTGGCTTCTTTCTCCAGGTCCTCCCTCTGTCTAAGAAGAATACTGCCAGGCCAGTTGTGTTTGTAGCATTGGAGGGAAATGCAAACAGCACTGTCCTCAGATCTGACACTATTAGCAGGCTTCAGACTGCAGGTTTGGGCTGAACCAGATGCCTCTGAACTTTCAGGAAATTTGGCTTTGTTTTCAGCATCACAGAGCCCTGTAAAACACTACAGAAGTGTTTCTCTACCCTTGGAAACCACTTGATATTAAAATTGAAAATATAAGAGAGTTCTTCAAAGCAGGTAGAAACAAACTCCATGCAGCCACAGAACTGTCTGTGGTTGAGGCAGGTGGAAGTAAAATATTGATGGTGCCTGAATTAGACAGGGACCTTCCATCCTCAGGGTGTTCCTGAGTTTTCTCTCTCCCCAAGTAAGAAAGCAGCTCTTTTTTGTTCTTTGCACCCACAGATCAGAGCTTAATACACTCACCCAAGGTGCAAGAGGGGAGGTTGAAATCCCTCTCTGAATGCAGCAGAGAAGATACCTGACCCTGTGTCACTCACATCACAGATTAGCACTTCATATCTCTGCTACTCCACTGCCTCACTCATGCTTTTTAAGTTCAACTGGAGACTCAGGGGCTTCAGGGAATCTTCCCCAAATGAGCTCCATCCATCCAGTTTCTGGCAGTCAGGAATCAGCTCTGTCTGGTACAGCTGTCGAGTGTGAGTTTGCTCAGGTACAAGGAAGGCAGGAGCCCAGTTCACTGCACATTGCAGCTGGAAGGGTCTGCTGCAGCATCCTTCACCCCGTGAGCAGCTCTGGGGATGGGAAGGAGCAGTTTTGCTCTACAAGAGTTTCCATGTTTATGGCATTTCCCCACCTCAAGACTTCTGCTATTGTTGTTAATGTTACCACATTCCCAGCGCATGTGAAGCAAGTTCCAGTGTAGCTAAACCAATGTGCCTAAATCCATGCAGTTATTTATTTCAGTCTTCCTCCTCCACCAAACCATCTCTTCCATCAGCTCAGCATGGTGGCATAAGTAAACCTGACCTCTTTCCCCAAAAATGGCTTTTTCTGGGTTTGGTAGGTGACTCCAGAGGTTTGCGATTTGTCGGGATAACAACTGAGGATGCATCTTCAAAGGATCAAACGGATTCAGAGCAATTTTCCTCACATCAAAAGCTTGGCAGCAAGTCAAGAGGTGTGGAGGCCACAGTCAGTGCTATGTGTTGGCAGGAGGAGGGCACAGGGGCTGACTTTGTGTAACATGAGGCAGTGGGCAAGGGGGATACCCTGCTCTGTGTACATCAATCTCAGCAGGATTAAGGTATAATTGGCAGAACACTGCCACTTAAATCTCATAACCACTTCTATGATATTCAGCAGTTAACAATGGACAGGAATCCCCCATCTCTGACCACAGTTTTTCCTCTCCATTACAACACATTTTTCTAAATGTGCTGAGGGATTTACTATGTTCTCTTGTAACACAGCATCCAAGAGCTCATTTGTGACACTATGGATATTTTTGGGTAAAACTGTCCAAGTGCCAGGACATAGTCAATTTGGTATTTTGACTGAAAGGAGACAACGTCATATGCAAGCCATCATGTATAATGTGTATTTTTGTATTCCCTGCGTTTGGTTTGCCAAGGCTGTAAAAATAAACGCGCAAAGTGCAGCTCAGGAGGCCCTGGCGCTCCTCTGTAACACGGGCACTCGGGCTCTGTGTGGAGCTTGGTGTTTGCTGAGTGGGCCCGTGGTTTGGGCCGGGGGCTGGCTGGGGCACCCAGGAGGGCCTCAGGGTGTCCAACAGAGGGTGGCAGCAGGTGGCATGGGGCAGTGGCATGGGGCAGGCAGCTGGAGGAGCTGCTGAGCTCTGAGCACAGCCCTGCTGCCCACAAGGTTTTTCTTTTCCCCTCAAAGTGGCAGCTGTACGTAGCTGTACGTGTACATTTCCAGGAGAAACTGTGCTGAAGTGGCCAAAAGGAGAAGAGGAAGATCTCTCAGGGTCAGGGGGGGACAAAGGCACGTAGCATTGCAGCCTCTCTGCTTAAGGGACAGGGCTGATGAGAGCAGAGCATCTGCTGGCATAAAATGCCCTGTGCTGAAGAGATGGGATGATTTTCCAAAATAGCAGAGCCCGGGGTGAGGACTGGGTTAAAGACACATTCTTCTCTCTTAAAGACTGCACACAAGTTTACACACTAAATACTGTTTTAAGCACAACTCAACTTGTAAAACAACTGTAAAGAGAAGTTTTACTATTTGTACCTTTTGGGGGAAGCATGCTTATATATGAGATCAGTTTTTCCTCTTTGTTGCAGAGATTACAGAAATAATTGTCCTGTCTTTTGCTCACAAGACCCTTTTCTTATGAGTTTCAGGAGTTGGGCCTTTGAAGGGATTCCTTCCTTAAATTAGATATTTCCACTTCTTTTTTTATTTGGCTTTTTTACACCATTGTATTCCTCAATGAGCCTTCACCTGATGTGTCTCTGAAAATCAGTGCAGTAGAGGTGAAGAAGAGGAAAAACTTTCACATCTGGATGCTGCAGATGTGTAAGGCCACCAGTATCACCCAGGTCATGGAAGGAGGATCAGGGCACTCTCCTGCCACTTGGCCCTCCTGGAGAGCTCACAGGTGGCCATATCGCTGTGACAGTTTGAGATGGGGCTGCTGGAAAGATGGGGGTTTCACCTTGTAGGGATTTCTATTTCTGCAGGGCACAGCTGAGATTTTGGTGCTGCTGTGTGGTAGTGATATAGACAACAAGAGTGATGAGGAACAAAGTTTTGTGTCGATACAGGCGGTCTTAATTAAAAAGAACTACTCACAAGCAGATTTTCAAATCAATATTATTTTTACCAGCCATAAATTTGCATTCAGTATCCCTTGAGAGCTCATTTGACCCCAGAACTGCTTGCTTTTCTGGTTTTGTCTGGAAGCTGAAGGGTGAATTACTGGCCACAATCATACTGCTTATGCTCTCTATGACTGATCACATAAGTCTGCCCCCACCTCCTAGGTTTATTATCTTTAATTTTGATTTATGCCATTATTTGCATAGATGGTACCACCACAGATCAGCTCCTCCTAGGGAACAGCAGCCTGTAAACATAGACAGAGAGGCTTTGGTCAGCTATAAGTGGCAACATTGATGAAACTCCCATTGATTTGGTGGCCTGCTGGAAAGCCCATAAAGCAGGAAAATAAATTGTTCATTAAACTGGGCAGGCTGTAGGTGCCAGGATGTGGGTGCCTACTGTATGTTGAGTTTGCTTCGGCTGCATGGTGTCTCCAGCAAATCCTGTGTCATCCTGCAGGAGACCTTCTTAACATCTTCCCTTCCCTTTCCTTTCCTGCACAGATGATGCCAGCTCAGGAAAGGACAGCCAGGTGCCCGAAGGCTCCAATGGAGAATATGAAGACCATTCTGGGAAGCAGTGGGGTAAGGAGCAGTGTGTGTTTTGTGGTTTTCCTGGGCCCTTGGTTCAGTGCTGTTCGTGTGGCACGTTTCTCAGCTGCTGAAGGAGAGGAAAGGCAGAGCAACAAGAGTGAGTTCTCCTTGCATATGGTCAAATAATAAACAGAGTGTCAGCTGAATGTGTTGGTGTGAATGGATCCCATCCAAGGGTCCTGCAAAATGCAGCCTGTGGTTGGCCCTGGGGCCCCCTGCCATTTACCCCAGCATGGTTCTCCCCTGTATTTGTTTTTCTGGGCAGAGGCTTTTCTTTTGCATGTGCAGCTTTTACAGCTTTCATAGACTCCTTATAAAAAGCATATTGACTTTTACAGCAGTATTTCCAAAAGTCTCCAGTGCCAGCATAACATTGCTCCCACTGAGGGCAAAGGGGAGGTCTGACTTCACTTCAGGAGAATTAGCACTAAGCCAAGATGAGTATTTGTTAAGATCACCCTCTCTTTCAGACACCTGCCTGAGCTTCTCCAGGCCAAGGACTGTTCAAGCATAAGACTTTGGAGCTGTTGGAGCTTTGGGGAACTGCTAAAACTCACTCAGAGCAGGCTCTGAATCGCTGCAAACCTTGCAGGCCCAGTTTGGTCCAAGCACTCCTTGAAGGACAATAAGTTGTCAGGCTGACGCCAAACAGCTTTTGGCCATTCCTGACAGGAGTGTGATGTGAGTTTATGAGCTCAGTGGACAACGCACAGCATTTCATTTTGCTCGTGCAGTGCATCCCTCTCTTTATTTGTATATTACAGAGATGGCTTTGTACCACGTTTGTGACCAGGGAGAGCCTCACAGCAGTGGTAGGGGTGGAACCTGACAGGCTTTTGCTGTGCGCATCCCACCACTGAAGCTGAGGCCTGTTTTCTTCAGCAGCTGGCAAACAGGGATGTGGTGTGCTGTGGTGCAGTCCAGGCTACACTTGAGTTACATTTTTATCTCAGGCTGAGCTTGCTTGGGGAGAGCAAGGTAACCTCCACTCATTCTGGAGACAGTTGACAACATTTCAGAGCTGGAGAAAGGGTGTCTTAGATAAACTACAGGTCAGGAGTATTTCAGAAGGGGTTCAGCAGCTCATACAAAGCTGCCATCTCTCCACTTTTCATTGCCATTGTGCTCCTGGTACAGCTACTGGATGATGGATCAATACAATACAACAATAATATTATGAAGAAAAGATGTGAGCCCTACTAAAATTATTAGGCATTGACAATCTCATGTCAGATTGTGTCTTACTCTGGCCGAGTCTGGTGTGCTGCAGAGTGTTGCTGAACCTCTGCTTTTTCTTCTTTTCATCCTTCCTGTCTCCTCTCCTGTCCCCAAGCAGAGAAATGCCTGGGGCCAGCCCTGCACCCACCTGAGCCCATCCAGCACTGCTCACCAGTGAATGGCTGGTGTGAGCTGGTGTGCAGGAGGGTGGGTGTGTGTCTGCAGGTCTCTGGAGGATGGTGGGTGAAGGAGCAGGTGGTGTTGTCACAGTCCTGGGCCCTTGGAGAAGTGTGAGAGGAGAAGCATGGTGGAAATAAAAGCTCCACTTTACTTTCCATCTACCATCATAGAGTGGTATCTCTGGGAACAGGGGGGGGAAGACAGAGACCTCCATCCATGTCTTCCCACAACTGACTGAGCTCTTAAACAGAAGGCTTGAAATACATTTCAATCCATAATCATATTGTGACTTTTTTTTTGTAATTATCATGAAAGCTGAAGTGATAGTGACTGTCGCTACATGGGGGTAATGGTGGTGCACCACAGCAGACAACATTTTCAGATAATCACCCCACTTTGTGTGAGCAATGTCTGACAGGAGCCTCAGGGACTGATCCGTGCCTCTCAAGGTGTGCCACAGGGAGAGGACACCACTGAATTCCTTCACAGGTCTTTGTGCTGCATTTAATTTTCATTAGCTCTGAATAAATCTTCATGGTAAACAGCATTTCAGCCAGGAACCCATACACAACACTGTCTCTTTGTCCCCATCCACTTGTGTTTTCCCTTGCTCTTGAGTGGGACATAATTTATACTGTACAAATGTGTGGTTCATGTTTATGAAGCAAATGCCAAGTGATGTGGAGGAGAACAAGCATGTGAATAACACAGAGGCACTTTGTAATTGCCTTTGCTGGCACTCCAACAAGCAAAACTTCTGTAAATGGAACAGATTTGGGGACAGACATTTAGCATCAACTCAAAAGAGACCTTTTCTTCCTGTCTCTCACAGTGCTGCTTCTCCTCTTTCTCCTTTGTGCTTGCTGGGTCTCTTTTTCTCTCTAATGTGAATGTCTCTCTCTCTTTCTCCTTTTTTTGTTAACTGCCTTTTCTAAACTTGTCCAATTCAGGCTTTTGTCAAGGAAACATTCAGGACTGTGTAAATGGGATCTGGTTTCAGCATATTGCACGCAGCCTGGAGTAGCTTTTGAGACCACATAATCACTTAACCTTTTTAAACAGAAAGAAAGAAAGGCTGAAAGGTCCAAAAAAATATAGCTTTACCTGTAGTTTAGTATGTATTTGTGCAACCATGTGCAGGGAGTGAATGCAGAACTCCAGACAGGCTCATGGGAGTCACAGTGGGAAGAAAACCAGAAATGTTAAAGACCTGCATTTTTTGGGTGGAAAGGCTTTCTGTCTTAAAATGCCCTACTGAGCAGGGGTGCCAGCAAGTCCTCCTGAGAGTTCAGAGTCACTAACTTGACTTTTCGATCTGCTGGGGAGTGTGTCTGTCCTGGCTCCAGTTTGCTCTTTGGTATGTTAGTCCCCGCTCAGGAATCCCGTCCACGAGGATCTCCCCTCTGCTTAGACCTGGTCTCAGAGTAAATTACTGCCATATTACAGAGTAGCTGTTCAGACCCATTGCATGGCTGCTTCCTGACCTCTCCATGAGCCTTGCAGACATTTTCTCAATTTCCACAGTGACAGCCCTTATCAGCACGTCTCCCTCGGCCCCGACTAAAATTTGCGATGTCGCTGCCCACAGCGTGCAGCTCTGACAGGGCTCATTGTCAGGGAGGGGGATTGTGTCTGCTGTGAGGGGCCTCCCGCAGCGAAGACCCCAAAGAGCCCAGCAATTCAGGCCCCAGGACCTGTGGAGGGGGTTAGTATGTCACACTTGCCGCTCAGCTGTCACGGCAAAGACTTCCAGTGCCGGAGTTACTCCGGTTCATTGGATTACACATGAAAGCCTCTGCTTGGAGAGCAAAGCATTTCTGAGCAGGAGTTTGAAATAACATGAAATGGCTGGGACCCAGGATGACAGCCAAGGGGGGCGAGGGAAGGCTGTGGAGACAGATGGTTCCCCCTGTGGAAAAGGGGTATGCCAAAGGGTGTCCTCTTCCAGAGGGAGGGATGTTGGCCAAGGCTGCAGCGGGGTGAGGGCTGAGGGGTGTGCTCACAGACTCAGAGGGCAGTGGCTGCCATTCCCCAGAGCTTGGAGACAGGAGGCTGCAGACCTGCCTCCTCCATTCAGGAAAGCTCCACTGTAATGCACATCCCAGAGCTTCTGGCCCTCAGCCCTGGGCAGCAGGGCTGGCTGTCAAGTAGGAAGTTCCACTAGGCCATCCTGTAGCTGGCCAGGGAATCCCTACAAGTGCTTAAAAAGCATGTAGATGTGCTGCTTAGGGACGTGGTTTAGTGATGGACCTGGCAGTGTTAGATTAATGGTTGAACTCAATAACCTTAAGAGGTCTTTACCGACTTCAGCAGTTCTATGATGGGCTTAGTTAGAAGTGCTCCTGGACAGGCATAGCTAAAGTAACTGTAAGAAATTTGTTATTTCTCTTAAGTTCTTCATTAAATTTCAGATTTTGCCAGGGGAGGCCCTTGCATTTCTCTAAGTTTCTTGTCTCTGCACTCTTAGAAATACTGTTGATTTCTTTGCTAAGACAAGATGACCCATGCTTCTATCCACCAGCTGCTATTGCTTCAGATTCTCCAGTTTTGGGATGGGCTGGCATGGGGTATCCTCTATTAACAAGCTCATAAAGTTTTATTGGGTCTTTGTTCACTTCTCTGGACCATTCAACATGAATGTTTTGCAAATTGGAGCTGAATGAATTGCACACATTTAAGTTCAGACCAATGTACAAAAGTCTGTCACACTTCTAAGACTTTCCTATGCATGTAAAAGATGCTGACTCTTCTTAAGTCCCTTTAAAACCACTGAGAACTAAGAGGCAAAACATCTTCAGGAAATGAAGCTTCATATGACAAGCAAAAAATTGAGAAAATGGTCAGCGTGACAGGAATCTGAGTTTTTTCCTTTGGTCTTGGCCAAGGAGTTTGTGGAATATGGGAACAATTACAGTGCGATTATGGGGCCGCATTTTGCCTTCAGCTGCAATAGCGTGATTTTGGTATTATTTTGTGAGATGGTCTGGTGCAATTGCCTTACAGACACAGAAATTCTGAGACTGTGCTATGCAGAAAGTTAATGCATTGGCCAGAGCAATCCCATAGACATTCAAATGCATTGGGTGGGTGGTGAATCCCCGCTAAGGAAAACAGTTTGAGCTGATATGAGGGAGAGCACACACTGGCTAGTATGGGGCTGCCTCTCAAGACATAACAAGTTTCCTTGTCCGCTCGTGTCCTGTGCTCACCTCAGTCCGTTGTGATGCCTTTGCAGCCCGGCCCAGGTTCACGCAGCCCGCCAAGATGAGGCGCAGGGTGATCGCCCGCCCCGTCGGCAGCTCCATCCGCCTCAAGTGCGTGGCCAGCGGCAACCCCAGGCCCGACATCACCTGGCTGAAGGACAACAAGCCCCTCACCGCCCAGGAGATTGGGGAGAACAAGAAGAAGAAGTGGACGTTGAACCTGAAGAACCTGAAGCCGGAGGACAGCGGGAAGTACACCTGCAGGGTGTTTAACAAAGTCGGGGAAATCAACGCGACGTACAAAGTCGAAGTGATCCGTAAGTGCGGCTCCGGGAGGGAGAGCAGAGAGGGGCTTTGAGAAAGGGACTGGCTCGGCCAAGACAGTGTGGGGCGGCAAGGGAGCAGAGCCTGGTTCGTGCTCTGACACCCCCTTGCGAATACTGATGTCTGGACAGGTGCTGGGAAGTGCTAAAAACATTAGAAAAAAACACTGCTGGAACTCTAGAATGGGCCTGAAAATTGGGCAAGACAGAGTAGCAAGAAGAAAATTGAGGAGATGAAATGAGGAGAGGTACTTGGGAAACAATCATCTCCACAGGCACCTGCATGGTGAAAGTCATGCCCAGGTCAGTCTTCCACAAGAGAATCAGTTAAAGGACAGACAGAGAACTAACAGAGAAATTCCTTTCAAGTACCATGGCTGAGGGAGGGAAATATGTAGGATAGCCCAGATTAGTATGTCAGAATGGGGGAAACCAGTCAATTTTAAATTTAATTGAGAAGTTTCCCAAGGGAAACTTGAAAAACAAGAAATCTTATGGTTAGAGTGACTATCCAGACAAGGCTTTAGGGCCAGATTATAAAAAATGTTTGGCCATCTGAAGGTCCAGGCAGGCAGAAATTAATTACTAAAAAAAAAAAACCAAACCTTAAAAACATCCACTAGGATCCTGTCTGTATCTTTAGATGCCTACATAGCTTTAAAGATTCAATCCTCAGAAGATGAGCTGTGGGGGATTACCCTGCATTGTGGTGAGGTAAATTGCTCTTCTTACTATCTAGCTATTCTGAGTCTCGCTCTCTAATCTTCTGTTTCCCCTATTATTGCTGAGGATAATTGTACTCAAATCCTTCCTGAGTTTGCCAGAGAAGAGCTCTTATTCTTAAATCACTGTGCTTTGCCTATGACATCATCATAAGTTGTCATGGAAATGATTACGGAGTCGCCAACTCAAGAAAGAGAAGATGAGCTGAGTGGAGGGAAGATTGAATAGCCTTCATTAATGAGGAGCAGGGGCATGGAGGGCTGCTTCCAGCCACTTGGAAATCATGTTGTTTGTCTGTGCATACAATTTAGCATGAGAAAGTTTATCCCAGTGTGAAAGATTGTTCTTAAAGGTAAAGATCTGTTCTCTGATAAGTCCTTTCCCTAGAATCGCAGGAATTAAAAGCACATGTGGGAAGCCCTGTTGGGCTCTGAAGGCACAAACCTGCTGGACATCTGGGATTGATAAAGATGCAGCTGTGTGGAGACAGTTAAAACATGTGTTTACACTAAAACCAGGAGCAGAGGCAGGGAAATGAATCAAGCCCCATCCTAATGGCAGCTGTGGCATTTTCACTTCATCAAAACCAGACAGCACCAGGAACAAACCCCTTTCTGTGTCCCTGTTTATCTTGGTTTTTATCAACTTAAAGATGTATGTAACCTTTGTTTTCATTAGCTTTTGCTGGCTAGGAGTGAAAACAGTAACCAAAGCTGGAACCAGAGTCAAGGAGATAAGGGCATTAAGCAGTTTTCAGACATCTTTCTATTTTTAACATCATTCTGTGGAGCATTACAGGTTTTATTCAATTTCCTCCTTTTTTTCCCCTCCCTTGAGCCTCCACTCCTAAGTCCTGCTTATCTGAGTCTCAGTCTCCCCAGCTGTGATTGTTGCTCACAGCCCAAAGGCAAAGCCTACAGAGACTACTGTGGTATTTTTGTTTCCTAAGCACATCTTTAGAGCCCTCAATATTGAAAGTATCCCGAGTTTTTGAAAGAGGGTCCATTGTTCCTTCCTTTCACTCCAAAGCCAGTGCTGGTGGGAGCTGTTTTGTTACATGCTCAATCCAACAGTGTTTGCCATCAAAAGGAGTTGATGATTGCCAGCAGTTACCACCCACTGTGATACCATAATTTCTCCTGTGCCTAGGACAGAGGTTTGCATTACCTCCTTGTCTGGAAACTGTGACTGATTTATCTGATCCTAACACTAAAAAAGATCCAAACATTCCTCAGAAGGAGGCGTACATTTTTCCTTTCACTTTATGTGGTGTTGACACAACCTTAGACTTACAATCCTGCTGGAAAGGATGGTCTTGTGAAGCTCTTCCAAAATATGAGGGCTCAGAGGGAAACCATCCTTTTCTCCAGGTCTGGTGCAGGTGGAAAATTAACTTCCTTGTTATAAACAGGAAGATTCAGGTTGAGCATGAGAACAGACTTGTTAAAGCCTCAGACAATGGTGGAGTTGTTTGGAGAGCATCTACCACTGGAGGCTTTGGCAAGAGGCTGGCAGGAGAAGTTTGCAGAAATCTCAGCCTGCCTTGGGGCAGGCAGTTGGACTGGACGATGATTTTGCATCCCTCCTACACCTTTCCCCTCCGTTTCCACAACGCAAGTTACTGCGGCTGGCAAACCCCTTTTCCCACGGCGCTCCCTGTGTTTGTGTGCAGAGAGGACAAGGTCCAAGCCCATCCTGACGGGCACCCACCCCGTGAACACCACGGTGGACTACGGCGGCACCACGTCCTTCCAGTGCAAGGTGCGCAGCGACGTCAAGCCCGTCATCCAGTGGCTGAAGCGGGTGGAGTACGGCACGGAGAGCAAGTACAACTCCACCATCGACGTCGGGGGGCAGAAATTCGTCGTGCTGCCCACGGGCGAGGTCTGGTCCCGCCCCGACGGCTCCTACCTGAACAAACTGATGATCACTCGAGCCAAGGAGGAGGATGCAGGGATGTACATCTGCCTCGGGGCAAACACCATGGGCTACAGCTTCCGGAGTGCTTTTCTCACCGTCCTGCCTGGTGAGTTGTGATGCTTTTCCCCCCTCTGTTATCAGTCTTCTGTGTCATGGCGTGGCAGTGTTCCTCACTCGGGGTCATCAAATTTGGTGGTGGTGTTCACAGAGGTCCCAGGACGAGGGAAGAGAATCTCTTCCCTCCATGTTCCAGAAGGCTGACTTATTATTTATGATATATATTATATTAAAAGAAAATTATATAGTAAAACTACACTAAAAGAAATTTTTTCATCAGAAGGCTAGCAAGGAATAGAATGGAATGATAATAAAATCTTGTGACTGACCAGACAGTCTGAGACAGCTGGACTGTGATTGGCCATTAATTACAAACAACCACATGAGACCAATCAAAGATGCACCTGTTGCATTCCACAGCAGCAGATAATCATTGTTTGCATTTTGTTTCTGAGGCCTCTCAGCTTCTCAGGAGAAAAGATCCTAACGAAAGGATTTTTCATAAAATATGTCTGTGACATCATGGTATTTATTCATTCAGCTGCTGTTGCCCATTGGCTCCCTGGCCCTCTCTGATGCTGTGCTGATTTAGGCCAGCCCAGTTCTGATAAGAATGAATGGGGGATTACATCAGCCCTGATTTAAGTCAGTCCCTGCTGAAATCCTGTTGTTGATATTTCCTTTTCTCCCTTTGTGGGGAATGACCACAGAATCACAGAATGGGTCAGGTTGGAAGGGACCACTGCTGGTCATCTGGTCGAACTTCCCTGCTCAAGCAGAGTCAATCCAGAGCATGTGGCACAGGATTGTGTCAGGATGGTTCTGGAATATCTCCAGTGAGGGAGACTCCACACTCTCTCTGGGCAATCTGTTCAGTGCTTGGTCACTGCACAGTAAAGGAGTTCTTCCTCTGTTCAGGTGGAACTTCCTGGGCATCAGTTTCTGCCCTTTCTTTGTGTCCTATTGCTCAGCATCATGGAGCAGAGCCTGGTCCATGCTCTGGCACCTCCTTGCAGATACTTACAGACATTGTTGAGGCCCCTCTCAGTCATCCAGGTGACATAAATTGAATTATCTACTCCTGTATGAAAGAGGAGCAAGCTGGGGAAAGTTACTGCAGTTGCAGACACTAAATCACTAAATCACTGCAGGATGAGAGAGGGGAACTGAATAAGAACACAGTTTGCAACCTCATTCCCTAAAATTCCTCCTTTCTCTTGCCCTTATTTATATTGCTTTTACTAAAAGGAAACAATGATACGGGCCCATAAAATGAGGGAAGAATAAAAACTGTGTGGGTCACAAAGAAATGAAATGAATGAGTGTGAAAAACAGAGCGATTGATCAGTTGAATTTTCATCCAATGGTCCCCTGGGGCCCCTGTACCAAACTCAGAGCTCAGGGCTGGTGGCCACATCCAGCTGAGACTGCATCATTTGTGTTTGAGACTCACCATCCCAGCCTGGTCATCTGCTCCTCTGTCTGCTGACTGTGCAGTTCTGCCTGATAAACATTTTGGATTTAGGACTATAACTGAAAGGCCTGTAAATACCCAGGAAAAAGCAGCATGGGTGGGATATAACTCAAAGCCTCTGGGAGTTTGTGGCCGATGAGAGTCTGATCCAGCTCCCACTGAAACCAGGGGAGACTTTCCATGGGTTTGAATGGGACTGTAGTGAGGCCTCGTGCCAGAACCAGAGCCTGCAGGGCTGTTGGTATTGGCAGTGATGGAGAAGGAGAACCCAGCTTGCCCTAAGATGCAAAGATGTGGTTGTAAAGCCATGGCTTAAAAAAGACCGTTTTGCTTGTAAATCTACCAGATTTGACATTGACAGCTCTGAGGAACGTGGATGAATATCAAAACACTTTCTTTTCAGCCCAGCATAGGATTTCTGCCAACCAGCATGACGACTTCTATTTTCTGTGGTCAGCTGATAGGTCAGATCTCTGATCTTGTCATGTTTTTAACAGGGGGCTGGGCCAGACTCGCCTTCCAGCCTAAATTATCCTCTAATTTCCAGAGCTGGTGAATCAAAATTTCATCTATTAAGGTCAAAGTATAGGTCCCACAACTTCAAAGAGACCACATGGTATATATTTAACATTTCAAGCTACCCATAGGATTATTTGTCAAGGAGGGAAAAAGACATTAGTGTCTTAAAGAAGGTTAGCTTGGAAGCTAAGTGATAGATGTTTGAATATAACATATTGAATGATTAAGATAGCCTGTGGTTTTGGAAGTTTTCTGGGTGTCTCCCTGCAGGCTGAATTCTGTGCCTGGGTATGTTTCAAGGCATTGGATATTCCAGCAGGTAGCTATCTAGACAAGGACTTTCACAGCTAAAATCCTATCCCCAGGACTCCTTTTGGGTCTATAAATGAGGAGATCAGGCTGAGAAACTGGAGTGGCTGTCCAGGGATAGCCACTGACTGCCAGCTGCAGAGAGATAAAGGAGGAGGTAGTTGTGAAAGATGATGTCCAAAGCATCTTATCTCCTCCAGCAGCTGAATTTACTGCCCTTGGAAAGCCAGCAGCAGCTCCAAAGAGACTGGTGGAGGTAGAGCCCATTTGGGATAGGAAGCTGGGGTACACTTCAGTGCTGAGTGAACTTTCAGTTCTCCATGGCTTGGGAACCAAGGAGGGGCCACCAGCCCCTCTACATTTTCCCATCCTTCAGCCTTCCTGCTAGCCACAGAGGAAAGTCAAGCCAACACCTCCAAAACCCCACATTCATTCTCCCTGCCATGGTGCTGGGCAGCTCCAGGACTGGCAGACAGGATTTCTAGAGAGTGCCTGAAGCCCTTGCAGGCACAGCTGCAGCTGGCAGAGGTGGGTGGGCAGCGTGCTGTGGCTCTGTGCAACCTGGGCTGGCGACAGTGAGGTTTTACTGGCGTGTCCTGGCTTGTGTCCTTCAGTCTGGGCAGCAAAGCCCATTCTGTCACAGTGAGAGCGTTAGGGAACTCTCTCAGGCTGGCTCTAGTGTGCATCCATTAAAGCCTGGATAAGAGAGTTATAAAATCCCCCAAAGATTTTATCCCCTCCTGACCCCCAAACCAGAGAAAATGAGTTGCTGGTCCTTCCAGGAGCGCTGAAAGCAGAGCGGTTTCCAGCCATCACGCGCTGGCTGGTTTCTGCCTCGTTCCCTGCTCTGGCAGAGCCGCAGGCAGTCTGTCCGGCAGCCAGCCCCGGTGTGCCACGCGTTTTGAATCCGCTCCATTAACCCTTTCTGTCTCTCCGTGCCCAGATCCCAAGCCTCCCAGCGCAGCCGTGCCGCCCTCCTCAGCCAGCAGCCTGCCCTGGCCCGTCATCATCGGCATCCCGGCCGGGGCCGTGTTCATCCTGGGCACCGTGCTGCTGTGGCTGTGCCAGTCCAAGAAGAAGCCGTGCTCCCCGCCCGGCCCTGCGGCCCCCGCGGCCCGCCCGGCGCCCCGCGATCGCGCCGGCCTGGCCCAGCTCCCCGACAAGGACTGCCTCTCCTCCGTCGCCTACGACGAGTACGTGGCCCAGCAGCAGCACCTGCTGTCCCAGGCGCCCGGCCTGGCCCCGGCCGTGGCCCCCAAAATGTACCCAAAGATTTACACGGACATCCACACCCACACGCACTCGCACGTGGAGGGCAAGGTGCACCAGCACCAGCACATCCAGTACCAGTGCTGAGGGCTGGCCCCGCGGCTCCTCTGGGCTTTTCTCCCTCGTGGTACCTCAGCAGAGACTGCTCCGAGCCAGCTCAGCGCTGCCAGCAGCAGGCAAAGCAGACAGAAAAGGTTATATATGTAATTTTAAATATATATATATACATATATATATAATTGTATATGCGTGTGTGTATGTGTGTATATATATATGTGTATATATCTATATCTATCTATATAAATATATATATAATAGAGAAAGACACAGAGAGAAAAGAGATTTTTTTTTTTAATTATTGCAATCAGGATGTAGCCGAGGAATAATGAAGGAACTCCAATTCACAGCAGAGAAACAGCCGTCTCCAGCAGCAGAGCCTTCCTGGATATTTTAATCAGAGTGGCAACAAGTGAGATGGGGCACAGGGATGTGAACCAATACACCTTCCCCGTGTTACTGAAGGGAGCAGGTAGAGCCAGAGGTGTGTGTGGTATTTCCTGGCTGGGCCTGGATTCCTTCCTGGGCATTGTTTTGGTGGGGAGCCCCCAGACCTCTCCTGCCCCGAGTGACTCGAGCTCTGACACACCTGAGGCTCAGTGCCAAAGCACCAGGAGACATAACCCGTTCATCTCTTCCAGGGAAAGGAAATAACACAAGAGGGTCTGAAAAAACCAATTTCTGTTCACAAGGTGAAATGCCACGTGCTTCTCAGTCGTGGTCAGCACAATCAGCTAAGCAAGCTGGTTGGTTCAGTTTCTGCAAGGTGAAGGCATCTTGTTTGCCGTGGGATGTTCTGCAGACCAGCTCCGCTCCTCTGGTCCTAGGACTCAGTGCCACTGCCAGGAAAAAAGGAAAGAAGGAAAAAGGAACATTGTACAGAACGCCTTTATATTTATATTTAAGAAATAATAATAATTAATAATAATAATTGAACCGCTGATGGTGAAGAAAGCAAAACACACTGTCCTTCTCTGATGGCTTAGAGTGACAAGCTACTGGATTTTCTGCGTCAATGCAAAATACGTGAGAGTATTAGAAAAAATTGTAAGAAGCAAAGAGAGTGAAATAATCTTGTAGGAAAAAATTGCATTTGAGAAATATCCACCTAGGTTGTGTGTGGTTGTCCCCTCCCCTCAGATATCACTTCGTAAGTGATAAAGCATTGCAGTTCAAACAACAGGAAAAACAGAAAGAAGAGAAAATAACTAAGGACCATATTAAATACCTATATGGACTGGGAATTAATCCAATTGCAAAATATAAAACCTTTGTAATTCTATATAGAGTTTAAACAGAAGTCATGTATATTTAATTTATTTTGTTAAACAAGAAAAAAAAATGTATGATATTTTCCTCGAAACAGGCATTTCTATATGTATTTTTGATCAAAGAAAATAAAGATTTTTTTTTTCAGGTTCTGTAGATGCCATGCTCAGAACACACTTGATGTAGCTTGTGAACAACTGTGCTTCTCCTAACCTGGAGGCCACCTGTCTCTGTGCCTTTTCACACCAGCCAGGTGCCATCTCCTGTCCCCTCAGGTGCTGCTGGTGCCATCCCGTCCATCAGAAAATTACCTTTCCCACTGGCTGTGTTCTGGCTGGGGGCTCTGCAGTGCCCAGATCACTCCTCATGGACCCCAGCCATCTTCAGCAGCAGAGTTCTTCTCTCACAGGGAAATCTGTTTCGCTGTGCATTTCTGGGGGCGTGGGGAGGATGATTAATTTGTTTTTTAAGCCCAGGCCTGCAGTGGTTTGTTGGTTTGGGTTTTTTTAAAGAAAATTTTGTAAATCAAAGCATAATAATTTGTGAGGCTGTAAAAGGAACTTCGGCCTCAGGGTGCTCGGAAGGGGAAATCATGAAATGTGGGTGAAACACTTGATTTGTAGCTGCAGCTGCTTTAGGAGCCAGTGGAGGGTGAGCTGGGCACAGTGAGAACACAGGAGCTGCTCCCTTCAGTGGGGCTTGAACCTTCCCTGTGCTGCACCCCACACAGGGGCACCCAGCTCTTCAGGGGCCAGCATTGTTTTTGGAGAAGGCAGGTTCAGCAATGATGGAACTGTTTATTTTCTACTCATTTAGAGTTTGATAGTTTAAAAAAAAAAAAAAGAAGAAAATTTGAAACATGCTAATTTTCAAGTTTGGAATCACTTCCTTCTCAAGCCTGTTCCATGAAAGGGATCCCCACCAAACCAGCTGCTCCATTTAAAAGTGAAACACTTTATTTAATCTGAAACAAAGCTGTGCTTTAGGCTTTGCTTTTCTCTGAACATTTGTGGAGGTGTTTGCTCTGTGTTGACCCGCAGTGATTTTTTTCTGGTGGTTTGTTTGAATCACCAGCAAACCAAACAGTTCCCTGTTTGCTCAGCCGTGCTGCTGAGATGGGGCCCCGGTTCAGTGAAACACTGAATCAGCTCCTGCTTTCTTCACCAATGCATTCTGCTCCAAAAAGTCCTTTTCTTGCCTTCGGAGGAGGTTATCCATGTAATAACCTCTAAAGGAAGGCTGTCCCTCTCTTGTAGAGGTTGTAATAAAGCAACCTATTGATAACTAGTATTTTTCAGCAGGAGGGTTCAAAAAGATTTATGAAATTGCTAAATTTCAGATTAAGGATATCTTTATATGCATCCTCTCAGCTTCAGGGAGAACTGAGAGGAGCTTAAGTGTGAGCACTGATATAAGGCATGGATATAAGGCATGGTTTGGGCAGGAGTTCTTAATGGCTGAAGTATACCGACTCATTTCATTTTAAAAAATAAATAAAAAAGCCTCTACACACTAAGGGCATTGCCTTTATTTCAAGGAGACACTAAGTGTATGTTTCCCTGAGAGATACTAAAGTCTGCATCTCATATCCCGTGCCTGTGGGAAGCTGCGTACTGCACCGTGGCGTGTCCCAAACTCCCGCACATTCCAGCAGCACGGGGGCATGGCGAAGGGCAGGGTTCCCCTGTAAACCCATGGCTGCTCTCTGCTCTCTGGGCCAGTGTTGTGGCGAGGAGACGCTTCTGGCCGTGCCCTGTGGGCAGCACCAACACCAGCCTCAGAGCTGGGCACTGGCTTTGTGGGTTCAGCCCTAACAAACCCTGAGAGATTTCCTGATGGCACCAGCTCCAGTGGCAGCTCTGAGCCTCAGAGAGGGGTTGGTGGGCTAAGAGAAGCACTCCTGCATTTCCCACGCAGCGCAGAATTCCAGGCTGTTGTAGCACTCTCCACCTGCCCTTTGTGACCCGGCTCCGTAGTGCTGCATCACGCAGGCAAAAACCACATTTTGTCAGATGGCTCCGGTGGAAGGAGTGGCTTCCCCCTGCCCGCAGAGATAAATCTCTAGTGCTGCTGACAGAGCTCTCCAGAGGCAAATGTTGCATTAAACCACCTGTGTGGGCGGTGCATCAGCCCAGGGCGGCTGCAGCTCTCGGCTGTGGCACTGGGAATGCTGCTCTGCTTTTGGGTGCACCGTGAGAGATGCCAGAAAGGCCTTGATTTGCAGAAAGCCTGGGGATTTCATCCTGCCTTGGCTGTCTGCTCCATCCTGACCACCAGGAATGGTGTGAGATTTCCCCCCAGGGAAATACCCTCACGTGCCCTGTTTAGGAGGGGCTGTGGTTGTTGTCTGGGCCTTGCACTGGCTTGCTGTGCCCGGGTGGATTTCACATTTTTGAGGAATTATTTTTCCTTCACAAGGTACCTCTAAGACCTTTTCTGAGTCACTCTGTCCCAAGCCCTACTGCATGCCATTGAATTTTAGGGCTTGATTGTGCCTTGCTTATGTTGCAAAGTCTTCCATAGTTTAAATAAATTCAACCAGGTCACACTTGTGTATGAACATGTTTTTTATTCAGTGGGAAAAGATTTGGATGCATCTTCATTCCTAAATAGAGGGTGTTCAAAGAAAACCATTGTCTTGTTTCTGGTAACTGACCCTATGTTGAACACAGAAGATTTTTCATTTTATGTATAAAGGCATATAGATGTACATGCCAAGTTGTGATACAGAAGGCAATTGTACTTTTAAAACTGTGGAGCTTCAAAGATCAAAGGAATTTTAGGCTTAAAACTCACTATCTTTGTTAATTTTATTTGCATTACAGATCAAACATGGCTTTACCTACCAGTTTGTGCATTTTTTAACTTTGTATGGACAATCTTTCTGTGGTCAGCCCCTTTCAAACTGAAAACTTATCAGACATTGAAGATAAAAAGTGTTCTGTGGTTTTCATTTGGTGACAAATACAATAACTGAACACATCAAAGGAGACAGAATGGCACCATGTGTCTGTGGCTTTGTAATAAAAGTTGCAGAAAAAAAGGAATAAAAGCCTGTAGTTGTGTTAATGTGTTTTAGAGTTCTGTGTTTTGAAGGGAAGTGTGGCTCTGTGTGGGTGTGTGTGTGTTACACATCAGGAGTTTGTGCTGGCAGGGCAAACAGAATTGTCAAGTTACCTGTGTGCCACAGCTTGGTCTGATATTTTGTGTGGGTTCTGTGTATCAAGCAAAGGCCTTATTTTTTTAATGATTTGGGAAAGATTTCTGAGATTCAGTGAAAAAGGGCAGTTTTTAATCTGTTCACCTCTAGAGCCAAATGCTACAACTGCACTAGGAGCCAAATTTTAATTAGCAAGATGGAATTTTGGAGTACCTGGAGTGGACCAGGGATTTCAAGGTCAAGCTCAGCACCTCCACCTCTCTTGAGGCAAACCTGTGAGTGTCTCACTGCTCACTCCAGAGGCAGTAAATGTCCAAGCTGTGACATCTGAAGTTCAGAAAAGCTGGCCCTCACCCAAAAGGGCCCTGACCTGGGCCTCTGACCCCAAAATCCCTGTGCAGAAATTGCACACTTGGGGTAGAAGAGAGGAAATATTTCTCTGTTGACTCCATTTCTGTGGCTGTCTGGAACTCTTGAGAGGTTTGAAATATTGGAATAAAGACCTGGGGGAGATGCAGAGGTGAGCAAACCCTGGGATGTGGTCAGATATTAATGGGGAATTTATCATGGCTTTCCTACCTGGGCAGCACCTCTGCCTACATGAGGAACTTTGAGCATGCCCAGGACTCCAGACTGCTCAAAGCTGGTGATTAACATGGAATAATTGGAAAACATCCTTACAATAATGGAATTACTACCCATACAGAGCTTGTTCCAGCTCTTTGAGATGCCAGTGGGAAAAAAATCCTTGCAGTGTCCAGAGGGAAATCAGTCAGACACATGGAGCCATTCCCAGATTTTTGCATCTTTTCCCTGGCTTGCCCATTGGAAGAGAAAGATGGGGCAGAAATTAATGAAATTAATTTCCAATTCCCCAGTGTGAAGCCAGACCCACATAAATGGGAAATGCACACTCTTAGGGAGATGGTTTAGGGGTGATTATGGTGGTGCTGGTTTGACAGTGGGACTGGATGATCTTGAGATTCTCTTCCAACCCTGATGATCCTGTAGAGCACCAAGACACAGAACCAAACTGCCGAGAAAAATTCAAGACCACCAACCAATTAATATCTTCCAATTACTTATTGCCCTTTAAGTCTTTAAATTTCAAACTAGACATAAGGAAAAAATTCTTTTACAATGAGAACGGTGAAACACCGGAGAGGTGGTGGGTGCCCCAGCCCTGAAAACATTAAAGGCCACGTTGGATGGGGCTCTGAGCTGATCTAGTGGAAGATGTCCCTGCCCATTGCAGGAGGTGAGACTAGATGATCTTTAGAGGTCCCTTCCAACCCACTCCATGCTCTGTGATCCAGGTGTTCTGGGATGGGTTAGGGTCTGTCATCCAAATGCGCTGGGATGTCCACCTGCCAGGTCAGTTCTGCATTCTGGACCTGTCAGAAAATGCTGCTAAGAAGGGAGCTGTAGGCAGAGACTTTCTCTTCACCTTTTCCTATCAGCAGAGCATTTCTTTGCCCAAGATTCTCAGCTTTTAAAAGTTTGCTACAAACGTAAAAAAGCCACAAGCAAATCCCAGCACCAAAAATGTGGATTACTGTAGTTGGAAATTGGAAATAATGGCTGATAAAACCACATTTAAAATGCTGGTGTTGTATTGACTGTTAGGTGGCACATATATATTGTCTGTTTATGGAGTGGAGTCTGCAGAAAAGAGAATGCCCATTTTGCATTTTGTGTGTGTTTACCAGCTTCAGGTCTTTGTGAACAATATATGGAGCTATGACCTTTACTTGTCCTCATTTTAGCTTATGCATTTTTTCTTTCCTTCTTTTTTCTTTTCCTTTCTGTTGGTCTGATGTAATTAGGATTTAACATATTCCCCAATATGCATGGACATCAGCAAAGCAATGAATATTCTTTTTTCCCTATTTTCACTAACCAAATCCAGTCCAAAGTGCTATTTCTATCCAAGCTGATCTATGCTTTAGTGAAAGGAGTAATAAATAACATTTTAGACCAGACTTCAAAATGCCTTTTTCCTTTGATCTGAGTAATTAAAGTCAAGCTGCTGTTCCTGAGCGTTTTCTGATGGAATTACACGAGTTACACAGCTCTTCATTTGTATCTTATTAAGCATTATGTGTTATTGATGCTGTCCAAACAATTAGCACCTAAATATGCCCCATATTCTCATAAAGAGGCAGTGGCAGTGTTAATGTTAATGCCCCGGTTAACAGTTTGCTCCCATCCCGAGTCCACCATGGTGCTTGAATGCCATTTAATATCAATCAGGACTTTACTGATGCCCCTCTGAAGCTGTTCTCTTCTGCAATCTTTTAACTGTGCAGTGAAGTGAGAAGTCGAGCAATAACATTAAGTAAAAACGGCATCTCTCTTAAGGCAGGATTTTTCCTAAGTTCACTGCAAGTTTTGGTTATAAGAAGGCGAGCGCTTCACGGCAATCGGTCATTCTGACGTTTTTATGGTGTTTTTATTACGGCTGGCTCATTTCCATGCTAAAGAGAACATTTGTAACAATGCTTGCTCGCTCTGTTACGGTTGGGACCGCGCTTTGTTCGCTGCTGCTGCGCCCAGCAATGCTCTTGGCACACGTCCTCCCAGACCCCGCCGTGTATTTATTCAAAAGGAAGGAAAAAGAAGTGTCTACTAAAACAATAAACTACTCCTGCTTGCCTTAACGTGGCCACAGCTTCCTTCTGCTGCAGGCAATCAGTTAGAAAAGCTGTTGGGTAAACTTGCTCCTTCTTTGCTGAAAAAATAAATATTCGTGAAGCTTGCAGCCACTTTTTTTCTGTGCTTTATTACTGGGTTGAAAACTGTGAAGGGTTTTAAAGTTAATGATTTAATCAGAGAGATAAGGGTGGAGGTCCAGATCCTGGAACCAATAGGAGCTCGGATTGAAATACTAATGAGGGCCTGGGTAAGGGTTTAAGGCAAATTTTGATGTGTTACTTTAATTTTAATGTTATCCTGCATGTCAGGATAGGTTCAACCCAATATTAATTTTATTATTAACTTTATTAATTTTATAAATATTGAAAATTGGATACACTAATATATTCACTAATGCTGTCTGAGACAGGAGGTGAATGTGAAAAGAGGAATCATGAATGGAAGGGAAGATCAATTAAAAAAAGGTAGGGAGTGGTGTCATGTCACCAGAGGTTTCCAGGGTCAAGCCAAGGCTTTGGCAACTCCACGTGTGTTGGATCTCAGGAGGCAGCTGGAGAACCTGTGGAGGCTTCCTCAGACCCAGGACAAACTAGAGCACTCAGTGCCCACTGTGTAACAGGCAAATTCTCTTGGGCCCATCACTGCAGAACATCTTTCATTTTAAGTGTGTTCATGTCTTGCCTGGCTTGCAAAGACAAGGAAGGATGTTTTAAAATATAGATTAATCTTTTTTCTTAAGTGACTTGGCGAAATTAACAACAGAGTAATCATAAGCTTCCTAAAGCAGGTAAGAGAAACTGGCACTTCCCAAAGGTGGATTGGTTACTGCGTGGAGAAGAAGATCCTCAATGTTGTTTCCTCTTCCACTAAAGCCAATAGGATAAGCTGAGTTTGTTACCCAGATCCCATGAAACAAAAGGATGAACCTGGCTTTGACAATAAAATACAATGCTGAAAAAAAATATAAGTATGCAGCAAATGGGTGAAGTGTCCATTTCTGTTACCTTTGCCCAGACTTTGCAGAGGTGTCAGCAGATAGAGGTGGCTTTCCTTGTGCTGCTGTGTTGTGCAGCCTGGGAGGCTGGTGGTCTCCTGAGCCCTCCCTGTCTGTAGGAACAGGGAGCAGAACCAGAGGGTGAGAGGGTGGAGGAGGGCAGGGTGGGGTCTCTGCTGGTCCCAGACCCCGCTTCCATCGCTCGGCTCCAGCTGCTCTTTGCTGGCCAAGCCCTGGGCACCCGAGCTGGCCTCTGCCGCGGTTCAGTGGGAGCCACGAGCTCTCCCACTTGACATCACACCAGGAGGGTTTGATGTTTATCTGGAGCTCCCTTCCAAAGTGCATTCGTGGCAGAGGCTGCGTGTAAGGACAGGTTCAGCCCGCTATCACAGAGAAGTGAAAAAACACTTTTCTCTCATTTTGGTTCTTAAGGCCTAATACTCCCATACGCCAGAAAAGATTTGTAAGGGGCCATAAAGTCAGCACAGCTTTGTTTGCACTTGTTTTTTGGTTCCTTGACAGTGCTGCTAGGGCCTCTGTGCAAACATGACTGCTGTCAGCATTTAAGGTGCCAGTCCCTGCAGCATTTGAGCTGATTTTCCCTCTTGGCTGGAATGGACCCAGAAACCAAAAGGTTGAAAATCACCTGGGCAAATCAATGCCAAAATAGAACTTAGAAATAACCTACTCATTAAATAATTTTATGATAAAATATTATATACATTGTGTACTTAAATGGTAACTCTCAATTTCCAGAGTGTCTTCACACATTTTTGACCACTAAAAATTTCTACATCCCTGTGAATCATAGCAATAATCCCTCTCACTGTATAGAAGAGACATTGAAATGCAGATAAATGAAAAGGTCTTTATAGAGCAGGAAGAGCAGAAATTTGAAGTTGGATCCATGCACCAAAGCCATCACCTTCCTCATTATGTCAGCAGTGCTTGCTTTGATGCTGGGAAATCACAGGACCTCTGTGGGCTCTAATACCAGGGCACAAGAGACAGGACAAAAGGAAATGGCCTCTGGTTGCACAAGGGGAGGTTTAGATTCAATATTATAAAAGTTTCTTCACAGAAAGGGTGGTCAGGCCTTGGAACAGGCTGCCCAAGGTAGTGGTGGATTCACCATCCCTGGAAGTCAAAAGGCATGCAGAGGTGGCACTTGGGGACATGGATTGGTGGTGGCCTTGGCTGGATCAATGGGTGAACTCAATGATCTCAGAGCTCTTTACCCACCTCAGCAATTCTATGATTCTGCGTTTTACTGTCTCTCAGAGCATCAGAGTAGCAAAGCAAGATGAAGGTCAATTATATCCTCAAATTAGAGCTGGTGGCAAGATGGGGATACTGGAAGCCCCAGTGGGGTGGCTTTGAGTTCCAAGCTCGGTTCTCAGCCAGTGGAAGGCACAGCCAAATTGTTACTCTGTTCAGGGTCTTCACTTGTCCCTTTTTCTTCCAAAACATTGTCTAAAAGGTGAAGCTGCTTCCCCAGGTGCTGGATGAGGCAATCAGAGTGGTTTGGGTTAAACTTGGCTTTGTGGAAGTCACTGTGATTCTCATGCTGAACTTTTTGGGAGGCAAGCTCATTTCCTTTAAGAAGCTGGCAGCCTTCTGACAGCTGCTGTCATCAGCACTCTGGTATATAATTTTTTTCCCTTTATTTTCTGGACAAGTATGTACAAGAGAAATGCGAGGGGAAATTTGTACCATCCTGGAGGAACTGTGTCAACACCAAACCTTTGTCCTATAGCTACTAGAGAAATTCAGTTGTATGTGGCTCCAACTCATGCATGTCAAGCATTCAGAAGCTTCTCTCTAAGACCATGTGTTGTCCTTAAGAAAGCTGGGGGGCAAAATCATGATAAATAATTCACATTTCAACTATCACTAAACGGAAATTTTACCAAGCAGGTTCAAATTATTTATTAAACACTGTTAAGTCCCTCCAGGAGTATCAGGCAACAAATGATAGACAACATTTTGGCAGTAAAGAGAAGTGGTTGCTTCCAACAATTATGGATGACCAGGCTGTGCAGGAAACGTGTTTGGATTGTTAATCTTGATCGTTTTTCATTGTTGAGATTGTGGTTGAAGATATCAGTACAGGGACAAGCATACCAGGTGTGGATTTTTTTTCTAACTATATGTTAAATTTTCAATATTTGGCTGCTCAGAAATTCTAAAGAATGGTCGTGAAAAATATGAACTTCCAAAATCTTCAGTGCGTGGGCCATTAAAAATAATTTAATATAAAGATATGTTCCTGATACCTTTTTAATTTTACAGAAATCATGAAGAGAGTTTACAGAGACAAAATCTATTACTGCTGTATTTAGTGAGGAAGTTACAGTTATTTTATTCTGGTTAATATATGTGTCACCAGTGTTGGTCAATAAGGAAAGCCATTTTGTTGTTTCCAAAACTGTCAAATATTTGAGCTGTCCCCTGGTCGTATTTTTAATACTTTCAGTCAATGTCCCTAGGATATTTCACAGTATTTGGAACTCAGAAGCCAGGGTTGTTTTTTTTTTAATTTAGCAGATTAAATGTGTAGCATTGGAGACATGTTCTGGTCTTTGCCTCTGGCAATGCCTGTGCAGTATGTACAGAAGACAAGTCAATAATTCCCATTTTTCCAAGGCAAAATATCAAAACTGGAAGCACCAAATTCCGTGAGTCTGCCTGGGGCCCCAGCCTGGAGTGCTCTTCTGTTCAACCTTCCTTTGAAAGCTCAATCAGCGTTTCCCTTTAAAACACACCCAGAGGGTTTGACACCTTTTTATGTGACAGTCAGGTGCTGGTAACTCTCACTCGAGGTGTGAGAGAAGGGCTCTGCACATTGCAGCCCTTGCAAATTTTCCATCCAGACTCCTGAGAACTGCCCCAAATCGTGACTTTCTGAGCACCCTCAGCCAGGCATCCTGAGGCTTTCCCTTGTGTGGGGATGGAAATAAATGGAAATAAATGCTGTGGGCAGGCAGGGGAAGGAGGCAGGGACTTCCAAAGCTGCCTGAGAGCTGTTCAGGGGACACCCCAGCATTTGCACCTCCTTGCAGCCACTGAGGATCCCCCTGGACCCTGAGCAGGGTTGTGTGGATGAGATGAGGGGCACTATTCCCCTGGGGCTGTCACATCTCTCAGTGATGCGTCCTGCACCAAGAATGCAGGCTGTGCTGCAAGGCTGGAAAGGACGGGCTGGGAATGGCTCCATCCAACATCCCTGAGGCAGGCAGGCTGGGCAGAGAGCAAGTCACCAGGACCCATATTTGGAAGTCTTTCATGGCCATCATCTGCCATCATCTCAAGCCAAGAATCATAAGCATTATAACAAGGAGATATACTTGAGCACAGAGGATTACGGTTTTCTCAAGGATTGTTGTCATAAACCCCATGGTGGGTAGAGCTTAACATAGTTTATGATAATAACTGAGTATCACATTGCCCACAGCATCAAAAAATGACGGCAAAATTCAGCAGCAGGTGGGCAGCTTTAATTATATAGGCTCCAAAGGGAATAAACACTGGGATGGTTTTTACTGTCTGTCTGGTATGAGTCAGTCCACAATGACCCCACTGGTGCGATTTGGTGAGAATAAAGCATCTAGCCCGTATTTAACCATGCAAAGTTTCTTTTTCTCTTTTCCCCCCTCTTCCTGTGAGAGCAGAGAAAACAGGATTTGTAGGAGGAGCTGGGGGATGTGTTGCTGTCAGTGATTTGCACATATCTGAAGCAGGGCAGAAACAGAGGGAGTACCCGAACAGCTGGGGCTGCAACAGATGTTCTCCAGACAGCTCTGCCTCATGGAGATGTAGTGCAGTAACAGGTCATGTTACAGAAACAGAAAATTAAAAAGAGTGATTTTGCATGCATGAGCACTGGCTCCCCAGGCCTGGCAGCGTGAGTGACACTGAGCAGGGGAAGGCAGCTGGGACCCCTCTGAAGAGATCATTGTGTCCCTTGCCACCACAGCCTGTCTTTCCAACACTGAGATACCTCCAGCAGAAATAACCACACTCCCAGTACGGAAACACAGGAGGGGTGAGTGCAAAATCCCCTCAACATTTCTGCAATTTAAGGGTGGGTTACAAATTTCTTGGTGTTTCTGCCTTAGGGCTTTTTGCGCCTCTTCCTGCAGGTCACTGAGTGCGGATTTTGCTTTATACTGACCTAGAAATGAGAATGGCTGCAGGAAATTTGCCAGGAATCCCTGGACATTATTCCCTGCAGTAGGACCTGTTATGGTGAAGCCAGGTGGTGATGTCCCAGCTGGAGCTCCAGAGCCATCCAAAGCTCCACACCAACCAAAGCTGCCCAGAGAAGGTCCCAGAGCGTGGCCAGGACAGCTCTGCCCTTGCAGGGTCTGCTGCTTGCATGCTACTGGCTTCACCTAGGGGCAAATAGGAGATTTTAGGTGATCTCTGAGGCCAGGAGGCACTACACCTTCCTCTTGGGTTTTTGCGATTGAAATGGCTCCCCAGGAATTAAAAAGTCTTTTTTCTCTTAGCTTCGTGACCGAAGAAGAAGTCAGGATCCCTCAGCTCTGGTTTTAAAGGTTGTTTATTTTTTCTTATCTGTTACATTCTTTCTCTGACCTGCTGAGACCTGTCTGGCAGGTCGGGTTGTGGCACACTGACCGTCCTTGGGGTGGTGTGATCTTTTTATCCTAAGAGCCATGTGTACTTTATTTGCAATAATTTTCCAATACCTGTCACCTATGTTAGACAGTCTGTCTCTACTCTAAACCAGCCCAAAAGTGTCACCATGACAGCAGAAGATGGAGGACAAGATGAAGATGAAGAAGAAGAAGAAGAAGAAGAAGAAGAAGAAGAAGAAGAAAAAGAAGAAGAAGAAGAAGAAGAAGAGGGACAGGACACCCACAGTCCTCCATGTTGCCTCTTGAACCCCCATTCTAAATCCCCAAAATTCTACATTTTCACTCTGTGACAAATTCACTATCATTCTACTCAAACTCTCGTGGCTTGCAAATCTTCACACAAAGTTGGTAACTTTTTCCATGGGCTAAACTCAAAGGCACAGGTGTTTTTAACTCGGTGCCAAGGTCTCTGAGTCCCCTGCCAGGGTCTCGAGCCATCCAAGGCAGCCAGAGGAATGTCCTGGGTTCTGACAGCTTCCTTTCCTTCAGATGAACAGAGTTCCTAGCTACCAGCTCATAGGGTTTCTTGAGAGATCTCCAGTATTTTCCTTGAAACTGAGCTGTTTTGCATCCAGGAATACAATAGTGATGAGGTCACATGGCAAACTGGGAGCACAGAGGGCAATATCTTGTACTATTATTAAATTTTTTTTCCCAAACTGGGCATCATTTATTTCCACAATGAGCAACATCATAAAAAAAGAAACTGGCCCTCTTCACTGTTTCCCTTTGGGTACGCAGAACAATTTTCTTACCTTCCTGCCTGGTTGCTTTATTTCAGTGTGTCCCAAAGGTTTTTCTCATTTAATTATTTTCATTAAAAAACTGAACATTGCCCTCTTACACTTAGTGCTTTCAATACGTATGTTTTTCACAGGTATCTTATTCAGCTTTGCCACTATGATGCTCTAATAAAGCTCCATCAGTAAATGGAAATGGACTCAATGGGATATTAAATATATTTAAGTAAACACATTAAGCAAACATTAAGAAAAGTGAGCACTCTTAACTCGATGAAATGAGACTGCAAGCACACAAGGGCCCCATAATGGCAGTTTCATTACAAACAGACTCCTGTACACATATTCACATGTTCCAGCCCTCTCTCCTAACATGAGAAAAGTGTGATCTGTCATGTCTTTGCATGATATCACTGCTCTGCTGGCATTGAAATATTGTATTTATTGCACTGTGCAGTGCTTGGGACCAAAAACATTGTGGCTCTGAGTGGAAGGGCCTCACTTTGTTGTGTCTCTCCAAGTTCATCAGAAACCCAGAGCCCACCAAATAATCAAATTTCCTATTTACAAACACGTGGGGCAGCCACTGGGGATGTCTTAAAATATTTTAATCTCTTTAACTACCCATTTCTACAGTAATTTAATTCAGCCTTTAGCACACCTCATGCTGTAGAACAGTGCATTTTGCCACTGAGATCCTGTGCAGGAGCTGCTGGGAGCTGCTGCAGCCACTCTGGCTCTGCAAAGGGCAGTGTGGGCACCTCATGCTGGGAAATTGTGCAGACAAATCTAACAGAGCAATCCACAGCCGTCCTGACAGTCACTGCTCAAAATCTCTTTTGGGGGCTGATGAATGGAAGCCACCCATCCAAAATTCAGGGAGTGATTTCTGAGGAAAGGAAAGAGGAACTGGGATTTCTTTTGCACGTGTTTTCTATATTGCACTCATAATTACTAATTGCTTCCTCACTTGGGATTACAGGCTATTATTTTAAGCTTCAGAACATCAGTGACATGTAGGGATAGATTGATTGCAAATCTCTATTTTTTCTATTTCTGAATAGGGATTACTTGTAAACCCTGGATATTTTCCTTACCTGGGAGATTAGGGTAAGGTTACCATTCCAAGCTGTCGTGTATTTCTGGTCCAGACCAGTCCCAAATTGCCATCTCTTTCTGCTCCTGACCTCCTTTTAGCTTTCACACCTCCCTCCCCCTTTGGCATCATCTTTGCAATAGTGCCCAGAAAAGCCCCCTCTCTGCAAAGGAAAAGATACAGAGCTGAAAAGGCAAGTTGGATTTTGGGGGAACATTTTCAAATATTTTCCTGCTGCTCATGGGACCTTGCTGGCCCTGTGACCATCCAAAATTACAGCAATGAAGAATGATCAATGACCTGGACTGGTCAAGTCACTGGGTTTCCTTATTGACCAATACTGGTCACAGGACTCCTGTGGGAACAGAATCACAGAATCACAGAATCATAGAATCACAGAATCATAGAATCACAGAATCACAGATCACAGAATCACAGAATCACAGATCACAGATCACAGAATAGCAGAATAATGAGGCTGGAAGAGACTCTAAGATCATGGATTCCAACCTGTGCCCTCACACCTCAACTAGACTGTAGCACCAAGTGCCACGTCCAGTCTTTGTTTAAACACATCCAGAGATGGTGATTCTACCACCTCCCTGGGAAGAGCATTCCAGTACTTTATTATTCTTTCAGTGAAAATTTTTTTCCTAATGTCCAACCTATACCTTCCCTGACGTAGCTGCAGACTGTGTCCTCTGGTTCTGTCAGAGACCAACCCACCTGTTTCCAGCCTCCCTTCAGGAAGGTGTAGAGAGCACCAAGGTCACCTCTAAGCCTCCTTTTCTCCAGTTCCTTCAAACAAACCCCAGCTTCCCCACTGCCCAGGATTATGAGAGCCAATCATGGCACTGCCATGAGCAGCAGCTGCTCCCAGAGCAGTGGATGGCTCTGCATTTACACAGCATTACTCCTCCACTACAAATGTGGCAGGGCTTTTGGAGCACAGCCAGGAGTTGTCCACTCACATCTGGCACCTGGAGGAATTTCCCTTGTGTGCTGTCCCATCAGATTTAATGACATTTTGCCTCTGCAGGTCATTTTCCTTCTGACTGAAAACCTGGGACAGGCAATAAGAAGAAAAAGTTGTATTATAGTTATCTGGGCAAAACAAAGTTCAGGAGGGAAAGAAAATACTCAAGTAATGTAAGGTTTTCCGTGCTGTTTAGGTGTTCTGGAAAGGCCCAGGGATGGCCTTGAAGAGCCCGGCGCTTCAAAGGACGAGGAGAGACTTCTGATCTTGTCTCGGTCTCGGTGTTTATTAATTGTTTATCTAAAAGATTTTCTTTCAGCCCGACAGAGGTCTGCACAGCAGCCAGCCATGGGCACACTGCGAGCCCCCGGGGCGGTCACTTATCTTTACACCCGAAGTTACGTGTACAATATTTATCATTTCTCCCCAATACCTTCTACCCTTATTAACCGGTGCACTTTTAGTAATAACCAATCCCAAAGTGCCACCACCACCACAGAAGATGGAGGCCAAGAAGAAGAAGAAGAAGGACAGGACACGCCCCAATTCCTCCATCTTACTTCTTTAGACCCCCCTGTACCAAAATCCTAAACCCTGTGTTTTACACTTTAACTAACTTATCCCTTCACCATACACCCAGTGAATTCCTCCCAGTCCTCATACAGGTGTGGTCTCCTGTGTAGGATCAAAGTCCAGCCACCAGACGCTTCTGGCAACATTCCAGGACTCCCGAGCCCCCCAAGGGTGGTCTCGGCCTCTCTGCACCTCCATCCTGAGGTGCTGAGATCCCACAAAGTAACCATATGCTTCTGTGGCAGCACCTGAAAAGAGACTGACATCAGCTCTCCAGCAGCTCACGAGGGTGGCAGACAGCCTTGCCCACACCTCCAAGACCTCACAACCCTTTGGAAGCTCATCAGTCATGTCCATAATGAAACTGAAGGCCTCGGTGCCCAGTAGCCCTTGCTGAGCACCTCCCAACATCTCAAGAGCAAGGACCAGCAAGGCACTCAGGGCTGCTAATCTCGCTTTTTCTCCCTGCTGAAATCACTGTTTTCTCCTGACTGCTGCAGTAAAACATGGCACAGAAACTCAGGAACCCACATGCTGAATTCTGGAAGATTTACTGGGCTGCAAAGATGATACAGCCCAGAGTCCAAACCAAGAAAAAAAAGGTGTGAAAAGGAACGGGGGGAGAACAGGGGAAACACTTGAATCTTCTCTCTGGGAGGCTTTTCTAAAACATCAGCTTTGGCATGGTCTGGGATGCTTCAGCTGGGAAATCTGCAGATGAGGGAGACACAAGAGGCTGCTTCAGGAACTGAGAGGCCTTTTTAGGGTGAAGTGCTGTGAATAAATGACCAAAGCCAGTGACAGTGCGAGAAATCAAAAGGAACCATAAGAGCATGAAAAGTAGGGAAAGTTTGAGGTCAGCTGCTATAATTCAGTACAACTGCACCCTCCTCTCTGACCTCCACAAGAGCCACAGCTTTCATGCTTCATTCTAAGCAGGAGATGTACAAAAAAACCCAAATTAATTCGGAGAAATAGGAGGAAGGTGAGTTGAAAATGAGAGAATGGATTGATCATTTGGCTTAGTCTACTCAACAATTTTCATTACACCCTCCATTACCATATTCCAGTTGAGAGGGGAGTGTTTTCTCTCCATCTGTTAATGGAAAGAAACCTTCACAAGGGCTGGTTTGCTCTCTGCCTGGAGAGCTTGGCACCACAGGTCAGTAGGAAATTTGTTCCCCATCCTGTGAGATGTTTCAGAGATTTTGCTTTTCCTGTCCTGTAATAAATAAAAAGAACAAGTAAAATTCTCCACGCCAAACTTTTCCCCTCCAATTTCAGATTGGTTCCACAGAAATTTTTAATCTGAAGCATGTGGGACCAGTTTATTTCAATTCTGATATCTAAAGATCAGGAAAAGCTCTTGGGAAGTGTAAGTGTACTGTAATTTCAATGGTACTTTAGAATAAAAAGAAATCATTCATTTAAGGAAAAAATAAGAAGACACAGAGTTGCAAAGTGTATTTTTAAAATGTTTTGTCTGGAGAGTTTTTCCTCCCCAAATGTTCCTCCGAGCAGGTTGGATTCTGACAAAGCAATTTCCAGGAAATGTGGCTCCTCTCACGCCAGTTTGGGAGATCCTGCACTGTTTGGGAGATCCTCATCTCTGGATCCACGCCTGGGACATTGCCCTTAGACCTGTGTGGAAGAACTTTGTTCAAAATCATGGGCTGGATAAGTTGAACAGACCAGCAAGAGGGATTTTTTGTTGCTAGGTGGTCAGGCAACACATGTGAGCTGATGGGCAACTTTTCAGTGGCTTCATGATCTTCCCCCACTCCTTTTTGTTTCTTTTAAAGGATTGTTGGGGAACTGGAATAAACAATCTGGCACCTAAAGGTGGAAGTACATGAGCCAGACACTCTCTGTCACAACCTGGAGCAACAGGCAGTCTGGTATATCCAAAATATAAAGCACCAGGTATTCTGGAGACTGGGAGAGGATCCAAAACCGAGTTAACAGGGCATTCAGATTAGAATAAAAGAGACCTTATTTGCGGAGTTATAAATTCACTGAAATGTGTTCCATGTATAGAAGGAACAGGAGGTCACAGGAGTGGCCAGTTTGGCTTACACGAGGCACCGAGGGCAAAGAGCTGGCAGAACACACTCTGCATGATGCCAAAGAAATCAAATGCAGCTTGCTGCAGCCTAGGGAGGCCAAGGGACCCATAACACAAAGAGATGCAATTATAGCTTGGTCAGTCCCCTGACGCCAGCGTGGTGCTGGAGCTGGAGCTGAGCGTTTCCATCCCAAACAGGGCTCATTGTGCATTTCACCACGTAAAGCTGCTCTCCTCCCTGAGCTGGGGCTGGGGTTTCCATCCCAAACAGGGCTCATTGTGCATTTCACCACATAAAGCTGCTCTCCTCTCTGAGCTGGGTCTGAGCGTTTCCATCCCAAACAGGGCTCATTGTGCATTTCACCACGTAGAGCTGCTCTCCTCCCTGAGCTGGGGCTGGGGTTTCCATCCCAAACAGGGCTCATTGTGCATTTCACCACATAAAGCTGCTCTCCTCTCTGAGCTGGGGCTGGGGTTTCCATCCCAAACAGGGCTCATTGTGCATTTCACCACATAAAGCTGCTCCCCTCTCTGAGCTGGGGCTGGGGTTTCCATCCCAAACAGGGCTCATTGTGCATTTCACCACATAAAGCTGCTCCCCTCTCTGAGCTGGGGCTGGGGTTTCCATCCCAAACAGGGCTCATCGTACATTTCACCACGTAAAGCTGCCTCTCCTCCCTGAGCTGGAGCTGAGCGTTTCCATCCCAAACAGGGCTCACTGTACATTTCACCACATAGAGCTGCTCTCCTCTCTGAGCTGGGGCTGGGGTTTCCATCCCAAACGGGGCTCATTGTGCATTTCACCACGTAAAGCTGCCTCCCCTCTCTGAGCTGGGGCTGGGGTTTTCCTCAGGCCACAGATGGGAGGAACGTGTGAGAAATGAAGGGCACAGAACGTGTGAGAAATGAAGGGAATGTTCCATGGGTATTGCAGAGAGACCTTCCCCTCTCCCTGCTCTCCTCACCACACCAAGCCCCCTTCCCCTCTGCAGGAAAACCCTTAATTACACCAGGAGATATAATGATCCAGCTATAAGATGGGTGTGGACATTGGAGGGGGTCTCTCACGTCACAGATGTGTAGGTTATTACTTGGGGCAGCAGAGTTTTGCACAAGACACTTCAATTCTAGTATTCTTTGAGGGAAGGGAGAAGAATTACTGACCTGATTTAGTGTTTAGATTTAACAAAAAAACCTCCAGCTGTTAATCCCACATTAAAATCATCCCCTTCAGCATTTCAAATTTTTTTAATAGAGGCACTATGCTGAGCTCAGAGTGCTGAGGTTTGTGAACTACCTTCTTCAGGAATTCCCTCATTAGGATTTAGGAGCAGAGTCTAATTCTGATCCTTAAAGCCTTCTCCTGAATCTAGTACCATTCATATGTGCTTTAGTCTTTGGCTCTAATCAACACAGCCCTACTGAGTCTGGCTTCCCTATCTCTGCATGTTAAATAGCAACACAGGGATTTATAAATCCTGTCAGAGTTTGGCTGTGTGTTGGTTTAATCCCCCTGGATTGCTGTTTCTAAATATTTACGTTACCTGAGATTTTGTTTCAAACTTAATAATCAGCTATAGCCCAGTTAGCAACAAAACCAGCCTTTGATATGCACAATGCCTAGAGAAGAGAAAAATCTTGAGTGTTTGGAAGGTACTTTGCCCATGGCAATGCATAAACACGCTGTTGTGGGGTTTTGTGCATGTAGGAATAAATCACTTTTGTTATCACTTCTGAAAAGTTAATCTGGAGCAGTTTCCTGTGCAGAAATTGAAGGGAGCCTTACCACCCACACAACCATAGCCATAACCCTGTAGGCTATCTGGCTGTGTTTTGTGGGTAAACTGGAGTGTGTTTTCAGAGAAATGTCTCGTTTAATACTGTTTTCCTTCTTCTGTCTGTCTGCTGTTCTTCCCATTTCCCTGATAACAGTCACTATTAATAGATTTGTTATTAAGTCACCACTTGGCAGCTCCAGTTCATGGTGTTAATTGGGAGAGGCATATCTGAGACATGTGGAGTGCTTTGTTCAGCTTCAGACCCTACAGCCCAAGCAATGTGTACTCCAGACACACGAGATCCAAATCACGGGAGAAAGAATATGGGAAAATCACCCACAGCAGGTTTTAAGAGACCTGAAATAGGTGAATCAGCCCTTGATCTGAGCTTTCATAGACACAGCTTTCTGCTTATATATTATTATAGAATCATAGAGTCATTAAGGTTGGGGAAGACCTCTAAGATCATCAAGTCCAACCATTAACTTAACACTGCCAAGGCCAGCACTGAACCATGTCCCCAAGTGCCACATCCACGTGGTTTTTTAACATTTACAAGGATGGTGACTTCACCACTTTCCTGGGCTGCCTGTTCCAGTGCTTGACAATCCTTCCCATGAGCAAATTTTTACAATTATCTCACCTGAACCTCCCCAGGTGCAGCTTGAGGCCAGTTGTATTCCTGATTTAAACTCAATTCAGATTAGACCTTAATAGGCTATACCTTAATACGGCATTTAAGGACTGACAACAAAGGAATAATTAAAACCTTTCTGGGTGCCTCTTCCAAGCCTTTTCTATGGTTAAACATGTGTGGAGATGAGGCTGAGCACCTTGGGCTGTAACCTAATGAGTTCCAGCTTTGTTCAGGGCATTGGAAAGCTGATCAGTAACAAAAGCTTCTTCTGAAACCTCTGATACACCTTGCAGACAGAACTCCCCTGAATTTACTTAAAAGTAAGTAAATGTTCTCAGCACACCACACACAAACCTGATGAGAAGAGTTTTTATTTCTATTTCTCCCCAAGACATTTCTACAATAATTCTTGTAAGTCTATTTTAGAAATTAGATAAATAATTTCTATTAGAAATTAGATAAATGCCACCTCTTAACCTCCCAGACCTGACCCAGCCAACACCACCCTTTCCAGTCTTTCTGTAGAAGGACTTTGCCTTCTGAAGATGTCTATTGATTAATTTTGACTTAAATGCACCCTGGGCTACTGGCAGAGTTTTCTATGATGCTGATTGCCATCAGCCTCCACGGATCTGTCCTGAACCCACGGCAAGAAGGAATTTGCACTGCTGGCTGTCCATCCCCTTGCCTTGTGGATGAGCTGTGAAAGGCTCCAGACCCACCAACATGTGCTTCTCATCAGCAGCAGGGGAAGCTGGGGCTCCTCGGGTCACCCTGCATGAGGAAACTGTTGTAATCAACAAATCCCTGAGCACAGCAGAGATGCAGCTGCCTGGCCCATACGGTTATCCAGCCAGCTCGGGGGAGAGCAGCCATTAGCTTGCTAAATGCTAATGAAGAGGTAAAAGTCTTGAAGCAAGGCATAAAGGAGCTGGTGCTGAGGAGCAAGGGGGATGTGGAAGAGGAACCTGACTCAGTTTGGGGTGCTGAGTTGTCCACAAGCTCAGGCCAGAGCCAGACAGGGAGAAGAGACTGACCAAGAGCCACCAGGACTGGCCAAGAGCTTCTGCATTTGGATGCAGAGCTTGGAGCTTGGTGCTGGCCTGTCCAGCGCTTTGCCATGGGTTATTAACACAGCTCTTACACGGATGAGGATTCTGGCTTATTAAAGTGTCCCAAGAGGATGTTTCGTACCACTAATTAATCTCTTCTCACTCCTCATGTCTCACTTCATTCTCCTTTGTAATTCCCCATTGGCCTCTGACTCTGGAAATCTCATTACCACAAACATCATCTCCTGCTCCCTTCAACACTCACATCATTACTGACCCAACTGTTCCTGTAAGGGAGGGAAAGGCTCCACATGAACCTTCTCCTGGGCCTCCCCAGGCATTTTAAGCTGTTCAATTATTTACCCATCAATTACATGAATTAGTCGTAGCAGTGAAATCAGGACCCACTGTCTGAGGTGCAAATGAGACAAATAAACCTCAGTCCTCTCCCCAGAGAACTTACAATCCACCTGCATGTTCAACATGAGCTCTCCAGGGCCTCTTGTTGGAAAAAATATCCTTAAAATGGTATAAAAATTAACCACTCATTGAAAGAAAAATGATCCTAAGCAGCACAGAAACACATGGAAGGGTGTTAGCTTGGAAGTCCATGAAGAGTTTCTGTCGCTTCAGTTCGTTTGTACGGTTTTGGGGTTTTTTTTCATTCTAGCAAGACCTAAGATCTGAGATGATGTGTATTTGAGAAAACATTACTGAACATCTGGTTGTTAACTGGATATTGAAGGGGCCATCCTGCAGTACCCCCAGAATCCCCTCTGGAGATGTGCTGCACACTCCAAGTGCAAGGACTGAGTGTGTCCATATGTCCATACAAACCTCTTTGTATGGACATATAAAGTCTAACTCACTGGAAAACTGCTCAAATTTCCTAAAACCAGAGGCTGAGGGCAAAGTGGGTGCCTCCCCTCTGCTCCTGGCCAGCTCTCAGCGCTGGTGACAGCCACCACGGGCAGAGGGGATATTTCAGTGTCCCCTTTGTCCTCTTGCCATCACTCATGGGTTGCCCACGGTGCACCCACCAAAGGTGTGGTAACTCACTTGGCTGTCTGGCAGGGGCTGTGCTTCAGTCCCTGCTGAGTTGCTGAGCTTCTGAGCTTTGATCAACTTTGTGTCAACTTTTCAAACACTGACCAACGAAATATCCTCTGTCCCCCTTCTCCCCCACGTGTCCTGAGGTGTGTGCTCAAAACCAGACACCGCCAGGCTGAGAAACCTTGGCTTTCCTAAGTTCATCCCTGCTCAACTCAGTGGGGCTCCAGCAGTGATGAATTCTGACCTTTGCACGAAGTCCACGGCAGAGCAGGCAAGAGTGTCTCTGTATTCTAATTTAAATTTTACACACAAAGGGTGCACGTGCATTTCAAACCCACCTTTTCAATCCTTGCAGCTGAACCGTTGAGCTGTGGTGTTGCCGCTGAGAACTCAGGGGAGATGTTTGACAGAGGGTGAGGGAGCTGCTCTGCGTCATTAGGGAAGGCAGAGGTATGGGATGGGAGTTTGTGACCTCTGAGAGAAACAAAACCTGCACCGAGTGCATCAAACAGCAAAACGTCGCCAGAAACGAAGAGGATTAAACCCTTTAAACTGAGCTTAAACCACATTTGCCTAGAAGTAGAGAAATTCTTTCCTAGCTTGTTTTCTCCCTGTATAATTAGTCTTCAAATATGCTTTCTGGAGTGAGTGCATTGTCTCAGTCTAAGGAAGCAAGTGGAATGATGTAACTGGTTTTTTTCAGTTCCCACTTCAGTGCAACTTCACAATACCCTTGGACTTCAGGGGATTAAGTTCCTGTCTTGGCTGTGGTCCAGTTACTGGTCATTGCTATTTGTCGATTACCCCAGCATTCCAGAAAACATTTTATCCCCTTCATTAACTCACAATTGACCAATCACATAAATCAGGTTAAGGACTAGTGGACATGTCTACAAAGAAAAGAGAGATTCTAAGAAAGGCCGATTAAAGAACAGGTGGAATCTGATTTTGTCTTAAGATCTCTATTCTTGAAATTGCAAATAATGACCCCTGCAAAAAAGAACATTAATTCAACCTACCACTCTTTTGTTCACACTTTGAAAAGATGAAAACAAAGCATTGTTTCTCTAAGAGAAGCCTCCACCTTCTTAAAGGTACACGGCTCATTTTCATCATCAAGTTCAAAAGGAGATTTTTTGCAGACCTAACACCTGTGAATGTGTGGGTGCATAATTGTGTCTGTGGTGGACTCACCATGTCACCAGTGCACAGGTGTGCTGCTGTGAGGACAGCTGGACACTGGGACACACTGATGTCCTGTTGTACTCGGGGGTCACTGCAGGAGCCTTCATTCAGTGAGGGTCAGGAGAAGCCCTGACACTGATTTCACCAAGAACGAGATTGAGTCCTGTGTGAGATCAGCTTGCCATCTTTATAGGTGATATTTAGGACAGCTCTGGTGCTGTGACCTCCTCCTGGAACCCAGGGACCCCCAAACCTCCTCTGAGGTGACAACAAGTGCTGCAGTTTTGCATCCTGCCCTTCCCATGCCTCCCTCTTTGTTTGACCATGCTGCAACCCTGGAGCCATAGAAGAGTAAAGCAATTCCTTGAGCCTTTATTGGTGTTTGGAACAGATATTTTTCTCGGTTTGACTTGGGGGAGAATGTTTCCAAGAATGCAACTGGATGGGTTTAAAATTGCACACTTAGCCATGGGCCACTGTCTGAGCTCTCATGTATGTGTGACCAGCATGTCTGGGGGCAGGAGCAGTAAATGCTGCCTGGTGATGGGTGTTTGGTGTGGCCACATCCTCCCCCTCCAAGGCCTGGGCTGCTGTGGGCTTCTGGAGGAAAGGAAAAATATGTGGTTCCCTCTTCTGAAGTGGGTGGGGTGTGATTTTCTGTAATAAAGCCTGTGTGTTATTTTTGTGTCCAAAAGCTGCTCTGCCTAAGGGATTTGGACCCTACAAGAAGACAGACTTCCTTGTTGCCATATTCTCTTCTCCAGGGAAGAGAAAGTTAAGCCAACTAATCAGTGCAGAACCCATTTTCCTTTCTCCTGAGGGAGATAGGACCCAGCATGGAGATAAGCATAGAACCATGGAATATCTCGAGTTGGAAAGAACATCTCTGCACACCTCTTGGGGGCCATGGCTGCTGCTCATCCACCACCTGAAGAAACAGATCCAGTGTTCAAATCACCCCCATGTCTGGCTGCAGTGCCAGGGGATCTGGCAGGCCTGGCTTGTGCAAAAGATGCTGAGCAATGAGCCATTTCTTTGGTTGGGGTGCAGTGGAAGATGTATAACCCAAAGGTTATGAATGCCCCAGAGGAAAGCGTAGAGGCCATGGCTCTGACAAGGATTTTTGAGAAGCATCACTGGTACTGGAGTAATGTGAAACTGGACGGTGGGATGTGGGACATGATAGTTTCATCCTCCTCCTTGGTCCAGCAGGGGCTCCCTCAAAGGCAGGGCAGAAAACTCTCCATCACTGGCAGCCCCAAAGCCTTCAGACACCCCACATTGCCTTTGGCCACAGCACCAGCTAAAATTGGGTCACCTACCAGAAGTTTTTGGTGGGATCATGAGCCTGTTCTTTCTGGAACTATAACTCAAGGATAAGGAAAGAAAACAGTCATACTGGGTGCTGCATGCTCACTTTCCTCATTTTGCTATTTGAGGTTTTGAGGGTGGAGGAAAACAGATGATGTAGAAGCACCACTGATTTATACAGTGTGACAATATTTATGTAGTTACAATGTTTTGAGATGTGCCAGGGAAAAATTGAAAATAACATAATGAAGAGAGTATTCAGGGTCTAAATTTACAGCAACTGCCCTGACATCAGTAGGATTTAAGTCCATCCTCAGTATCAATGGACAAAGCCCAGATTTATGCCTTGTAATTCCTCATCATACTGGGACAGGAAGAGCTGGAAGTCAGCATGAATTAAGTGCAGAAGTTCTAAAAAATGGAAATGGTCCCTTGCTTGAGATTCATTGAACTTAGTACATAGACAGTGATTTAAAATCCCAAATGCCATTTGGCACCCATCTGGTGCCTAGATGATGCCTAAGTAAGAGCAGTTTTTTTACCCATTACTTTTAAGCAGTCTTCCTGGCAAAAGGACAATGGCAGATTGTGCTGCTATTGCATTTGCACCAGATTTTCACTAAGTGCAGATTTATGTTTATTTAATCACCATCACTGGTTTATAAGTTATGCCTCATTTCTTTAAACAGTATGATTCCCCCCTCCCTCCCCCAAAAAATAAAATCCGAGTAAAGGATTTATGATGGAAAATCCATAAAAGGTCCCTTTTGTTCCACCTAATTGAATTTCACCTCCCGTTACCATTACCTTATTCCTGTTCACAGCACAGAGAATGAAAAGCTTTGGCAAGTTTTTGGGTGAGTATGTCCAAGAAGTTAGAAATCTTGGCCTTTCTTCTGGAAGGTATTGTGTAAGGCAGACATCGTGGACATATCCCTGTGTTTCCCCCCTTTCTTTCTGTGTCATCCCAATAGTCAGCCTGAAATGGTAGTGTAGCTGCCTGCAAGTGTTCTGTAGGGCAGAGCTCCTCAAAGCTGCATTTACTCAAACAGCTTTCCTAGGTCTGTTTGGTGTTTGAATCTTTGAGAAAGGGTTCAGACAGCACTGGCAGCCCTCAGCCTTGGATTCCCTGGGTCTTTGGTTCAGGAGTGATTTCAGCCCTGGCAATTACCTGGCAGCATCACATTGAAGCTTTGTGTTGTGCCTTTCCTGTCTCATGTCACTGAATGCAGCAGCGTTTCAGTGACTTCATTCTGCTGAATTTCCATGATTTCCTGCCCAAAAGGGACCAATTTCCTTTGTTTTTAACCATGCTCTCCCCATTCTTTATAAAGAAGTGATCTTTGTGTGGTAATGAACTAGCCAGTCTAGATATAAACTTTCTTGTGGAAAGAACTTGCTGCTCAAAGAGGTCAAAAGCTCTCAGCTGCCAACAGAAATATGATTTAACAAGCAGAAGGCATTTTGGAAAAGAAGTATCTGTGCTCTTGACTTCACTCCACAAAATGAAGAGGAAACTCCCTGTAGTCCTAAGTGCAAAAGTGAGATGCTCCAGCCCTGGCTCAGCTGCTGTCTGTGTGTGCAGCTGGAGTCTGGGGATGTGATTTTTGTATGCGTGACCTCAGATTTCACCTCATGACACGTTTCACAGTGGTCAAGACATAGAGAGGCAGCACCACAGGGAAGGAGGGGTCCTTCACACGAATATTCCGTGCCCCTAAGGACACTGAAAGGCTGAGAAGCTGGGATAGATCTATTTTGAACTCCTTGGCACGTTTTGTGAGAAGATAAGGATGGTTTGCTGGGCACCAAAGTGTCTGTGTATATATATACACACATAAGTAAGAAGTGCACTCTGAGCACAAGCAACTAAACTTGGAACGTGCTGGACAGACAGACGTCACCTACAGCTTAATCCTGCCAGCCTGCACACAACAGGAATTTCTCTGGCTGTTTCACCTCCGAGGTGTGCACCCACTGTGTTTAGGCACCTGTCAGGACCAGCATTTTACAAAGCACAGCCAGCAGACACAACACTGAAGGAAGATTTCTCTGGGAAGAGGAGTTCATGTCATTAACTACTTAAGAGTTATGAGGTCACCTCGGTGGCTTCTATCTCGTATCACTCTTCCAAAGAACACAACGATAAAATCATTTTGCTGGATTAAAAGCACGACTTTGTAAGGTATAAATGAGGTTAGATCCCCTCTGCACACATTAGACTTGGCAAAAGTCTGACTCATCTCAGAGGTAAGGGCATTCTTATGGATCCAATTAGAGAAAAAACACTACCTGGCAAGGAAGAACAAAACCTATAATACTTCTGACTATACAATGGCAGCTGGAACAAAATTTTCTCATATGAGAACACATGAGCTCAACGTGTAAGGAGAAACTGGGCTTGTCAGACTTGATTAGAGTGAGGGAAATGGCCTACGGTCAGCAACTGCACACGTTGTCCACTCCTGGCTCCTGGGGCAGGTCTGTGGGCCAGCACCCTGCACGCAGCCCCAGAGCCAGGGGTGCACACCAAGTGGTGGCTGGTGGTGGTGAGGAAAACGTGTGCTTTCATTAAAATGCTGTCTCATGCTGGTGATAGAGCGATTCAGGCTCCACCAGAGAGGCTCAAAGTGCTCTCTCAATAGCTGTCAGCGATGGGACAGGGGCCAGCAGGTTCCAGCAAAGTGCGCACAGGCCGGAGGCTGGTTTGGACTGCACGAGGGCCGTGGTGGGTGATGCATCAGCTCCGTCCACCTGAAGCACATAAATAGATGCAATTACATCAGCACCCAAGAGCCCCACAGCGCTCCTCTAAGCTGGAGATTTCCTGTTATTCCCAATTTATGTAGAAGCCTGGGGGGACAAGGAGACTATAGGGTTTCAGTGGGATCCAGACCTTCAGCTGCCCTTCCAAGGCCTACCCTTGGGGACGTGTGTATCATCGTGCAGGAATGGCCTCTGAAGGGCTGCCAGCCGCCTGCCCCGGCCTGCTGAGGCCTTCTGGGCCCTGGAGCTCTCACAGGGCTGGGCTCTGCCTGGCACTCTGGAAACTGGTGCAGATTTACTGGGAGAGGGGGTTGTGGCACCCTCACTGGGTCCAACGTGGTCCTGCTCTCCTCAGCCAGGGTCTTGGATCTTGGGGGATCGTTTCCCTGATGACGACTTCCCAGGGGACATCAAAACAGTTTTCTTTTCTTTAAGTTTTTGCTGAACTAAGAAGATCAACATGAAATATAATCATCAGGTGCTGGGAAAGGTTTAGAGGAAAAGGCAGCATTTTTAACAGCCTGAAGTGGTGAAAACATATTTGAGATGATTCTAAGAAAGGAAGACTTGTCTCATTGATATCTAATTTGCTTTACCAAAATAAAACTTTCCATTGTGAGCGCAGATAAGCCATTTCTTGGTAGTCAGTTGCAGGATAACATTACTTTTTTTGCCTTCATCCATTTGATATTTTTATATCTTATGCTTCCCAGGGCAGAAGCTGTCCTGAAGAGTGACCAGGGCTTAGATGTCAGCTGAGGTCTCTGATAAATACAAAGGCAGATCACTGCATGCCTGTTTCAGCATCAAGCCAAAAATTACTTGTCTTACAAACTTGAGATCTTTGTTTCTGGAAAAAAAAAATGATTTGGGTAAGGAGAAAGAGAAGCCCATAAACCCTCAGTCTTCAAATTAAGTGGATTCTCCCATTTTATACAAAGGGAAATGAATATATCTGAAAGGAACATCATGAAATCCCCAGTTTTCACTGGCATGGTTACCCTGTCATGCTCCCATGTGAAAGGGCACTGTGTACCCTACTAAAGGCCAGGAAGGGCTGTGTCCCTTGGCTCTCTTCTTGAGGCAAATGTACAAGTGGTATCTTGGGCTCAGATGCGCGCAATCCTTTGAAATTTGATTTGTGCCCTGGTCCTGCTGCCTGTCATGCAGAGCTGCAGTGGGTGGGACCATCATGGTGATGCCCCCATTGGTGACTGCATGTATTTCAGGAATGTTCTGTAATCCAACCTGGCTCATTGTTGACAGCCAGAACTTTCCAGGCCCCTTTTCATCTCCTTGGCTCCCTCATTTATAAGGAAGGCAACAATCAAACAGGTGTACCTGGAGGGTGAGGATGCACCACCACACCAAGCTGAGCAGGAAAAGGCCTTTCCTGGGGAAGAGACCTCTTGCCCCCACATGCAGGCTGTCCTTATACAGCCACCCTTGCCTGGTGTCTTACCCAAGGGCAAAGATCTGACCAGCTCCTAAGCAGGCAGGGTGCCATCGTGACAGATGGGCACAAAAGGGGCAGCCAAGAAGCCATGTATGTGCATCCAGTGTGTTTAGGGCTTGGGTTCCCAGCCAGGAACTTCAGAGCAGCTGTCCACCCTCAGTTTACGTGCCTGTAGTTTAGGGGGATCTTCCACCACTAATCCAGCTTCAGAGATGGTTTAACTTTCAAAAATTAAAAATAGCATTCATTGCCCCATATGGAGAGTGAGTCTTGACCCATTTGCATCAAGGGTTGGAGTGGGGGCATGGGGAGGGGGCAGCATCAAAGAATGGGAGGGTGGGGACCTGCCTTGACCTCCATTTGTCTTTCAGTTGGGATCTGCTGTGGGATTGTTAGGAATGCCTCCACACACCAGCCAGATCTGGCCAGGGTGCCCAAGGCACGATTTGGGCTCTGCTGGGAGAGAGCAGAGAGGACTGGATTCTTCTTCCCTCTTTATCTCAGTCCTAGAACTCCGTGCTCCCCTGTGTCAGCAGTGGCTGGACCTGGTTGTTCAAAATTGACATTTTAAAGCCCTGTAGTTAAAACTGAGTCCTCATCACAAACGTCTAACGTCTGCGTGTCACATTCTGCCACTGACAGATGCCTCAACCAGGCACTTATCCTTTGTTGGTCTTGGAGAGGTGCACATGTGGCTCTTCACAGGGATGGAATAAGATATTCCCTGACTCTAATTATCAAAGGTGTATTTGGAGGTTCAGAACTAGAACTAATAAGAGATTTAGATTGAAAAATGTCAGACATTTAGATGCTCAGCCTGAAATGCTTAATTTCTAGAAAGAGATCCAGACCTGTGATTTGGGGGCTTTAGCCCATGCACTTCACAGACCACTTAAGAAAGGGTGTGAACCAGTCAACATATGGAGAGTCCTCCTAATTAACCCCAAGGAAAGGCTAAATATGGGTCTGTGTTTGCAATTTTGCACCTCCTGAAATGTGGGGTAGTGATAGCCCAGCAATTGAAGCATCTCAATTAAGTGTTCATCTAAAGTCTAGAGATCCTTCCATGTCAGTCCGTATGACATACATATGTGTAAAAAGTTACCAGGGCTCAGGATTTTTATTCTCTTGTAGAAGATTATTCTCCAGCCACTGGGATATCAGGGAAGCCAGTTTTACCTTTGCATCCCCACTGGTCTGAGTAGGAGCTTGCCACTGGACCTCTGCTCAGACCAGTGGTTCACTCTGAACCTAGGTTTCAGTTTGATTTTATTGCTTGGTAGAAAGGCTGCTCTTAGAAACGTAGCTGACAGTACCAGTCAAAATATTTAGGGGAAAATTTAGGGTTACATCAGAAGGACTCAGTGCACCTACATTTTACACATAAGGGGACCTGAACCTGTGTTCTTTTTGGAGTCTGGATGCTCAAATACACTCTGATCCTAACAGGATTTCAACTTTGAAGTCTTACTGGACATCTTAAGTTATCACAGATGATGCAAAGAAAAAATGGCTGTAAATTCTCCAAACTTCTGTTTTTCAGAATTACTTGAGATTTGTAAATTGAGATTTAGAGCATGGCAGAGGGAGCAGGGGAATTGCTTCCTTTCACCTCTGACTCTGGGTAAATGTTCTTACCTGTGCTAATGTGTGAGGTCAATCAGAGCAGCTGGGGTTATCAGACCCACCAGAACATTCCCAGTCAGCCATCGTGATGTGACCCGTGGTCTGTACACCTGATCATCTGTTTACAGTCCAGTCCATGGAAATGTGCTGATAGAGTTGTGGCTTTACCCTCCAAGGTCATTCGGATGCAGTTTGAATTTTTTTTCCATCATTTGAAACATCTTTTCTTTCCCACCTTTCTCATTCTCTCTGGTGTTACTTATTTTTCTTCTTTTTTGGCATTGTAAATTACATCTCGTAAAGCATGTGAATTTGAATCTCATATGAGAGATACACAGAAAAATGTTGAATCACATTTTGATATCTTCCAGGGGCCCCTGTGCACACCTCAGTGTTCTGCAGCATTTGCAGCTTACAAAGAGACCTGTTGGTTATCCCAGTGTGGTTATCACAGCCATGAAAACCAGCACACTAAATCCTGGTATGTGAGTTCTCCTAAATCACTGGGTTTCAACCCATGGTCTAAGAATAGCTTGTGTTTGTAGGAGTATTTTCCCTGTTTACTGAAGGGAGAGGGCACTTTGTAGTGTTTTACCTCTTTGCAAAATAGTTCTACACAATACTCAAAACTTAATATTCTTGGAGTGCTCTAGTGATAGTAGAGATGATAATTTGCCCTGTTTGTCTCAGTTGGTGACTTTCTTCAAATTCCCTTCTCATAATCTCAGTACATTTCATTCATCATCTGCAAACACTCTGTACTACAGTGTAAACCAGGGAGAATAATTTCTGGAAATGCAGACATGGAAATGGCATTATTAACACTGAAACAATAAGCAGAATTGGAAGAAAGGGGACATAGCAATACATACAAATTTTGCAGAGTTACTGGAATATGTTAAACCAGAGTAACTATCAAAACATATAGTTAAAATATTTATGTATTTAGTTTTTTCTATTCAGAAGATGCCAAGGCACCTTGTAGATGGACAACAGCAAGATTCTGGTGGACAGCTAGTAACCCAGGAATGCAGAGCTCTGACAACACAGGATTTACCCAGCCTCCACAGCTGTCTAAGTAAAGGAATTGTCTGATTTGTGATCTTCATTAGCAATCTCATGGCATGTGAAATTCTTCTTAAGCACAGAACTTATGGAGTTTAAAATACAAAGCAAGAGTAAAAATGAGTATGATGTAAAGATGAGAGATGTGCACTGTAAAGGTTCATAATTAACGAGGGCAACAATCAGTTAACAGTTTAATGGTTGGACTCAATGATCTTACAGGTCCTTTCCTTAATGATTCTATGATTCTGTGATATAACAGAACTTGAAGCAAGGAAGGATGGCTACCCTCCTCTTCCTCATATTCAGCTTTCACCATCAGTTTTGCTTCGCCTTTTGCTGGCTGAGTGGATTTCTGTCCTGTTCATGGGAACAGAGCACCTTCACCAGAAGCAGCCCTGCATTGGCAGGGTGGTTAGGGCTGCTTTCAGGAGGAATTGTGACTGCTTAATTTGGGAGCAGCATGGGAAAAACCAGAGTTATTCTCCACCCAGGCTGGAGCAGGGATGTCTGCGACACCAGCCTGTCCTGCATCCTGTGGTTCCTGCTGGCAGCTTGGCCACGCTGGTGTCTGCATGCCCTGGCAATGCCCAGCCTTGGCATGTGGGGCACTCAGTGTTGGTGGATAAAGAAAAGGCCTCTGTAATAAGTGAGCAGAACAAGGCTTGGCTCTCAGGAACTTTCTGAACTCACCCTATTCCCCAGTCACTGTAATGTTCCAGCAAATACTTTGTGAGACAGTTTTCACACTGCTTCTAGGAACACACAGAATATTCAACCAAAATGTCATGTGTCGTCTCCTTGACCTCTTGGCGCTCATTGATGCAAGTTTACCTCATAGCTACTATTTTCCTAATAAATTCTGTTTAGGGTTTGTTTTTCAAGCTCAAACGGAAAATCCCAAATTGTGTCATGACAAGAGTAAACACTCCTACATGCTGAAAATGTTCTGTTTTCCATTGCTCTTTTGCCAAAGTCTGGGGGTGAAAAAAGGCTCTCACAGGCTGAGTGTCGAGGGTGTAGTACAAGTGGGAGGTAGCCAACTTGGAGTCTGAAGCTTGTGTGTTCCTTCAACAACTGAGCTGCTATTGCCCTGATCCATCCACACAGGATCAATTAATCACAGGTTTCTCCTTAATCAACAGATGCAGCTATCCCTGCCCTGATTAGCAAGTGGAAGGAATGTTTTCCAGTGAAAAAAGTGTCATTAACTCACACAGGGCAGACCACAGCCAGCTTGAAGAAGTGTGAATCTTGCACATCTGGATGCTGGACACCTCTGGACCACAGCACTTGGAGACATGCTGGTGCAGCAGAGCTCCCTGAGGCTTCACCATCTCATCTGAGCTCTGCCTCTTTGCAAGTCTGAGCTCAGAGCAGCATTTCAGGGAAATGAAGGAATCAAATTCCAGATAGGCCTTGGGAAATGGGCTGGATGATGAGGTGCCTGAATTCTGCACACGGGCTCCAGACTTCTTCTCAGCTGCCATCTGACACAGCAGGTGCCTCAGTTTCTGCTAGAAAGTCTAAGCAAACCTGCCAAGACCTGGCAGAGCTCAGATACCTGGAGGCATGCATGGACCTCGTGGGATTCCCAGAAGAGCCATTCCTCTCCCACTCCTACCTATGGACCAAAGGGATGTTCAGATAGCTGGGACATGGTCCTTTGTGATAGCTACAGACGTGTGTCCTTGCAGAGAACCTCCCCTCCAGCTCATCTGAGGCTGGACTATCCGTTCATGCTTTGTGAGGTCAGACAACCTTTAGGTTATTAAAGACATACGCCCTATTGAACTCCTATCACTTTCTGTACACAGTCAAATACCCATCAGGTTGGTGGACAAAAGGAGGGGTGAGCTGGAGGAGAAATAATGTTTTCAAATCTTGGGTTTGATCTCCTACATTTCAGGTGTGTGTTTTCAATCTACAGCTAAGTGAGAGGGTTGGAGAAAAGGCAGATCGGCCTTGAAGACACAGTAGCAGAGGATTCACAGCTGAGTTATGTACCTAACTGCATGGCAATGTTTAATTTGTTTTTTTAATTAATTTTTTCCCATATTACCAAGATCTCCCTTCACATTTTAAGTGCAATTTCTAAGCTGCAGAATCTTTGTCTTCAGCACACTCCGGATCTGAGCTAATGTCTATAAAATCAGAATACACTTTAAAGGCTGATTTTTTGACAGACTTTCTCTTCTGTTATACTATATTTACCCCACAGATTTCAGTGAGGAACTCATTTTCCATGTAGGGAAAGGAGGATAGTTTTACCCTGAATGAAGCCAGCTTTGAGGTCTGACTGATGAACACATGTTCAAGCACGGTGTGTCCTCATGTCAGTGGTTTCCCAGGCCTTTCTGAAGAGGCAGGCTGACATCTCAGCTCTCACATGTGAGAAATCTCAGTGCAACCGAAGTAAGTGACAAAATTGTCACTGATTTTCCACTGGGAGTGGTTTCACTGAAAGCAATTAGAGCTCAATAGCAGAAACACAAAAACATCTCAGATGATAACGTGGCCCAGACGCTCCTGCTGGAATGAGAATTGTCTTGCTGAGATATCTTGCTGGGGAGAAATACTTTGAGAAGGATTTGCTCATTGCTCCCATGTATAGGAAGTGGGGTACTGAGTTAACTCCTTCCATCCCTGCAAAGGGACCTGAATTCTCACAAGGTGAACCATCAGATCCCTCCTTCTCAAGCTGGACACTGCACAGCTGAGTTTCCCAAAAAATGCTCAGAAATGCTTGGCTCTGGGGTTTGTCCTGAAAACTTTTCCTGACACATCCAAAGTCAATCCCAAGTCTGCCAGAAAGGCTTTGGAGCCAAAATATTAACCTTTCACTTTTCATTTCTGTCTCCACTGAGTTTAGTCCTGCTCCCAGGGAAGAAGCCACAGGCTCCTGCTGCAAGCTGCTTTGCTCAGGCCGTTCACTGCTCATGTCCAAGTGTTTTTGCAGGAGAGAAAAGGCAGCTCCCCACCAGGCTGGCTGCTGAGGAAGGTGGACAGCAGCTAAGGAGATTTTTAACACTCCAAGAGCTTCGTCTGCTCTTTCTCTTCACTGGGTGAGCTGATTGGCATCCAAGACACGTTTAATCCTGCTCTGCGAAAAGGCAATATTTTAACAACTAAATGGCTCCTTCACCTGAAACCTCACATTTTCCAAGAAAACATGCCAAGCTGGGTTTGAAAATCTGCATGCAAATGTATCATGGGATATGTGTGATAATTTCATTACTTTCTATGACACTTCTTGTGAGGATAGCAGCAGGCCTTTGTGTATTAATGCAGAGACTGATTCATTTTCCAGAATTCCTTACCTTATGGTAGATAAGACAAGTATAAATGTAAAATACAGGGCTTGCTTCATCCACAGGCAAGTCCAGCTGTTTCAGGGTGGAAGCCTGCCATGGTTTCACAGTTCATAACTGCAGTGTGTAAAATTCTCGAGCTGAAATTTTGTTTCTCCCACATACTGTAAATGTTGCCACAAGCTACGTGTAACAAGGTGAGGAAGGGGATGCTGACTTCACCTGTTAGTAGAAGGGGAATGGTCAAATTCTGCTTTTAAAGCAATCTTTCATTGTGCCTTGACTCATCTTCATTTTTCCAGTGAAGAAAGCAGGTTTTTAGCAGCTGAGCTTCCACCAGGATGAATTTTCCGCAAATGTGTCAAGGCAAAGAACATTTAACAAAGATGCTCCTTAGAAAAACAAAGGAGGAGTTCATCAGACTGGGTGGGTGAGGATAGTGATTGAACTGGGAAAAAACTTAGCATAAATATGAACATAAATTAATGACAAAAATAATTGAGTACAGACACTGGCACTGAGTCGAAGAAACATGGAATATGGGACGGTGTGAGAAGAAAGCAACAGAGCTCCTAAATGTATTGTTTGACTGGTCAGAAGGATGCCAACTGGTGGGAAAGTAATGAGAGTAACTGCAAACATTGGGATTGAGGAGGTGTGAGCAGGAAGGAAGAGAAACCTTAAAAGAGGAAAAGTAGGCAGTGTTAATAAAAATGGGACCTGAGTCATAGAAAAATAAAAAAACTGTGAGTGTGGCAGGAGAAATAATGAGTTTTGGGGCAAAACCCCAACGTACAGGGAGGTTACAGCCCACTTCATGGCACGAGAGCTGGTCTGAATAGGTGGTTTTACAAATGATATAATAGAAGAGACCTAAACCAGCAGCAATACAGGTTGGCAGTGGGCCCTGTGATCCATCTACTCACTGTATCTGTCCACCATGGGATTTGTTTTCCCTCCAAGTGCTGGGCTGACTCACACTTTAATGTGTTTGCAGTTGCACAACTGCTTTTGGATTTCTGTGAAACAGGCAGACAGTTCTTTTGCCCTCCAAACTTGTCTCTTTTATGAGCTTTTGATGCTGTTGTTGTGTGTGTTTGACTGAGAATCAGAGCCCGTGACCCTGTGGGCTGGAGGGGATCCTTCTCCTGGCTCATCCAGGAAGAATCCTGGGTTCCATGTAACATCATAAATGTCCAAAGGCCAAACTCATGCTGCTGGATGCACGAGCTCAAATGACCCAGGGCTCAGAGCCCAAAGCTGCTTTGAGCAAAGGAGACACTTGCACTCTGCCCAGCTCATGGAGACTGATGTTTTGTGATTATTTTGTGATTAATTACCTTTTTCAGTCCATTGTGGAAGGAGAAAGGCCTTTCAATAGGAAGAGCCACGGGATGTGTGCAGTCAGCCTGAGACTTGTGCTCTTTACAAATTATATGCACTTAAGAACTGAAGTCATTTAAGCCAGACAAGTTCCTCTCGAAATGACAGTTCCTGAGGAAATGGATTGTTTAGTTCAGGACTGAACTTGCACTCTCTTGGGCAGAAAGAGCCAGAATCAGAAGTCAGCAGGATCTGTGGAGTTTTTTCCCTTCCAAGGGAAAAGGACGGCAGGAGATGGAATGACATTACTGCAGTGAAGAGGGGGCAGCTCAGAGGTCCTGACTCCCATCTTGACCCATTTGCAAGAAGAAAATTTATTTGACTTCCTGTTATATGTTTTTTTTGTTTGCCTTTTTTTTTTTTTTTGCTTTGGCTACTCTTTTCTTTGCACACCCTGAGCTTCATTAAAAGGCCATTTATTTCACTAGTTTGTGCATCAAGCTAATTATATCCTGTGCACAGCACACTTGCACTGGATAAGCCAAAAGGGACATCTAGGACTGGATTCATTAGAAACACTTTTTCATTTTATAGTACTATAAAATATAATGATACAGCTCAGTCCCAAACTTGCAGTAACCAAATTTGTATGGCACGAAATCTATTCCTCCTAATTTGGACTTCCTAGTTGAAGTTTCAAACACTATTCATTGCTGTGTTTTTTCTATCTCTGGTCAGTGCCTCATTGAAAGGTGTCAGGAATGATTTAACCAGTAAAATTAAATTGTTGTTTTTCTATCAAGAGTAATGCCTAGGGTTGGCCAAAATGGCATAAAAGATTCAGGAACACATTGATTTAAAAATAACTTTTAATTCCAACATAATGTGGCTCCAAGGCCCCTTTTAGTGAGATACTTTAAAAAACATAAATATAGGCAGTACTGGCCTCGAAAGAATTTATATGCTGGAGGCTCTGATCCCACCAATATAAATCTGTGTCTAGATGGAGGATTCTATCTGGTGGAAAGTTCAGTACTGCTAATGGTTATTGAGCCAGAAATTCCCCCATTTAAATCTCAGCTCCCCAGCTGAGCTTGAGAGGCTGAAACTCCCCAACATCAGAGAGAAGGAAAAAACAACAGAGAGAAGAAAGCTGCTCCCGAACCAGATACCAACAATGACACTTTTATAGCCAGTTATTTCTAATTGCAGCTGTGCCATAAATAACACAAGATAGCCCTTTTAAAATTGTTTAGAATCTGGAAGCCTAACTAATAATTTCCAAGCAACAGAACTTTCACTTCTAACAGGATGGAAGAACAGGAGAATTTGGAGCATGACTGAGGAATGTCATCCCACAGCTCTGTAGCCTGGAGGTTTTCCAAGACCGCCCTTCCCTGGTGCATTGATGTGCTGTACCCCACAGATATCACCGGACAGAAGATTTTTTGGGGCAGATTTTGCCTAAAGTAAGGCTGTTTGGTAGGCCCTGTGCCCCAGTGTTTGTTTTGAGCTGATTGTGTGAAAAGGGGAGCAGCCCCTGCTATGCTGGGTCACTCCTGAACCTGAGATGCCCTGAAGCCATCAGAGCCAATATATGGAAGATTTACCCCCTAAAAAACACAGACTTCTCTGTATTTGACTATAAGTGCTTGGATCTTCATGACAGAAGGTTTACTCTGGCTGGACCAGGGTCCCCTGAGTTCACAGCCATGAAACCACCAAATGGCAAGACCAAACCTAAACTGTCCCAGAGGAAATATAGATGTACACAGTACCTGATGGACACAAAATTAAACCACAAACTTGTTTCAGAAGGACCAAGGAGAAATCTGCTGGAAATGAAAATGTTTTGTTAACTTGTTCCATAGCTGGATTTAACAATAATATTTTCAAACAGGGTTTGGAAGCGGATTTGAACTGAGTATGTATGAGCAGGACACCAAGAGATTTCATTTTAAATTCCAGACATTGGGATTTAAGTCAAAAAGTGTTCACGGCATCTTCCCTCTTTGCTTTCCACCAGTTCTCTGACAGAAAGTATTTCTCCTTCTGGGAGGGCCTAGCAGCACAATTGCCTTCTTTCCCAAATATTTGTTGGAATCACCTCCCATTTCAGAAACCAAAGGAAAAAAAAGAAAAATCATTAGAATTTCTCATTAATCAATATTAACTTTGATGTTAGCCTCCCCTATGAGCAGAAGCCTTTCTCACAAAGGAGGAGCATTCTCAGGCTGTGATAAGAAAACGAGTTATTTAATCAATATATTTTCCAGCGTACGTGTTCTTTGGCAGAGGCTTTGAGTTGCCTCTTCTGAGTGTGTCTCTGCTCAGAGATGTGTGTGTGTGTGTGTGTGTGTAAGCTTTCCTGCCTCAGAAAACAGAGCTGTTGGACACGGACAGGAATGTGTCTGGCATCTTTAGAAGAAAAGGCTCAGAAGGAAATCAGTGTTTGAGTGAGTTTTGCAAGACATCCAGCCCTGACTGCTTTGCGGTCAGCGTTCCATTCCAAACTTGCTAATGGTGAGCTGTGCAGACCGTGTCTCTCACCAAAGAATTTTGGAATCATGAGAAAACAATGAGCTGGCCGTTAGGAAAGATTAACCTCCCAATCTTAATCCTTCCAACTATCGCTTTACATAAAAAGGGCATTCATGTCTAAACCACTGCTAAAGACTCTTGGATAAATTTCTCTCCTAATTCCACCGAAACTGTCATTTCCACACCAAATATACAGTGATTTAATGTGAGCTGGCTACAGTATTGTTGCAGTAGTGCTCAAACTGCCATCTCATATGGGAGTCCTGTTAATGTGCATTTACACAGAGAAAATTTACAAGCTGAACAGACAAGAGACACAAAGGATTGCAGAGACAAGAAGTATTTTTATATTTTAGGCAATAAAGCCTCATACTAATAAGATGATTTGCTCATAAATATATAAAGAGTTTGAGAAGGAATGTGAAATAAACCCAACTGTGCTAAATCCTGCACCATCCCTCCCTATTGCTTTATAAAGGACATTAGGGCTTAGTTTATGGTGGAAAGGGCAGGTTGTCCCTTCTGATTTCACTGATGCATCCACGACCAGAACAAAATGTAACACTTCAGAATAACTAAAGAAAGAGTTTCCCAGGGTAAGTCTGCTGTCAGTCCCCTGCAACAACAGCATTTTAGGCCTAGGAGCAAAAGGATGCTTAGTGCCTGTCACTTACTCAGGCATTTTAGTTCTTGCTGCTTTCCTAAGCAGGACCTAGTCTGCTCAATAGTGCTCAGGATACTGGTTTTTAAAGTCAGAAATAAAGAATTTTATCAAGATAGGGTGGGGTTTTTGCCTTTTTTTTAATCTACCTGTGACCTCCCTGTAAATATGTGGCCAGTCTCTCTCAGTGCTACACTGCCTGGCTAGTGACATTAAACTGGTGGTTGAGACCTTGACATCATCTATCTATAAGGTTGTATGGCAAATCAGTGCACTTTAGGTTGTGAGAACTGTGGAGACAGCAGCTGGATCCTCATGGATTCTCATGGATTCTCATGGAATTGCAGCCTCTGTGCTCTGGTGGCTCCAGGTGAGGTGGAGAGAGCAGCCAGCTCTGCTCCTGTACTACCTACACATCCATCCTGGGAAACCTTCTTGTTGATCATCTGAATGTGGCTTTCAGTTAACATGTTTTGGATAGCAAAAAAATTGAAAAAAAAATCCATCTTGCCCAAGTTTGGGTTCTGACCCTGCTGTAAGGGCTTGGGAAGGGTCTGGTGATGCTGAGCCCAATAACACAGAGGAGTGACACTGACTGCACGGATGCCACCACGGAAATGCAGACCTGTGTGATAGGGCAGCGTGGAGGGATGTGTGCTGTGTTCCAGTGCCTCTGCAAAGGGAGATTTTTGGTGCCAAGGCTCAGCAGCTGTAACTAATCCAGTTGCAGGTCTGCCTCTGGCACCAAGTGCTGCAGTTCTTAAGCCAGCACAAGTGGTCAGCGCTGTCCTTGACAAGAAAAACAAACTCACAGCAAGAGGACTGACAACTTGCAAGTGTTGTGGACAGAGAAGTTTCTGGCACTCTAGAGCCTTTCTATTATTGCAGTGCACCAAATGGAAGCCTGCATAAAGAAAGGGAAGAAAGGGCCATCTGGTTCTTAGGTCTTAAAGGTCTTTCACATGGAAAACTGGGTCCAGTTTCAGGCTCTTCAGTGAAAGAGAGACACGGACATGCTGGAGGTGATCAAGCAAAGGGCCATGAAAATTCTGGAGGGGCCGGAGCATCTGCCCTGAGGGAAGGCTGAGAGACATGGGACTGTTCAGCCTAAAGAAGAGAAGGTTGGGGGTCCTTGTCAATACATAAATAAATAACTGAAGAGAGGGTGCAAAGAAGACACATGAGATTCTTTTGGTGATAAAGGAGTGAGAGGCATCAGGCACAAACTGAAACGCAGGAGGGCTCCTCTGAACATCAGGAAACACTTTTTTACTGTGAGGGTGACTGGCACATATTGCCCAAGGACTCTGTGGTGTCTCCAACCTTGGAGATGCTCAAAAGTTGTCTGGACACAGTCCTGAGCAACCACTCCTAAGTGCTGCTTCTTGAGCAAGGAATTCAGACAAGATGATCTACTGAGGTCCTTTCCACCCTCAATCAATTTGTGATTCTGTAAATGACTAGAAGGCTTATGTGGCTTTACAGCTGCCAAAATGCTGAAAAAAATTTTGAAAAGTCATGCATAATACTGCTCCTGGTCTTCTGGCTCAGACCAGTTTGAGCTGTGCCCTTCCTGGGTGCACAAGCACTGTCTGTGATATAATGGGTGCTGTCCATGTGCCCTTCCTTTCTCAGGAGGTAAAGCAGAAACAATCTTTTATATTTTCAGGATGTGCAAGGCTCCCACTCCCCTCCTTCAGCAGAGGTGCCTGCTCTGGGCTGCTGTGCTCACTGCAGAGCGTCCCCAGCTGCAGCAATATCTGTTGTGACAGCAGGACAAGGCACGTGTCAGGAGGCACAGGAGAAAAATGGCACAGCAGCCATGCTAATGCTCTCCCTGATAATGCAGCTGGAGAGCTAAGAACCATTTATCCTTGCTGCTGGATGAAACAAATCAAAGAAGGCAGCTTCACTACACAATGTCCACTATTGTGTCAACAGAAATTATCCAGATGGGAGTTCATTTTGCCACACGACTCAAAGGTTTTTTAAAATGAATTGGAAAAATTGATTAATATCTTGGCTCCTTTGTTGGACTTCTTATTGTATTTGGGTGCAGTGAGCAGCATTTCCTGGTCAAATGATTTTTAAGGTGGCTATTGTCTGTTGAAAGAATAGGAAGAAAAGTAAAAAAAAAGAAAGAGTTTAATTTTCTGGAGCTATCACCACCATCTATGCCACAATTGCACCTGCAAGGCCCTTGCAGTGCAGAGCTAACCCATGCAGGAGACCATCCTCATTCCAACGGGGGCAAAGGCTCCTTAAGTTGCTCCAGGAGAATCTGACTGTTCCAAAACCAGAGGTGATGCATGTAACAGACCCAGAAATGAATCCAGTCTTAGCTCAAAACTTTAACACCTGTATTACACTTCAGGCTGAGGAGCTGTTAAATGTTATGGGTTTCATACATATAGACGGGGAGCTATAGGCACACACAGACTTTAAACATAGATTTCTCCATCCCTGGAGTGCCTCCCATCCCATCTGCTGGCACAGCCTGGGTGGGAGCACCATCATCCCAGAGACACGACCTGCATGACATGTCCCTTCAGAGCCCTGGCGAGGCTGAGGCTCCTGCCTAGAGCAGGGCATAAATGCTTTTCCTGAAAGCACTAAGGCTCCTTGTCTGCCAAAAGCCAGCTCCAAAAGCCTGGAGCTTTAGTTAACAGAGATAACCAAGTGCATAAAATTTCCTTATTTAGTTCAGTAGCTGATTTGTTTGTAAGCTCTGAAGAACCACCCAGCCAGAGGAGATTTATCAGTTGTCTGGTCAGTCCTCTGGGCAAAGCCAGGGCTCCTGATTCCCTCCAGCAGTTCCCACATCAAACCCAGCAACAATAGACAAGGAAGTGTCAGTTATTAAATGGGCTGAAAACACTTTCCATTGTTAAGTAAAGGATTTCCTTATGATTTCCCATGCCAAATAATAAATTCTAAGTTATACAGTGTGTGCCATGACAGACCAGTACTGCTGTGAAGAAGATAAATATTAAAACCAAATGACATCTTCACCATTCCTTGTCAAAGCTGGCTCAGGACTATCCCCAGTAGGTGCAAGGCTGAGTTTAACTCTTGTTTTTCCCCTTCCTCTTCCATTCTCAACTGGAAGAGATGAAAGGGGAACACACCTTTTTGAGGGAGAGCTTTGCTCTCACAATGAGGAGGGCTTGTCCTCCAGCCATTGGAGTTGTGGAACAGCCTGGTGAGATCTCGCTGTGATCTTTTCCATTTCCCTGGAAGCAAGAAATGCAAACTTGTTCATTGCTTCATAAATACGGTAAGTGTTACAGTGAGGGGTTTTTTTTAATGGGGTTTTTTTTTTTCTTCCTTTTTTATCCTCCAGTAACCAGAAATTGCAAATGCTCAGGAAAAGAAGAAGGATTATAGGGGAGCCCAATTCCCTTGGGCAAGCTGTTGTACACGTGTACAGGAAATTGAATGCAGAAATTATTGCATGCAAGACTGTTAAAGAAGTGTTGGGGTTATAAAACAGGTCTTTCAGCTGCCACCCATTGTGGACATTCCAGTTGTAAAGGGTCAAGTTTTAAAACAAATCTGCTGTCACAAATTACATTTGTCTTTTTCCATAAACTAGAAGTTGTCAAAGATTTACAGGAAGGTAATTTTATTCCTTGTTACTTTAACTCATTTATCTTCTCTCTGAATTTAAAAAGAAGGAGAAGGAGAAGGAGAAGGAGAAGGAGAAGGAGAAGGAGAAGGAGAAGGAGAAGGAGAAGGAGAAGGAGAAGGAGAAGGAGAAGGAGAAGGAGAAGAGAAGGAGAAGGAGAAGGAGAAGGAGAAGGAGAAGGAGAAGGAGAAGGAGAAGGAGAAGGAGAAGGAGAAGGAGAAGGAGAAGGAGAAGGAGAAGGAGAAGGAGAAGGAGAAGGAGAAGGAGAAGGAGAAGGAGAAGGAGAAGGAGAAGGAGAAGGAGAAGGAGAAGGAGAAACCCATTGGTTTGGTAGAATTTATTAGGATGCAGTGCTATAATAACTTCTGTTCTTGGTCTGCTGAAATGTCCATGAAAACTCTGAGGGTCTTTTCCAACATGCCTTAGCTCTCTTGAAAAAGGGTTAAAAATAAATAGAACACAAAAATCTTACTGTGCTTGATGTGACTAATTTATTACATACATTCTAATTTATTACATAAATTCTGTTCTCCTGATCTGGTATTCCACCCTTTGCCAGGTGAGATCACAGCACATACTGGAAGTGAGATGGCTTGTTTCTAAATAATTGTGACGATGAAGAGTTTGATATTCAGATCCTCAGTTGCTACCAGGAATTTTGATTACACTTCCCTTTCTCTGCCTCTGCTTTTCTTCCTGTTTTCAAGGCAACAGGTGAAAAGATTTCTCAAGGCCAATTGCAGAATTAAATTTGAGATTATGGTGCAAGGAGCTACAGCACCAGTTAATTTAATTGGTTTTGAAAGAGGTAAAAGGAAAACAAGCTTATAGCCCCATCACTGAAATAATATTCTAGAGGTGTGCTACTTCATGCTGTTATTTTTCCTGAAATTCATCTGAATTTTGTTATCAGCAAATCAAAAGCTGATCTTCCAAACTTTTCATAAATTCTGATCTAAATACTTTTTTTACTTGAAGACAGACACAAAATACATTCTTAAACACTGCTGCTCAATTTACACCCTGGCTATTAATGTTTCATCTGACTGTTCTGGTCCTATTTATTACTCCTTCAGACTCTATAAATGCACAGGAAAAATCCCCCAAGTTTTTCTTTTCAGGCCTCAAATTCAGTTTTGGTGACTCTACATGAACTTTGAAGCTCTGGTTGGAGCCAGTCACTAGGAACTGCAGCTCCTCCTTTGCAGAGGCTTAGTCCTGGTTTTGCAAAGAGCTTTTGTGTAATCAGTCAATTAGAGCTGTGACCAGTGATCCATATCAGCAACTGATAGGGAGTGCAGGCTTGGTACGCTTGGAATCCAGGTTTCAGCCTTTCTGCTGTGGTAGTCATTCTCAAACAGCACCAATATTCAAGGTATTACATCAATTTCTTCAATCCCTTGACTACAAACACCTACAGTCAGCTCTGTATTAATTATAGAAATTCTGGACATTGTTTCTTTCAACTTTTCCATCTATGCTTGCACTATTAGGAAAACCTCCCCAAAAGTGTTCTGTAACATCATCTGGAAGTGTAAATAAATGCTCTGATACAATTACAATCAGTTAATAACAACCAAATCCTGCTATTACAGCTCCAAGTGTATTTGTTTAAACTCTGAAATGGTGTAGTTAGATTGTTTGATCTCTTTGTAGAAACCTAACTTTAAAAGAATATTAAGCCTGAGTAAATTTTAATATTAAGCCCAGAGAAGTGGGTGCTTACTTAAAGGCCACATATTTAACAAGACACTTTAATAGCTGCTGTTCTGTAAGAAAGAATAATTGGGGAAAAAACTTCAGAGCTTAGCATTATTTTACATTTTCCCCTTTCAACGACCCCCTTAGATCACATTTGCTGAGATCTCTGTTGTTATAAAATGCTCACACGATTACTGACAATAGATGTTGAATGCAAATGTGTTCTCCACTACTTAGAATGGCATGAATACCTTTATTTGCTGTGCATAGTGCCTGCCACTGCCTTTAAATACTCAAATGTGCTGTAAGTCACTTGCAGTCAGTTTGACTTAAATATTGCTAATTCATTTCTGGGTGTAGTTTTATGTACTTAATACTGGAGGAGCCACCAGAGCCTGAGAAGTTGTGAGCATGTCATGGGAAGCCACGTCCAGGGCAGAAGCAGCTTCCACCTTGGATGAACCCCTGAGAGTAAGAACTGGCAGGAGAGCAGCATGGGCACAGAGCAGCAGGCCTTGTTTGCTCTGAGATTCAGGGATTGCTCCTGAATTCAGAGATTTGCTCATAGACATCAGATCTCAGGCACAGGGATGCTCCTGAGGATGCCTGACTGCTTCCCAAATGGACCTGAGGGGTGAGCAGGCAGTGCAGGGACAGATGAACAGGCACGTTTGCTGAGCAGGCACTGAGGAGGCAAATCCTTCATGCAAGTGGCTGTCCACAAGGAAAATGGCACCAGGAAGAGTGAGGAGGGTTATGGGCCTGAAACTCAGATGTTCAGGAGAGAGAACATCTGGAGATGTTTGGAGAAACCAAATGAGTGGATGCAGCAGAAACTGTTTGGTAGTTAGAGAGGGAAAAATCCTGGGACTCTGCCAGCGGCATTATTTCTGCCATTTCAGCTGACTACATGAACGTTCTTCAAGAAGAAAATGAGTTCTCAGGTTTTCCCCTGAGGACCAGGTCCTGTGGACTCATCCAGTTCCCCACTGCAGTGCCAGACAGCAACCATCAGAGCTGCCTTCTCAGCCCCCTCCTTACCACACAGGTGTCTCTGGGAGGGATGTACCACCACCTGCAGTGCCCTCCTCCTCCTCCCCATGGCAATACGTGGTGTTGAACAAGTTCTGCGTCACCTTCTGAGGCATCTGTGTGCCAGGCTTGCTCTAACTTCTGATAACCATTGTCACATCAGCCTGCCTCACTGCCTGGCCTAGGGCACTTTAAACACTTTGGCATTTCAAGGGAAAACGTATTTAAGTGCCTGAAACCCAAAATGAAGGTGGGTCAAGCAACTGGACTCTCAGCATGGGAGGATGGAATTCAGGCCACACACAGGCCCGTGAGACACACTTTAGCTGGGTGTGGAGCTCATCCTTTCTGCGGACCATGGGTACCTAGTACAGAAGCCAAGTACCTTCAGGAATCAAATAGGATGAGGTTCACCACTGTTTCTCCAAAGACTGGAAAGAGAGAGACAGAAAAGACTCACTCTTTCAAAGCATGGCTGCAGAGGAGAAGGGCCCTGGTTTTCCATTGCTATCTCTCTTCTCTAAAAATGTGACAGAAAACAACCTGTTGGTGAGGACCACGAGTAACACTTTTACCCGTAGGATCTTGTTGATGCTGTTTGTTTATCCATCTCCATGGACCTGACTTGGCTTTGGTGGGAAGGGTGTGGGCATGCAAGGACACCTGTCCTGGGATCACAGTCACCATCTCCTGCTCTCCTGGGGCATGGTGGATCCAGACTATTTGAACCCCATGGCTCAACCAGAGCTTAAACAGAAAAATGGCACCCTCCTGTGGCAATGGTTTAAAAAAAAATTAAATAAATAGCTGTGACTAAATTCAGAGCAGGGTCTAATCCTATCAGCATGTGTAATCCCCATGTACACCCACCAAAGGAAGCTTCACGAGGGATGAAGGTGCCCCTCTGCTTGTACAAAAAACATTGGGATTTGAGTTCTAGGGCAACGCAGGGAGTGCACCAGAGCAGAGCCGAGGCAAAAAGCCTCCAAGGTCAGGCAGGGAGCCCTGCAGTGGGCTTGGAGGCAACTGCTCAGCAGCACGGAGCCACTCTGGATCCCAAAGTCCACATCCGGACAGCTTCAGAGCCTACATCCTTTTTTTGGACTTGGCTCTTTGTCAAAACCATAGGGTACAGTGCCTGCATGGACTTCAAAGGGAGGACGCCAAATGTGATTTGGCCCAGGCAGTTACGACCATTTATTGCCAGCATCTTTCTCAGATACTGCTGCCAAGGGTTAAAATGTTTACATGCCCCCTGATTTTAAATGGACCGGGTAGCATGTCAAATGCCAACGAGAGGGACAGCTGGAGTATCTAAACCAAGAGCTTTGATCTTGGTATCTGTAAAAAAGAGGTCATTTAGTCTCCCCAGGAAGCACAGACATTTAGAAGGTCCCCGTACAACTCATGCAAGTATTTTATTAACAACAATTTCTGTTCACATTTAGGTAGGTGGTGTTACTACTTACTTAAATTCCTCTTATATATACATGTATATGCATATATGTGTATGAATATCTGCATTTTTTGTGTGTGTGTATGCATATATGTACACATCCATATCTCATATACACAAATCTGTGTGCTTGTGTGGTTATCTGTGTGCTTTCCAATGTCCAGCATTTCTGTGCAGATGTACTGATCTGTCTAACATATTTGCAAACAAACTACAGTGATTTAAGCATTATATTTTATCTCTAAGTCAGTGTTTGCAGAAGTAACCTGAAAAATTTGTCTGTATGAGATGCTTTGAGTAAACCTGCAATTGTAATAAGAGTGTGTGGTGTTTTCAAGAAGATGCAGGCATGAAACACAGACTTCATTGTGCTGTAATCAGGTCTGACATTGATTCAGAAGAGAAGAATTCTAAAATACAGTATTGCACAGGGGAAATACTTTTATTCTTTAGTGGAGGATTTGGTGGTTAGTTCACAATGCAATTAAAATAGCCACCAGATGTTTATGACTTCAGGCAGCAGTTAACTTTAGTGTCTCTGATAGCTGTCCTTTGCTTCTTTGTCAGAATAAATAAGTTTTTTTCTGTGCTGGAGGAAAAAATCCTTATTTTTTTAAACATACAGCAGGGGGGTGGGTATGTATTTCCATTTGGCAGAGCTCATGTTGTTCTGTGACAGACTTCTAAGAAATTATAATCTTAAAGTTAAAATAAAATCTCTCTCCAGGATGAAATAAACATATTTACTCAAATGAGAGATGAAATGTACAGTAACATCATTAAACTGAAGTGATTTGTGAGAAGCAGCATTGTAAAAGGCTGTGGCTTTTCCAGAGCATATAATAAATAGAAAGATAATTTTTTTTTCCATTGAATAATAGGATTATTAGTATGCAATTTTTCTAAAAGACACATTTAAAGAAAGCCTGCTGGGCTCCTATTCTGGCAATTTTTTTAGAGTCTGCTATTCTCATTTGTTTCAGGGCTATTAATTTTGAGGCCACATTATATTCAAATTATATTTGATTACCAGGCTCAGTAAGCGATCACAGTTTGTGTTCCATCACTCAAAGGAAAGTTAATAAATTAAGCTATACACTAACATTTTAAGAAATAAATTATTGAAGTTCTGCAAAACAAATTAAAAAAAAATAAGTGAAAAAAGTTATAGTGACCTGCTTGGCACCTTATTTAAATGAGAAGGAGAGCTCCAGACAGAGGGTAAAAAGTGTCCTAACTTTAAATGCTGTATTTCAGCTCTTCAGTCATGTTTGAAATGATGTCTTGACAAAGCAATCAATAATTTAAGATTTTAAACTTATGGAATAGCTCAGATAATATGGAAATAGATAAGAGATTTGTATTCACGGGTACATAGCAATTTTAAATAGCTAAATAACAGTATGATTTTCAGAAAGAAAATTACGGCATTAGAAAAACCCCACAAAGTGGAAAGAAAATAATAGATAATAAGAGAACATTTTGGAGGTGTTGAGAAGGTCTTGAAGGTCTATGTTCCTGCACAGAAACTGGCAGTTTCTCACCTAAACCAGGCAGTGGCATGGATCTGTGCTCATGGGCAACCTTCCAAACAAACAAACCAAAGGACTTGAATTTGCTTGGCTCTGCTGAGCCCCGATTACTCAAAGATTTGATGTTCAGTCCCTTGGGGCTTCCAGAAGTGATCCCCAGAGCATGGAGCCGCCAAGATTACTGCTCCTCTTGGAAAAAGAGCCTTGCAAGATTGCAGTTTGGGCTGTTGTGCACAAACACATCAGCGGCTGTTCGGGGTCGGAAGGGAGGTGAAGTCGATCCCCCCTTCCCTAGGCGGCTGTCAAAGTCTGGAAGCTGCTGCAAAGCATTTCAGCTGGGACAAACAGGCATTTTCCCCGCTGGAAGGCTGCTGCTCTCCCCGTTCCCATCTCACTGCGTCTCTCTGGCAATGCTGATGCCAGGAGCCGAGGCTCTGGTCGTGCTCATCAGCTCCAGCCCCAGGGGCTCTCAAACGGGGCACTCAGAAACACCCAAAGTGACACAGGGTGGGATAGCAAAGGCTCTGACACCACCCAGAAACACATTCAGCATTAACTCCTCAGTGTCCCTATTATGGCAATCATTCATTGAAAGAGAAATGTGGGGTTTTTAATTTAAATTTAAGTACACTGTGGTTTTAGGATATGCAAGTCACAGGGTGCATTAACTCCTCAGTGTCCCTATTATGGCAATCATTCAGATTGAAAGAGAAAGTGTGGGGTTTTTAATTTAAATTAAAGTACACTGTGGTTTTAGGATATGCGAGTCACAGGGTGCATTGCCTCCTCAGTGTCCCTATTATGGCAATCATTCATTGAAAGATAAAGTGTGGGGTTTTTAATTTAAATTTAAGTACACTGTGGTTTTAGGATATGCAAGTCACAGGGTGCATTGCCTCCTCAGTGTCCCTATTATGGCAATCATTCATTGAAAGAGAAAGTAAATAAAGTACACTGTGGTTTTAGGATATGCGAGTCACAGGGTGCATTAACTCCTCAGTGTCCCTATTATGGCAATCATTCATTGAAAGAGAAAGTAAATAAAGTACACTGTGGTTTTAGGATACGCAAGTCACAGGGTGCTGGGTTTGCTGGCGGTGTTGTTCCAGTAAATTTGCAGTTCGTGCCTCCTGCCACCCTGGAGTGTGGGACTGAGGGGGAGAAGGAAGGACTGCAGCAGGACAAACAGTTAATCACCCAACAACCAGAAACTGTATTTTTGTAGAATACACGTGAAATCAGGGCATGACACCAAAATCGAGACCAGCAGGTCAAAGGAAGTCACCCTTGCATTTCACTGCAGGCTGCCTGAGGTAATGGAAGGGCTTATTTTGCTCTGTCTCTGATCCTGGAAACTCAAACTAGACTCTGAATGAGCAACACTACTCCTGAGCATGCAGGTCTTCAACAGCATGATTTACAAAAATCTGATTTTATTTATTTTAACCAGCTTTTCATGACTTGATAATATTTCTTGGTAATAGGGTTCAGGTGTAGAAATATATCACAACACAAATCCCTGCCTCAAACTGCTTCTGGCCTCTTGTGTACAAATTGCTGTGTCTCAGCTGCCACTGTTCTCTCTCCAAAACCCAAACTTTGTAAGATTTTATTTTTAACCTGCTGTAGGTGGTAGTGAGTGTCTAAAATCAGTGTCAACCAGTTTAGCAACATCTTCTAGTCAATGCTGCAGAATTGTCCCATTATTGTGGCTATATTTTTTCCTTGCTTAGTTCCCTTGTTGCATTTTTATTAATTTCCACCACGGATTGCGTATTGCAATTAGGAGAGAATGATGACGTTTGTTTCAAGGCTGATATTTCCTTCTGTGTTTTCTGTTCTGCAAATAGTTCCTTACTTTATTATAAGAAGTTAAATTAACCAGATTTCACAGCCTGAACTTGTTCACCACTTACTGTGTTTTGTCCTGTCCTTCCTTCTCTCTGACCCCTTTTTGCTGGTGCTTTTCAGCCTCATTTCAGCTTTAGGGTCCGGGGCTTGCAGACACTCCCCCACTCAGACATTCCCCCTGTCAATGGCACTGCTCAGATGTGCAAAGTAATTCAAATTCTGGAGAGCAGGACATGAACCAGCAGTGATCTGAGTGAAAACCAACCAAGCAGGCTCCAGGAAAGCTTTTCTGAGCCACGATGATTTCAACGTGCTAAAATTCACAAAATGCGAGGCAGATGTGCAGTGGTTGGGAAACGATGTTGGCCATGAGATAAGAGCTGGGATAACTTCTGACCCTCCTTTTGATGTTCTCCATGTGATGGTGCACTGCTAGCAGGGTCACCTAATGCAAAACAACAAATAAGCAGGGAGGCAAAATGCAATTGGGAGGCATTCAGCAATGGTTTGAAAAAGCCTGTTTTCAGCCCACTGGAAGCTGTCGCAGGGCTGTTTGTGTAACAGCCTCCCTGTTGCCCAGAAACAGCACATGAGACTACTGAGTGTCTGCAGAAACTCAAATCTGGTTTGTTTGGCTTGGATGTGCAGGAAAACTGATTTCTAAATGTTACTTCAGCTTTGAGTCAGTGATTACTTTGGTACTTTTACAAGCCTTGCCTGGATATGGGATGTTAATTGTTGCTAATGAGTCTGTCCACCAGAGTAAGCTGTGCAGGGCAGAATCACAGAACATAATTCCTCTACCAAGTCTCCAGAGTCTGACCCTGGTGTCTCCAGCATTTAAGAGCAACAGCCCAAAATCTTCTCCTTCAGACCTCAGAGCTTTCTTCTCAATCCAGAACAGTAGCCACTTTCTGTTCCTCTCTCAGTCCCGTGGGATTTCTGAAATGGAGTGAAGCCAAGGTTCAGCTCTTGCTGACATCTTTGCACAGGGAGAGGACACTGGTGGGTGTGGGGCTGTGGGATACTGAATAGGGAAAGAAGAGTTTGGATATGGAGCTGGAAATCCATATTTCTATCTAGCTTAATCCATGGTGTGGCTGTGAGTAAAGGTGTACTGAGCTGCTTTATCCTGATGGCATTTTTTTTCTGTATTGACAACTTCTGTTCCGATTGCTTCAGTTAAATTTTCGTTGACCTTCCCTCTGCTACAGTACCTTAGGACCTATTTTTATGGCATTTTTTTGCAATCCAGCAATCATGTTTGCCTGTTTCATAGTAGCTCCCTTTGGGGCTCCCAGGTAAATAAATTTTAAAAAAGAACTAAAAAACTACATTAAAATATTCCCGTTTGGGATGGAGAGAAGACAAAGTTTGAGGAGTTTGAAAGATAGTGAAGCTTTATATCTTGCTTTAGTGGGTGATACCTGCCTGAACACATGTTATGGCCTTATTCACAAGGAAATATACCAACTTTAAGACCGAGTTTTGTGTCATAGCTGATAACCCCATTTATCTGCCTCTAGCTCACGAGGTTTCTTGTGCAAAGTCAAAATTGTCACACATGGCATTATTCCCCAAGTTACTCCAGCTATCCATCCAAAGTCACCACAAGGCTGTATAATGCCCTGAATTTCTCTTAATCTCATCCTCCACTAGAAGAGCCAAATAATGGGTGGGGTTTTTCCACCAGCAGTAAATGTCACTGGGGCTTGGCTGCTTCAGGCCAAAGGAAGGGCTAACGAGCTCAGAGACAGCAGCCCTCTTGGAAAATTCCCTGTGAGCAGCTGCTCAGCCTCAGGAGCATTGGATCCAAAGATCAAAGCTGGCAGAGCATCCCATGAGGAGGAGGGCAGTGATTCAGCCAACCACCCTTACGGTCAGCAGCCCCTGCAGAGGAGCCCTGTCCAACTCACTGTGCCCTGGGGAACAATTCAGATGGACAACATCGCATTCCCCACACAGAAATACTCTTTTGGTGTTATTCTAGATCATTTTTCACTCTGCACACAGTGTCTATATGTTTACATATTTCCAAATTCATTTCTGCAAGAAATCAAAGTTTTCCTGATGTCAGTAAGGTTTGCCCATTCTTGGGCTCATGAAGCCTCATGTTCCCAAATCCAACATCTTCATCTCACTGGTGGAGCTGTTACTGCAGCTCAGTCACCCTCCAGAACTGGAGACTGAGGTGTCTTTTCATTGACCCACTGTATCATTTTCACAATGCTGCTCCCTCATTTTGGGGTGGGATTTATCTTGTTCATCTGCTGTCTTCTCTAGGCTGAGTTAGTCCCCAGCCCTGCTGGATGCTGAGTTAGTCCCCAGCCCTGCTGGATGCAAATGCCTCTTTCCAGACTAAGGAAAGAGCCCATCCGGGCTGGGCCAGGGATGTGCTGCTCTTTCTGGCCATATCCAACAGTCCCCAAATTAAAAAAAAAAATAAAGCAGAGGGGGAAAAAATCCAAACAAAAAATTCCTCTTGAGTTACAGTGAGGAAATATCATGTTGCACGTTATTGAAGCTGCAGTTAAAATCACCTGGGCTATTGCACTTTGCACAGGTAACTCCTGCTCAGAGTTTGTTTGCTCATTGCCCAGAAATGGTGACCTGAGACACACAAAGGCCCATTGTCACTTCGTCCCCTTTCAGTTCCTTTGACTTGGTCTTGGCAAAATGAAAAGACAGCTGAAAGGCACCTCTATCTCCTGCCACTGCTGCTATTAAGGGACACGTTCTGCACAGTGGCCAGCCCATGTTTCAAAGCTTTTAAAATGTTCTTTGTCATGACAGTGCTACTGTCGGGTTCAAAGCAAATTCAGATAAGGTGGGATTTAAGAATTATAGAATTAATTATCAAAAGTTCCATTTTGTTAAGAAAACATGGTAGAGGTGAAATATTAATGTGACTTTTATTTTAGAAAGCACACTATTTACAGAGGAAGAATGTGTACTTATTTGCACATCAGAGTTGCAGTACTGGTAACTCATATTATTTATTCCTTGGGGTGAAATTAATATTTTCCCTCAAACAAATGCTAGTTAAAATTGCAAATCAAGTGGCTGAACAACTTTAAAAATTCTGATTTTTTTAGTTATTAACTTTAAAGAAGTAAATAATTTGAATCTTTAGATAAGAGAATTTTCCAGAGAAAAAATTACAAGAACTGATATCTGTTTATGGTTAGATTTTATTCCTACAGTCATGATGAATCTATTTCTTCTGTCTTCATTGGGACTAAAATATAGAAACAACAATAAAGTTATAATATCTGCCCCTCTGAATGGAAATCTTTGCTCTACAGAGGTTTTGTAGATCAGACTGGAATAATTTCCAACCTAAATTCACTTAACTACCTAGCAATTAAGGAATAACTTCTCAAATGTGTTTTTAATATTTAATTCCATTTATATATTTTTAGATATGTAAAATATAAAGGCAAGCAAACAAACAAAGGGGAACAAGCAAAGTGGAAAATGGTCACAGTAAAGGTTCACATGTTGAACTATTGAATGTATTAATTATTTTGTGCCTTACTTTCATGCTAAGGTTATTCCTGTGGAAGATAAAAATATTTCAGGATTCTCATAAAGTTGAACTTGGTCTAAATTAATAAAAGTTAGGTGAAAATTATAAATTATAATCTGATACAAGATAATTTTATGCTCACATGACTTTTAATAAGCAGAAAAAAAATTAAACTACATCCAAGTTTTATACAGCCTTATGATAATCACCGGAAATGTGGCAGTGCCAAATGTAGAATTTATTCCTACATTTAATAGCTAACAATATTATATATAATGTATGCAGTATTATACTATGTAAAAACGTTATAATTTAAAATTAGCAACATAGAACTACTTACAGAAAATTATTTTTATATACTTGTTCCAATATTTTTAAAAGTATATTATTGATCTATTATTATAATTGTTATATTAATATATAAGAAAAATATTATATTATTCTATTATATCAGAAGAAGAGTATTATTAAATATATATTATCACAACAACATGTTATATATATAAAATGTAACCACAAAATTGTGTTTAAATAGTTTATTACTTTTTCTACTTTTAATATCTATATTTTAAATACTATTTTAACTTATATTTTCATAATATTATTATTATTATTATCCTCTTTAATTTTGAGGAATAGGCTAATTTTTTGTGGCCTCTGTTTACTATAGGTTTCTATGTTCAAGTCATATATCATTAATATTTTCTTCATAAAATTCTGTAATTTTAGGAAAGGACTTTTCTTTATTTTCTCACATAATGTTACCTCTACTGAATATATGTGATACCCTACATGGGCTGGAATAGTCTGGTTTTATGCCATGTGGAGATTTCCTGAACTTGCATATCAGAAAAATAAACGTACACTCTACACAGCTCTAGCCTCTTTCAGATTTTTTTTTACATTTGTAACAAATTATTTCAGTATTATAGAGGAATGGTCACACACCTTTCTATTGTTTCACACTTATTCAGACAAAGAAAGATTTAACAGAAGACAAAATAAATAAGGAAAGGTTAATTTAAAAATCAAGAGGATTGAGCTATGTCGGTTTTCTTTTGCATTCTTTAGGTAACATTTTAAAGTTAGAAAGTATTTTAAAAATTGTGATAAATGGTCTTACTACCTCTGGAGAAATGAAAACAATTATGCACAGAGTTTTAATTAATTTTTTTTCTCTGTGCTATTTTCTTTCTAAATTTTGGTGCAGAACTGCATCAATAAATTCAGTAACATCACAGATTTTCACTTCTGAAAAAGAAAACCCATATCTCATTCTTAATACATTATTTAAGATCCGCTGCATTCTGTCCCCCTTTCCTCAAGTTATTCATAAATATATGACCAGCTATTAATGAGAATTGAAAATCCTCTGTCTCATCTTTGGTGAGCCCAAAGGCCAGCGATCACCTTAAAAGAAAAATCCTAAAAATAGAAGCTTTCACTAGAAATAAACATCAAAGCCCTTGATTAAATAATGGCTTTGGGTCTAGTGAGGAAAGGAAGCAGTGGCTTTGTCCTTCCTCTCTGAGGTCAGTCACAGTCATGGCAGGGTTCATATTTTATCCCCATTTCCAGTACCCTGGACCACTCTGCCTGGATTTCATCCAATGTCCTTTCAAGCCTGACCAGTATAAGGTGAATATCAATGCAAATAAATTCAAGGGCAAAAGCATGGGGCAGTGACATGTCTGCAAAACAAAAAATAAGGCTCTACAACAGCTGTGTGGTATCAGTTTTGCTCGATGCTGCAAAGACCTGGGGCATTACGCAAGCGGACAAGAAAAGATTTGATGCATTTGATAGCAGGTGTTTAGGAGGGATCAGTAATGTCAAGTGGCATCACTGTGTCAGGAACATCGAGTTTCAGGACACAACAAGAAAGGAGAAGATTGTGGACTTCCTAACAAGGCAGTGACTTCCATGGTGCCACCACGCCATGAGCATGCAGTGAGGCTGGAGGGTAGGGGAAGGTCTTGTGAGCTGGGTTTGCTCCTCCTGGCTGCCCAGCCCAACCTGAGACTCACCAAAGGCTGCGAAAGACAGTAGAAACCTCTGGTAGATTTTGACTTAATTTGTCTGCTGAGGATGAAAAACCGTGGGCAATGACTGTTCTTCTGCTTCTTCACGATGTAGGACGTGGTCCTACAGGGAAAGAGGTGAATAGGAAAAGGAAATAAAAAGACATATTTTTGCAGGACTGCTCTTCAGCAGGAATATTCACACGAATCAAGGATTTCCAAACCAGGCCTCTCGGGTTTTGTAATGAAAACTTAGACCACGCAGACAAAATGGGCTTTAACAGACTCTGCAGAGCCAAAATCTACAGCAGTAGGCTCAGCTGACTCCAATGAACTCCCACAGATGTGAGAGCAGAAAAGTCCCCTGTTGTTCACATTTTCTCTCAGAAACAGCCTTTCTGCATGTGGCTGAAGAGCATCTCTCAGTAAAACACAGCCCAAAGAAGATAACTTAAAACAGATGGGAGCAAGAAATACTGAAGCCAGCCCATATGGGTAGAGTGGACCTGTTTGAAGCAAGTGCAGCCAAATGGATTATGATGTAGTAATGTGTGAAAGAGGTTGCACTATTGTATGGACTATCTGTAAGTGAATTTTTTCATGATTGAATCAAGAAAAGGAAATGTACTCTATCCAAATGTTAATGAGAACCATACTTCAAAAATATCCATGTTGAGTTCTTGTATCAAATAATGTCAAAAATAACTCCCTGTCCAAAGTAGGATCTTACCTTTTTGTTATGTATTTTTAAAACCCTTACTGAGGTTTTAAATATTCTCCTTAAATCTGCACCTGGTGAAGTTTATTTTTTTTTTTCTTTTTTCTTTTCTTTTTTTTTTAATTTACAATGTCTTTGGGCTTCACAAAATGTAAGTAGCTAAATAGGTAGGTAACTAAACTAACTGTAGGTAAATAAAATAGGCCATTAAGGTAAAAAAATCAAATCTCTATTAGTAGCATAGATCTCTAGTTTTGAGCTAGAATGTTTTGCTTTACTTTTCCATGAGCAGTTTCAAATAGCCTTCCAAAAATAGACACAACTAAAATATAATACTTCTAGTGGTAAAAATGTTATTTCTCTGCAATATTCTAAGCTGTGTTTTAAAAGCCAGCACAGGAACACTAATCAATGATTCTACAAACAGAATCTATTACAAAATTAATTTTAAACCAACAATGCTTACCCCAAGCTATTTTCAGTTGAATGTTTAGCTCTAGTGTTGACTACAAGAAAGTGAAAATATTTATTCAGGCAGCTAACTGGCCTATCAAACATCCAGCATTTGGGAGATCTCATGACAGAGCAAACACTCACATGAGTGCGAGGACAGCACCACATTTCAGCAGCACCACGGCGCGCCAGGGCTCTGCAGAATGAGACCTGGGTAACACCAATGACATTTAGCAAATTACTGCAGAAAACATGATAAGGGCATGATCCTTTTTTATGGCGAAGATCATGCATAATGCCTGCTGTGCCTCAGCACCTTTTCATAAATATAGAATGAAAGCTCGTGGCAATATGCTGACAGATGCCACAGAGCAAGCAGAGATTCCCCCTGCCCTAGGCCTGGGAGCTGTACCTGGGGGCCCCGTGGTGTAACACTGAGGCTGATCCCACAGCTCGGGAGGTCACTTAGCAATTGTGCAGGACAGAAAGTTGGATGAGGTGCTGAGTTTTGAAGGATGAGATTAGCTGTTACTGTGTTACGTGGCAAAAACACAACACGGCCTTGTTTAGGCAGTGTGTGGTCTCATTTTGGATGTAATTGTGTGTGTGTGCATGCAAATATACATACAGAGAGAGGGCTGAAGAGAAAGTGTGCTAAAAAGTTGGGTTTGAGAAATTTATAGAGCAAACTTTGGCATCAGGAGATAATAATTACTATTAAAATATCTTCCATGTGTGTCAAATGAGGGACTACGCCTGAAACAAGAGGAGTTGAGAGAAGCCTCCTTCTTACACTAAGATTGGATCCTGACCTAGCTCATTTGGGGCCTTTACCACCAAAAAACCCTGGAGACAGGACTCCAGCCAATGGCAGCTAGATAATGGCCTGTGATTAACGCAGGGATGGACAGTGGCACGTGGATAACCTTCCAGAGAAAGCACGTGGATCCGCTGCTGAAAGATGGGCTGGGAAGGGTACCCACCTTCCTGTGGCGTGGCAGCCCCGGGGGATTTGAGAGTTTCAAGATCTAACAGATAATTGTCTAAAGGACTGTCAGGCTCATGGAGGTGTTTCAGTGTCCCCATGCTCTGGGCACACCATGTCTGACCCTTTGGCTAAGTGTGTGTGATAGGGGTTGGCTGCAAGGTCCACCACCAGAGGCCCATTTTCCAGGGGAACACCTAGCGCAGCACAGTGGTCTCACTTCAGCACCCCATAAACTCCAGGATCATCAATGGGAAATGCACATGGATGCATCAGGGTCAAGTACACTTTTCCCTATCTGTTCAATAGTGATGGCAGCTGTCCAATATTTAACCTGAATGTTCTGGGAAAATTTCATTATTATGGCTATAGAGGATTTCCTAAATACCTCTTCTTTTAGAAAAATTATCTGTATCTTCTCCTCTCTTTTTAGTTAGGATAAAACCTTCTCTCGCAGCTCTAGAAACAAAAAGGCCAAACCATTGTGCTGGTGGGAAACGGCATCATGATCTGACTATATTTCTGATATATATTCAGGGGTGAAGTATACCAATACAAAAATCAGTGGTAACTGCAGTTTTGCAATTTTAGTGCGTTGTTCATGCCATTTACTGTTATCCCATTTGAAAATTATAAGTGCTGTGTAATTGTTTCATGCCATAGCCTCTGTTTTTCCTCGCCATTCTTCTCCTCCAGTCATGGGAGGGCAGGGGCAAGAGTACCTCTGGGATTGAGAAAACAACATGCTGTGCTTCTGCACAGAATGACAGCAGCCCTTTCTGGGAAGTGATTGCACAGCATTTCTTTCAGAAGAGGCAACACAGCACTTTGTCTGGGTTTTTGTGGTATTCCAGATCATAGGATGGATGTAGCATGGCAGACTAAGTGCAGTGTTAAGTGCTAGAGTTTCAAGTTAAGGTGCAATTGTCTAGGTAAGAAAGTCTGAGCATCTTGGCCACAGCCAGCTGTTTCCCAAACTCTACAAACCCCTTTGATTGGGAACAGCTCTCTATGGACTCTATTTTTGCTGGGGCAGAGAGTTAAGATCAAATCAATGAATGGCCTCATTCACAGCAAAAGATTTTTGTGGCAAAAGATTTTTCTGAGGGAAAAAGATCTTTAGAAAGAAGAGTGGGTCTCCTCCATGTCTCGGTGTTCTCATGAACTTGGCAGAAGGAAGGAAAAGACTAGACTTAGATTATGACTTATATTTTTATAGCTTATAACTGTTATAACTAGTAACTTTTCTTTTGCTAGAATAATACCGTTCTGTCAAAACAAAAATTCTTCTGATAGATTTGACTTGTTTAAGAAGATTATAGAAACTTTAAAAACTATTTTATCTATCATAGAAAGAGGAAATAAAAGCAGATTGGCAGAAATATTTCAGCTATACTTAAATGTAGTTGGCTCAGGTGATGGGAATGAGTTTTTTTTTCCCCAAGCTGAAATTTCTAAACACATTCTTTTAATTCTGATTGAGAATGGAAACAGAATCTGAAATGGCAAAATTTTCCACAGGATAGAAACTCCAGTTTTGACTTAGCACTAGGAGAGAAATGAAGATTAAAAGTTAGAGCAAAATAGAATTTAAATGCTCTTAAAGAATAAATCCAGGCACTTAAGTCCTCAAGTAATTTTTAAGTGCAAGGGGAAACCTTAAGAGTTGTTCAGGTCTCTGTCAAGGGCACATGTCCAAGAAGATGCCACGTTTCTCTCTTGCACTGACTGTCCCTGCTGCTAGCTCAGAGGGACCATGGTGACTCTTTGCTACTGCATCATTTTCAGAGAGCATTTGTGAACATAAATTCCATGGAGCTTATGGAAAATGAGTAAGTTTATCAGTCCTCATGCACACAATGTGCTCAGGTAAAGAAGGAGCTGACCTGTTGTGGCCGATTTCAATGGGGAATTAACAGACCTCAGTGTAAAAGTCGTTCAAACAATACCTGGCTCACCATCAAAGGTAGGTGGGGAAGGGACAGGAAGGGCAAGAGTGGCAACATTCGACACCAGAGTAACTTATAAAGGTCTCAAAAGGAGAATTTCCTTTGTTCCAAAGAAAAATCTGGCTGATCATGACAGCTCCTACAAATTTACAGTAGGTGGAGGTTCATGCCTCCCCTGCACCAACACAAGTTTTGTTCAAGACGTTCAGCAGAAAAAAACTCCATGGTTACTCCTTCACACTGTGACTTAAGTTGGCAGCCCAGTGGTGTTGTGGCAGTGGTCAGGTTGTTGTTTGGCTCAACACACCTCTGCTTGCTGACAAAGAAAGCAATGTGGGAGAGCATTGTCCACACACAACTTCAAGGAATCGCAGAATGGTTTTTGTTGGAAGGGACCTTCTTGTTCCACACCCACAGCCACACCTTGTATTAGATCAGTTTGATCAAAGCCCCTTCCAACCTGGCTTTGAACACTTCCAGGAAGGATTTTGCAGCCAAATGCTGCTTTCTCCTTTGTCCTGGCCATCACAGACTGTTCCACAGGAGTTTAGGGTTTGGGTTTGGGTTTACTGTTCATCTTTCAGATACTGGTATTTGGCACATGGTGGGAAAAGAAGCCTTGCTCTTTCTCTTCTGGCTTCCCCAGTCACATTGAGATTTCTGCTGCTTAGAAGTTAGTCACTCTTATTTGTATTCAAAAAAACTCTGTATTTTTCAAGTTTGAAAGCTTTTCAGTCCTCTTTAGGACATTCACCATAGGAGCAGAAGTGTTCCCCTCTACCTCCAAACCACTGACATTTTGGGGTCCTTCTTACATATATTTTGAACCTGTTCAAACTGATAAATTCTACTTCTCTTTCCATGAGACATTTTTATTGCAGACCTGATCCTCTTCACCTTCAAAGAAAAACTCAAGAAAAAGAAGTCATTCCAAATCAGTCTATACAAAAAGAGCCATGTTATTTTTCTGCCATAAGGTTTTTCATGTTGATTTTCACTGAAATACTGTGCATAGTTTCCAGTCCATTGTAATTGATGGCACTGTGATGAGATACCCTTTTTGGAGCAAGAATAACGAATAACTGGCATGGTTTTGTTTCTAAAACATGCATTCAAAAAAAAAAAAAAACTTCCAGGGGCAAAACTTCAGTGTTTCTGAACTACTTTGAGGCTTAGCTGATCTCATTGCTGTTCCCTCTGAAAGCTCAAAAATTGTATTGAATACATACATATATATATATATATATATATATATATATATATATATATATATGTATATATTCCATAAACAACAACTGGCACCTGTCATTTGCTGGGTCTTTATTGTCATTCAGACACAGAGAGAACGCAAAACTTGTGTTCAGATCTGCATTTCAACAACACAACATGTACCTAAGCCTGTGCCCTGGTGGGAGAAGAGATTGTGAGCCCTGGAGGATCCCCAGGTTCAAAATAAAGGTCGCCAGTCCTGAGGATTCACAGTCTAAATAGTTCAGCAGTTGCAAAGGAGGGGGGGGGTGTGGTTTTTAGTGAAATCCAAGGTGACAGCATCCTTGGAACGTGGCTCTTGTTTGTACAATGGAGCTTTTACACCAACATTTGCAGGGCTCAGCTTCTCCCCTTAAGCTTTTAAGACCTTGACCTGCTTTGCAGAGATCTAAAGGGCATCGGTGATTTTACTCCCTGAGCGTCTCCTGCCACGCGAAGCAAATCCCACACGGAGCGTGCAAGTGCCTGTCTGGGACGTGGGTAAGGAGCACACGGCAGGGGGGAGAGGGTTTTATCAGATGAATGTTGGGCAGGGCACATAACAAGTGCTATGAATTATGCAGACAGCCAGAGGAGTGCCAGGAGACTCACACTGCCCTGTCACACCCCCTGCTTATGCCCCTTCCCTTGCAGAAAGGGCTATTTTAGGAATGTTTAGGAGAGCTGAAAAATATTTAATTAGGACTATTTTTCCATCCTGTTAATAAAGTACGGGGCCCTAATTGCTTTGGTCTATCATTCTGACCAAAAATAGCCTACTCTGTTCATAAGAACATTACAACTGTAAATTCTGATAACTTGAGAACCAGGAATGAGCATCGATATCTAAAAATGTCCCTTTTTGACAGCACTGAGAGACAGGGGCTAAATCTGGATATGAAGCTATGGCATTTTTTACTATAAACAAATGCTGTCAATGACTGAGTACTTTGATCTGATAGACCACAAGCCAGAGCAGATTTGTGGGGAAATAATTCCAATGACAAAGCACTTGTGAGAGGGGAAGGGACAGGGCTCAGTTGGGAGCCTGTGTGTTGCCAGATCAAGAAATTAGAGGGTGGATTGCAGATGAAGCTAGGAAAGAATGTGTTCTGAAGACATTTATCATAGCCTACCTATGACTTGAACTTTTTTTATATTTATTCACCCCCTCAACAATATATTTATTTATTTGTACATATATACAAATATATATACATATATTTACGTGAAAATGTGTGATGCTCTCCTGCCTGTATTGCCATGAAAAAAATTTTGAAATATTTATAAATAAATATATTATATTAATATTATATAAATAAATAAATGTTTATATGATTGTTTTTTATCTAGATCTGGGAGAGAAACCATTCCCACCAAGGCTTACACCAGTAGCACAGTGGCACAACGGCACCCTCTGTTGCCCTGCATGGTTCTTTTGATGGCTGCTCCCACGTGGATGTATTAACTCCTGAAAACATCTGTGCATCACCTTCTCCAAATCTGACTCCTTCCTGCCCAACTTCCTTGTTTCTTTGGAGTTATCCTCTGTTATTTCCCTCCTTAACAAAATCCAATTTGTTCTTCGAGCCTGTACTGGAGGAGATGGCGAATCTTGAGATTAATGAGCAAGAGGAAGCTGTGAGAGGCTGTATTGCCACACTCACTTCGAGAATAGCAGCCTTCTGTCCCATTTTGTCCTCCCTAACACAGCTAATGACAGCTTCCTGCAACAGTGGCATTAAACACAGCTCAGGTCTGCAGAATAGTGATCATTTCTGGGAGATGCTGTGCGAGACGGCGCCCGGCGCTTCCTGGAAAGTGATTAATCCTAATGAGATCGGGTTGTCCAACTCTCATGCCACTAATTAAATCACAACTCCTTCTTTTTTTCAGTTACACAAAAGCTTGATTCATGAATTAAAATACATAGTGAATCTGATTGTAAGTCTGATCCTCTGTGTGTTCATAATTAAACAACCAGTTCCTTTACGAATTGTAACAAAATTCTTTCTGGGGCATGGTAAGTTTTCACTTCTAATCATATTGATTTCCATCCATGTAATTACACTTTAATTGCTCGTTAATGGGATGACACACAACCACCTTGTTCTTGCTGGACCTTCCTAATTATGACATTTTTGATCTTTAAGGACACCAAACTCTTCTCATATAGTAATTTTTTTGTCCTTTAGCTTCCCACACTCCGTCATGTTACTAAGAATAATAAAACTATCTTGCTCTAACATTATAATTAATGACTGATTTTATTGTGTTGGCATAAGAAAAATTAGATATGTGCTTTCCATTTTTGCTGGTATGACTGCCTACTATCCCCAGTGGAGTCTGAAAAGATGATCAAATGCTTTAACTGATCACTTAGGAATGATCAGTCAGAAGTCATCAAAAGTTGTCAACATCAGCAGACTTTAATTAAAAAAACCACATGCTTTCTTTGATAGGAGTTTTCTATATAAAATCTTTTACACTGAAAATCTTCAAATCTTAATATAAAAGGGGAGGAAAAGAGAAATTCATAGAGAAAGCAAAAATGTGACATAAAAATCAGTTTGGAATTTGAATGAACGTAGTAGTTTTTCAGAATACATTCACTTGCTTTGATACAAAGAAGATGTTATCGAGAAGTCAAACTGAGTTTTATCCCAGGCCCCATAAAAACAAGCATGTTTGACAGTTGTGGGAAAGAAGGGGGCTCAAGATGGATCTATTGTTCATGCAGAAAGATCTCATTTCAAAAGTTAAATTACTCGTAATGATTCCATGTTAATTTGTTATTTGAATCCCCTGCAGTCCCACTTTCCCCAGACAGAGCTGGATGATGGGAGATGGTAAGGAAGTTACTTAAGCTTTTTGGCTTAGAGTAGATCTCGGCTGAAACAAGTTCTGATTGCTGCTGAACTAGATATGCATTATTTTCTTTCTAAATTAAACCTGCAGGTTTCAGAATTCAACAAAACCATTTCTTTTCTGATTTTTACTTCGATTATGCTTAAAAAACCACCCAACAACACAATGGTAAAATGCCAAAGAAAAGTTTCTCAGAAACAAAACCAAGCCCAAAATAGCAGCATTTTTAAAACAGCACATTTCAACAGGATGGAAATTCTTTCCCCTTTTTATTTTCTTAAACTAAAGTGCTGACAAAATCAATACATTTTCTGAAGTGTTTCATTTTGACTAAATTTGCATGCACTGGTAGAATAATGGATCCACTAAACTGATTATGAGTGGTTGAAGCTGCATGTTTTTCTTCTTTGGGTTGAGGCCCCTACAAGTCTACTGAGACTGTCTTAGTCTTTCCTGAAATAGAGAAATTATTCTAATAAGGACTCCAAAAAAACTCCAAACCCAAACAACATCCAGAATTGTTGTGACTCTCACCCAGAAAGGTGAGAGGTGTCTGGTAAAAATACAATACAGAGCCAGATATTAATGAGTACAGGTAACTTTAAGCAGTGTGTTTGGAATTCCAAAGCACCATATAAAGGATGGAGATGAAGGAAAAGGTGGATTGTCCAGAGACAAAGATGCATATGAAGAATAAGATTTCTGACTGGAAGCTGATTGGAAGCTGGTGAAAGAAAGGCAAGAAGGGAACCCCAGTATCTACAGGCCTGTTCATGTCACTTCAATGCCTGGTAAAGTTACGGAGAAGATTATTCTGGAAGATATTGGAAAACACCTGAAGGGCTCCTGGTCAGGGGAAAGCTGAAGGTGAGCCAGCAGGGCCCTGGCAGCCAGGAGGGACATCCCTGTGCTGGGGACATCAGGCCCAGCATGGCCGGCCGGGCAAGGCAGGGATTGTCCCGCTCTGCTGGGGCTGGGGCGGCCTCACCTCCAGTGCTGGGGCAGCTCCGGGTGCCACAAGGTAACAAAAACATCAAACTGTCAGAGAGTGCCCAAAGGAGGGCACGGGGAGGGTGCAGGGCCCTGAGGGGAAGCCGTGTGAGGAGAGGCTGAGGGCACTGGGGCTGTTCAGCCTGGAGGGACAGAGAGGAGACCTCAGTGCAGTCACAAATTCCTCCTGAGGGGAACGGGAGGGACAGACGCTGGTCCCTGCTCTGTGGTGACAGTGCCAGCACTGAGGGAACGGCCTGAAGCCGTGCCAGGGGAGGTTTGTGTGCGATATCAGGAAAAGGTTCTGCCCCAGAGGGTGGCTGGGCCCTGCCCAGGCTCCCCAGGGCCGTGGGCACAGCACCAGCCTGGCAGAGCTCAGGGGGTGTTTGGACAATGCTCTGGGCACAGGGGGTGACTCTGGGGATGGGGCTGTGCAGGGCCAGAGCTGCACTGGATGTCCTTGGGGGTCCCTTCCAACTTAGGATATTCTGTGATTCTGAGCAACTCTGTGAAATCCCTAATACAATAGGCTAGGAAACCAAAACAGGCCACAGAGTGCTGTCTGTCCTTAAATAAAGACAGATTCATGACAGGTGACTCCTGTTTTCCCACTAGTTCACAAATATTTTGTTTAGCTACACAGATTCCCTGGGAGTGGGGGGCATGTTGTCAGGTCAGAGGACCTGCTGTTGGGTTATATCATTGTTATGAAAGTCATGCTGCTAAGGAGCTTTGAGTTGTACCCCATACTGAGAATAGTCTAAATAATCTGTGACTCAAAGTATCTCTCATCAGGGATCACTGTGAACACCAGCAATTTCAGCTGACCCAACAAGCTAAACACAAACATGTCAAGATCTCAATAGCACCAGAACATTTGTTTTCAATATCCTGAGTGCAAATTCAGGGCCAATGGGTAACATTTATTTGGTAATGGTTTTGTTTGCCAGATGTTTTTTTATCTAATTTTACTGCAGAGCACATATGAGTATGTACTGGAATTAAAATGATGACAGGAAAGAACCCAGTAGCCAACTCCTGGTTTATTGCAGGAGCATAAACTGATTTCCAAGACAAAAGCCATTATTCCACATCTGCATGGGTGTGAGATATGAACTCAGCCCATTCTCTTAAGGGAATTCTCTTGTAAACAAATAAATTAAACTTTGAACCCTTTGAAATTATGGCTTCAGAGTGGTAGGGCAAGAGAGATCACAGACTGTAAAGCTCTGCTCTCTCTTAGGCTGAAGGCTGCTCCTTCCAGAGGGAAAAAACAAAGTGCACCTCACTACTCACTGCCCCAGTGTTGAGGGTGACCATAACTGATCCTTCTGAAGCTGCCAGGAGCCCAGAGGGAACCACAGCCTGCAGGAGACACCCAAAACAAGGAACACAAACAGGTAAAACTGCAGGTGAGATGAGGCATGGAGATGCTGTGCTTGGGACCCTGGCAAGGCTCCCCAACCACACTCCCCCCCAGTCATAGCTACAATGCACTGCAGGAAGGTGTTCTTTGATGTAAACCATTTTCTCAACAAGTAACTTCACTTTTTAATTATAATTTCATTTTGGACAGCAGTAATTGCCAGGGTGGACACATTAAACATGGAAGCTGAATAATGCTGTGACCAGAGAAAGGTTTCTGACTTTAAATGAGCTGCACTTATTCAGTTCTATGTCCACATCAAAGGTACTTTGAAAGTAAATAGAGCTGACACACTTCTATCAAAATATCACATGCAATTTTATAGATAATTGCTTCACATATTCTGTGAAGAAACTAGATCAGGAATACTGAGACACAGCTCAAAATGATAATGCGTCTTTTCCCCCAGGTTGTGAATAGATTCAGAGCAGGAGCAGTGCCAAGTTAAAGCAGAGCAAATATTTGCAGTGCAATATTTTATTCACAAGAAAATTCCTCAAGTTTCTTACAGATAATTCTGGCTGAGAAAACATTTCTTTAACTGCGAAGTTTTATTTGAGTGCATTTTGAAGCACTACTGAGTGTGAGCCCAGGAGGACAGACTGGGGTTATTTTTAGAATGCTTACTCCTAGATAAACCCAGAGCATTCCTTTTTGCAATACATTTTTTGTAAGTCTTTGTAGATTGTGGTTCTGGGGATTGTATATGGAATGATTTGTCCATGATAGAGACGTCCTTAAGCCAAAATCTCAGATCCTGGAGCTTTGCATAGAGCTCTCGCCTTTTTCCTTTTATTGGTCATAACCCTGGGAGGACAATTCCCCAGAGGCTGGAGGGAATTTGGGTCTGAATTTGAAATTAAAGTAAAGTTCATCCACTGAATACATACTCCTATTCACCAAAGGGAGCCAAGCTCAAACCACATCATGTTGAACTTTGGCCATATATTTTATAAGATATGACTTCAAATGCAAGAAGGCATGCCAGCTTAAGAAAATACCACTCTTTCCTCCTTTCAAACAGATTTTCTTTGCTTTTCTAGGGTTTGCCCTCTTCACTGCTCACAGAGTAAGTATTCAGTTGATAAATGGGAGACCTCTTCCAGATAGAGTCCATCTTGGCTACACTCACACTATTAAAAAATGTAAATACAATTTGTAAGGGAATCCAAAATTTTCTAGGAACGCTTAAACCTTACAGGAGTGTCAGATTCTTCAGCCTGAGCAGGGTCTGTCCAGATGGCTCAGCTGGGATATGCCTGCTCACCTCACCAGAGGAAACCCAAACTAGGACTCAGGAGGGTTTATGAGCAAATCCCACACACACGGAGCTATCCTTATAAATACCTAAGGAATTAATTTATAGGTTAGCCCAGAGTACAAAAAGAGGAATGCATGGGTTTTTCCACAGATGGTTATGTGAAAAAATATTTCTCCACCAGTTGTTATTACTTCAAGATAACATAAATTACTCCTGGCTTCTACACATGGGTTCAGTGGCAGATGTAGTCAATCAAGAAGGGCCTTGCTCTGGATTTTAGCAGCACTTCAGGGCAACAAGCATAAATGCTTCACTAATATTTAAGATGGGATTCATTGATGTGGCCGTGCTATTTCATACACATAACTTAAAAGCATCTTTTCAAAAATAGACACTCAATAAGGTTTCTAGATGTAGAGGATCCTGCATAACCCCTTAAAGAATATGAACATGAAAATTCCACCAGAACAAGCTCCTTTCTATTAATTCTTAATATTATTTCACACTGAAGCTTATCAAATATTTAAATACTCCATGTGCAGCTTTTCTTTTTGTTTGTTTGTTTGGTGGGGTTTTTTTGGGGTTTTTTGGGTTTTTTGGTTTTGGGGTTTTTTTTACTTCAGTTATTTACTTCAAACAAAACATAGCACTTGGAATGTTGTCCAATGCAGGTCTCTGATAAGTCCTATTGAAAGCTGTGGATGAGAGAGAATCCACATTTGTAGTTCACAGCTTGCTGCCCAAATATGATGATGATTATGATGATAATAATTATTATTATTATTATTTCTGTAGAAACAGTAATTTTACATTTTTACACTATTAAATGGGATTGTTGTATTTATATTAAAATAGATAATGCAAAAACTGCAAGGGGGAAGGAACCTCTACCACATTGGAGGTATTGTAGCAGGTTGATGTTTTGGGAATTGCACCTTTCCTGAGAGCAAGAGCCCACCTGAGTGGGGAGGCTGCCACAAACAGCTCTGTTGCCTTGGGTAGGAGAGGCAGGAAACTGGACTGCAACACCAGTGAATAGGAAGGTCTTAGCAGAGTCACAAATTAGACACTTGCCAAAAATATTGAGATTTTAATCCCCAGAATTACTGAACGAGTTCTTCCTCAGTTTTCACAGTTGAGACTCATTTCAGGGGTCTGTGTCCCTGGCAAAGGAATGTGGACAAATGGATGACCAGAACTCCACTCTGAAAGTAATCTGCTCATGGAAACTGTCCTGGAATATTGGATTGGACCAGCTCTGTGATGGTCATGGTAAGATTTCACAGTTATACTCCAAACCTTTAGTCAAATTCTGATAGCCACCATCAGCCCTTTGAGGTGAACCACGGGGTGAGAATTGTTTGCCCAAACACTCACTGTGAACATTTCAAAGTCAGCATTTTGCTAGAGCTGTCCCATAAGCAAAGACTTTTTACAAAATTAGTGATGTTATGATCACCCCCAGTGCTAAAGTCTCTTGCAGCTGCCAGAGTGGGCACTGGTGAGGGTGGTTCCTCAAGGGAAACCTGTGCAGACTCCTGCATTTTCTTTTATGACTTTTGTGCTTCTGCAGGGCAATGCTGTGACTACATGAATGTCATTTTTGTCACTTAATACTGTTGCCAACCCACGTAATTGTTAAGGGACTACACAGTGCAATTTAGCATAATTAAGACAATTACACAGTTAAGCACCACGAGCAGTCAGTAGCCAAAGTTTTTGCCCGAGTTTAAGGAAACCCAAAGGATCCACATATTGTTCCTGTGCACCCTTGGGGTTTTGATTGCTGGTGAGCATGAGGATGATCATGGGGCACTGTCAGGCCTTTTCACCAGGGGATTGCTGTTGATTAAGGAAGAGGGGGATCTGAGCCCATTCCCATCACCCCATAGGTTGCCATGTGGGAACTTGACCTCTGAGCATGTTATTTGAGCCACACTCAAGATCTCACCAAGAGAAGACACTTAACACATTTCCTCTGCATTTCACATTCATCTGAAATGTATTTAGCTAACTTTTGAGGTACCTTGCATGTTAAACCTTGAACCACAATTGTAACCTCTCCAGTTTCTCTTATTCACACAGTATTTGATTTGGATGACATATTTTTATAATATTTATTTTTCAGCCCATTTTGAGACTCTCGTGTTAATGCCACAAGAACTTCAGTCTACTGTATAATATTTCAGACATGGAGGGGGGAAAGAAAAGAAGAAATAAAGAAAAAGAAAAACCAGCCGTCTGCATCCACTTAAACTACATTACAATAAAGCTCAGTAAAGATCTGATCAGCAGTTTTTTAGCCTGCTCTGATTTAATATGAAATAAATTAGTGGAAAACCTAAAGGCTGAAAGGAAATTTTTTTGCCACTGTTTAAAACAGGACATGAATCCTTTAGCATAATATTTACACACACTATATTAAATACTTTCTGCAAAGGTAAAATTTAGCACTGCCAGCTTCAGACAGACTGGGAACGAAATTTGTTTACACTTAATAAATCTGATTTTGAGGAGAAAAAGGTTTGTTCTTTTTCCCTTTTTTTCCCTCCTGTGTATACACTAGCATTGACAGAAAATCCTTATTTCAAATTACATAAACATACTCATTAAAAAACTGCTGAACACTTAAAGAAGACACAATTTGTATTCTATTTGGTAGTGTTTTCATCTTGGCCTTCAGAGTTGCTATGATCTGGTGGTCCACAAAGCTTTTGAGATTCTTGAGGCACCACGGCTTTCAGTGATCTCTATATCCCAGCATAGCTTTATTTGTGATCATTGTTAGTAAATTTAGCATGAATTTTCTAACAATATAGATATTAATTATATTTTCTGACATTATAGATATTAATATTTGGAAGGAAAGGTGTCTGCCAAGAAATATCAAATTGTCAGATGTGACATTTTCACCAGAAAGCCCTGGCCAGTTTCTCCAGGGAAAATTTCATGGTACAGGATTGAGCTGCTATTCCAAACAAGAAGAAGATGGATTTTTCCAGGGAAGACTCCATAGTCTCCAGCCCAGCTCCTTCAGAACGCCTCAGGAGACAAAAGATAAATCTCCTGCTCTGTTGACCCTGAACAAGGACATGGCATTATAATCCCAGAGCCTTAAACCTTCAGCTTTATGCTGGGAGGGGATGTGAGGTGGGCACGATTTAGCCATGTGGAGAGGAGAACATTTTGAAAAATCAAGAGAGCTTTTATGAAATAGAAAAACAGTTTCTTATAGAGCTGCAATTAAAACCATGTCCAATCCCTTGAAAACACATACTGTTTATTAAGGAAGTTACTAAGATGTGCCATGGCTCCCAGGCAGAGGTGAGAAAGAAGTTTTAGCTCACCATCTACTTCTTTAATCTGAGATTTATCATCTAGCCAGACAACTTGGATCATTAGCACATCAAAGATCTTAAAACATCCCAGATGAAAAAAAGAAAAACTTCTTTAAGACCATGGTATTTCAAAGATCAGCCATGTATTTGTAGATTTTAAGATCATATGGAAACTTTGCAGTCACCTTCTCTGACATCTGCAGAGCATAGCCCAGAGGAGGCTGCCCAGCAATTCCTAAATTATTTCCAATAAATTGTGGTTGACTCAGGGCATCTTTCTCGGAAAGACATTCAGTCTGATTTAAAGACTATGAGCAACTGAGAATCCACCACATTCTTTGGCAAGCTGCTAGTTACAAATAGGGCAAAATCTCACCAACAAAAATGGGAGTTTTATCTGGAATCATATTTAATCTGCAGATTAAATATTCACAAAATGTAGAATTATTAAATATTCACAGGAGAAAGGGTTGTAGCTTACTCCTTCCAGAAATCATGAAACTGTAATGATAAATAAAGAAGGAAACTGGGGAAAGTATTAACAAGTTTGAAACAATGTTTTTAAGTCCAATTAAGGTGCACAAAATCCCTACAAGAGCATGAGAATGTTCATCCAAGACACATTCTTTATGGTTTTGAAGTCTAAAATCTTAGTGCTCAGAGATAGCATCTATTTAAAATACATGAGCAAACCAAGGCATAAAAAGTCTGTTCCTCTAACTTTGCTTACAGGACAGGTCTTCTGATGCCAGTAAGAGTCCTAGAAAAACATGAGCAACACTCATTCCACTAGTCAGAAATTGTTTGTGTGGCAGGACTTCCAACAGAAAGCTGATTTTATCTTGCCATGACCCCAGTTTGGGCCAATTGCTTTGGTATACTGACAGGCAGAAGTCCTCAGTTAGCCCTATGAAAAGCAGCCAGCCATAATGTAAATAGAGTTTTTATTTACTCTGAAGGCAGAAAATTCATTCCAAGAGAACAATAAATGAGGGACCACATGCATTGTTTACTTATCTTTAGGAACATTGTTATTCCCCCAGCAGGCTGACTGCTTCTCACTACTCTTGTTCTGCTCCTTTTGCAAATGCATCTCATCAGCTTCAGCTAATTCATCACTGTGGTTTGACAATAATCACTGACTCTCTTTCTAAAGATAATCTGTGTTTAAAGCCTTGGTTATATAATATGCTATAAGCCAAGAATATCTTGCAACATTTGGAAAGGTAAGGCAGTAATGTTCTGCCAGATTCCTCTCAGCATTTAAACATCATATTTTACATGCCAAAAGTTCCTTCAATTAATAATGACTTGTGAGTTTTAAGATGGATAATTTATATCTGAAAACAATTAGGGAAGGCAGTTTAGAAAAATTTATCTGTGTTTTGGGAGACATTACCACAAAAAATGTCACTGAAAGAAAGAGAAATAAATGGACTGAAATTCAAGGATATATCCTGGCCTCTTGGGAAAAGAGAGTGATAGTTCAGAGCCAGTTTGCTTCAAAGATAATTCTGGAGAAAGAATGATTTTTCAGAGACATCCCAGTAACAGATAAGTGAGTGAGTCCTTGTGGGATTGAAGAAGCAACAAAGAATAGTAGAGGCAAAGAAGGGGTTTTCAGATCAGTGAAAAAGAGCATCCTAGAAAAGGGAAAAGACACAAAGCTGAAAATCCAGGACAAAAATAAGTGGAAGTATATCTAAAATATTCACAGGAGAGAGGAGAGAGGTTAGAGAAGAAGTTTAGAGCCTCAAGAAGAGCATTAGGGTGGCACCAGAGCTATCAATGAACTGGAGGCAAAGCACCATCCTCCATATTTCTCTATCTGAGCAAAAAGTGTCTGCTCAGATTGGACAGAAAACAAGGGTCAAGATTAGAGACGTTGACCATGACAAGGCCCCGTCAGGTAAAGGCACAAACGCAGCAGCTGTAGTGACAAAGAGCCTGTCTGGGCACTGGGCAGGGACGCAGCAGCTGCCATGGGCCAGGCCGGGCTGACCCCAGTGAGCACTGCCAGCAGACACCCCACCCACCTGGTGGGGGCACACCACAGCTTTTCTGCAAAACCAGGGCTCTGCCAAGGATCAGCAGACACTGTCCAAGCCCTCAGGTCAGCACAGAGATGCAAAGCTTTATATAACTCCTATTGCCATTAGAAAATATACCATGCATTGATTATTTTTATTCTTGCTGGCATATGAGAAAACACTACTGAGGGAGCACCTCTGATTTTCCTGCCTCACAGAAACTCACATTTTCACTAAAGGAAAGGTGTTACTTTAAAATTCTAAGCTTCCCCAGTTGTGCATTTAATGACACTGTTGTTCACCTGCTGCCTGGCTAAATTGCTTTAACTAATTCCTCTTTGATTGCTGCATAATTACCCTGCATATCCTGAACAGAGAAGACCTACTCATTATGCAAGGACCAGTCCTCAAATTCTGATTTCCTCAAATATTTCTCTTCCAGATGGAAGAGAAATATGGACAAACAGATTTCCCACAAGCTCAATGAGGAAAGGCTTGAAGGCTCAGAAAGCAGAGGCCACCACTGAAGTCGCAGCGTCTCCACCATTTCAAATAAAATGAAAAAAAAAAAAGGCCTATATTTGTTTATAACCTAAAAAGTATGCCTGTCACCATTCTGATTAATTAATTTAGTTTTGCAGTTTGGATTAATTACAGTGAAAGACCCAAATACACTTCATAGACAGTAATATCTGTAGTTTTATGACTGTTGAATAATTAATTACTGCTGTTTCAGTTTCTCTGCTTTGGAAAAATCAGGCATATTAAGCCTTGGGCACTATCAGCCACCCAATAGGTCTGTATAAAGGCTTGTGATGGAGTCAATATATCTCATTATTTAGCTGAAAGATTCAGTCTGATACTACCTTTGGTATATGGATATTTCCAAACCTCTCTGAAGATGATGGGTTTGTAGCAACATTTTTTATTCAAGATAAATGGGAGAGAAAAAAAATGCTCTTTTGTTTAGCAAAGAAGTTACTGTTTGTGTAACAAATCTACATGTCTTATAGATCTGTCTTTGGTGGTTTGGCTGGGAACTGAATTAACACTTTAAAATTTTGCTAATGGCATTGCAGACCTGGATATGTCTACAAAAGTGACAGAAACTACCAGTGGCAGACAGAAAACACCACAAAGAACACCTATGACACAAAACCACCAAAAAGGGGTGGAATTACTCAAGAAGGAATGTGGCTTTGTGAACAAAGACAATGCCTCCTACATCATGGCAGCAGGTCTCTGCAAACATTCTCCACAAGGACACATGATTGCATTGAAGAATTGCAGGTCACCAATCTCTCCTTCAGTGAAAACAATCTAGCACACCAGAAATATTGGCTATGAGGCAGGCGAATATCACCAGGGGAATCAAGTTTCCCAGAAGAGAAAAGATAAGCTGATATCTGCAATCAAACTGGAACAAACAATGGAGGTACTCACAAAGCTCAACAATGGCCAGAAAATAATTAAAACAAGATCTAAACAATTGCTGGAGCCCTCTATAAAGAATCAGAGTCAAAATTCCATGGCTTCCCAGAAAAGGGAGAAATATGACCATGTCTTTGGGGGCAGAATGAAGTGTGTCTGAGCAGATTGAAAAACCCTGCTAACATAAATACAATTTTGATCTGCACATGAAGAAAAAACTGCAGAAAACTGCACTAAGACAAAATAATAATTAATGTAAAATTGTATCCTTTTTAAACTGCTGCCAATATTAGAAGTTTAGAGCAGAAGAGTGAAAAAAAAACCAAACCTCTAAGATGATTCTTCCCCCTCTGCTCTGCTACCATGGATTCTGGCACTCAGCTGTGGAGGGAGTTCGAGTTGACATAACACTGAGCAACAAGAGATGATGGATCACAAAGCTTCTCATTAAAACTGGGAGACCTTTTTCCACTGGAATCTATTAATGCACTTCAGCTGACACATGGGCTCAAGGACCTGGAAATAAACAACAAAAAAATAAAAAACCAGCATTTTAAATAAGTGAAAGATGGACTCAGATTATCTAAAGGACTTTGACTCAGAAAGTCCTCTCAATACTGGTGGCTTTTCCTACTCCCATTTCTATTTGTGAAGATCAAACAGGACAGAAGGCTTGTGTCAGCTCTGGGTCAGGCTTTTCTGGAGGCACACATACCTCAGCCAACCTCACATCCCAAAAGGCTGGCTGGGGTTTATCTCTGAACAGAATCACCCTGGAAAGCTGCTGCACACAGTGACTGTTTTTACCTGTAAATTCATCTGAATCTGTTTGAGGTAAAAGACAGGTAAGGGGTTACAGCTGGGTGGGGAGCATGAGAGAAGACCCTGAGTAACAGGATGGATGTCCAAGGAATCTTGTGCAATCTCAGTTTACACAGGCTTGGATTCAGACTAAGATCAAACACTGACATAGGGATGCTTGCCCGAACTCAAACATGTCTCTTAAATCAGAAAAAAGGCCCAGGACACCTCAGGACATGGAAGAAGTTGCTGTGGTGCTCCTGCTTTCCAGTTCACAGCCCCTTGGTGGGAGGAGAAAGCAGAGAGGCTGGAAGAGCCCTGGTGCTCCATTCCTGGAATGTCTGCAGCAAAGGGACTCAAACTTGGCTCACAGCTCTTCTGAGCTAACAGGGAAACAATGAATCTCAGCTCTGCTCAGTTCTGTTATTTTTTTCCTTTTCTTAAGTGAGTGAGAGAAGGAGAGAAGAGAAAAACTGGCAAGTGCAGCAAATTTAGAGAATGGACCAGATAAAAGTTTTTTGTTATGAAATTTCTTTGTTTCATGGCCAAGACCATTCTCTATCTCTGGCTGGCCAGACGAAGCATCATGTGTCTTCAGCAGAAGCTTCTCTTCTACCCAGGGAGCTGGACAGGGGAAAACAAAATTTCAGGAAGGAGCTGGCTTGAAAAGGCATCAGAGTTCAACTCAGCCTGAAGGACAGACAGTCCACCTAAGGGACTCCTGTTCACTTTTAGGAACATGGGACACTCTGTCTGTTGTATTGTGTTGGTCTTAAAAATAGAAAACGCCCCAAACAAGGGGAAAATGCACTAGAACAAGACCTGTAGTAAAATAAAGTGACAACTTTTAACCCTGAGGGAAGGAGCATGTCCCATCTGTGAGACCCATGGATCGGGTTTGCACGGCTAAGGCTCCCAGCATTTTTCAAAATCCAGATAACACCAAAAAGCTTTCTAATGTCTTTGAGAAGAACTTGTGTTTTCATGGCTGCTCTCTGATGGCCAAGCAAGTGTGCTGTCAATAGGAAAGTGAGAGCAAAGAAGCGTGAGTTCGGTTAAACATATTTGCTAAGAAACCCATTGGGAAGGAAAAATCTCTTACAGAAAGAAAAAAAAAAAAAAAGGTTCTATAGAAGATTCAGCTCTGCAAATGTTTTTCAATACAAAGTTTTCTGTGGAGTTTTTCGCTTACACGGATTTTTGACTTTACATACAAATAATAGAGAAAATGTGATACAGACTTTGGCACTGCCTGGTAAAGTAACAGGTTCTCCTTGAGAAATTTATTCCCAGAAAAAAATGAAATTCCTCTCTCAGTCCTTTCTGTTCATATATTAACACTGTCGTCTCACTGTAAGCACTAACATGTGTACTTCTGTAAAGAAACAGGCAAATACTGGTACACTAATAGTGGAGATGGCCCCTGAGCCTTTTAAACTTTGAATTCTAAGTCCTTCATTTGGTTTGTTAAATTCTGTGTATCTAGAATTTCCATGCTTGCCTCTGTACCAGCAAGCTGATCGTGTAATAGTAAGGTTCAATAGCAGTTCATCTATTACGTGCATCAAGGCTCCCAAAAAAGACTGGGAACAGTATATTCCATTCCTTGGAATAGAAAAAAAACCAAAACAACACTCTAAAAGGACAGTAAAATATATCACAACACTTTCCAAAGTGCTGGGTAAACTCAGGTCCTTCATAAATTCTTATACGTGGTTCATGAAAAGAAACACAGAAGTGTGGATCTTGAACAAGCCTTCTACATGGCAAAACTGAAAAAAATTTCTGCTGAAGAAGAAATTTTCAGTTTATAGAAGGTTTCTCACACATGCAAACAGTGAACTTTTACAAGAGGTATTTTCCTTGGTGTGGGCAGAGTTATGAGGAAGAACAGGCTGAATAAAGTTTGGAAGATGGCTCTGAATGCTGTGGGGTCACCCAAAAAAGTGTCACAGCACTATTTCAGGTTTCTGCCACAGAAGCCAAGAGTATCATTTCAGAAACTGAAACAGTTTTACTGGAAAGAAACTGGCTCCAGGAACCAAAATTAGCAGATTTTGGAGAAACAAAGGAAATCCAGCAGAGACAGAAAGACCCATTCCACATATTGAAAAGATAATCAGGCAAGAAGAAAGTTTGCATGATATTTGGCCAGATCATTGGAGGCTAGAATGGCCTTGGGGGATGGGGGTGTGTCTGAGTAAACCCTGTTATAAATATTTAAATCTCTATCATCCCTAAATTACAGAGAGAACATGCTATGGTATGGACATGAGCACCCAGAGCTTGTAACAGCTTTTGGTCTCCAAAAGCTGCAGCGAACGTCAAAAAGGCAGCAGGTGAGGAAGCCCTTGCAGCATACCTGGAGAGATATCAAGGGCGCATTTTGGGAGGGATAAAGGCCTGGCAAGGACTTGGAACCACAAGCCACTGATTTCTGTTTTGTTATTGCTGCATCCAGAGTAATTCTTTCTGCCAAAGAAATACTAGGTTGTCATCTGTTTTTCCTGAGGTAACCTTCGTGGCCCCCACTTGGGCCAGCAGTGTAGACCAGAATGCAGCAATGTTTATTGGAATTACACCCTCACCTGAAGGCCACGTTTGTAGCTGTCAGCACACAGAGATAGTAAGGAGAAATTAATCTTTGTGCCCAAAGCAGTAACAGTTGCAGGAGATTTGTAGGAAAAGTCCCAGAGGAGTTAAGCCCATACACAGAGGGGGAAGCAAACCCAAAATCCTGCTCTCAGCCCAATGCTGTGTTTGATTCTGCCTCTCCCAAACAGACTCCCAAACCCACCCCACAAAGAGCAAGTGGCTCACTGGTGAAAGTGAACACGCTGTTTGCAAAAGCTCTTACATTTCACACTCTGGATTGAGTGCAAAAACTCCCCCCTGAGACACTCATAAACAGATGCACATTTGGAACAACAAGCTCTGTACTCACGTTTCACTTCTTCATTAGACACTCACACTCAACTGCTCCGTCTCAAACTGATGGAATCCAGCCTTTGTGGTGTGAAGAATTTGCAATGAAATGCAGTCTGGGCCCACAGACCATGTCTCCAAGCTGAAGACAATTTGATAGATGGTGCATTGACCACACAAACGGGTTCAAAAGAAATCAGTTTGGCATTCTGGAGAATTTTGAAAGTATTTTTGATCAATGGTGTTTGGAAGTCTCAGGAACATTAATTCCAGATCCAGTTTGCCAAAATGTCTACCTTAGATAGAATTTATAAGCATACATGTCAAGATATATTTAAAAACCTTTGAGACTTCCAAGTACACGAATAACACACGTATCATTACTACCTTTTTTTAACATAGCATCATATAAATCAAATGAAAGAGCCAGGCTTTCCCAACTAAGGAAAACCACTTCATTTAAAATAACAAAGGTAATACTTATTTATTAACGTACAATGTCCAAAATTCCTGTTAAAATCTGTCAAGAACAGTTTAATGCAGCACACTTTCAGGAACTGAAATTAACACATACTTGCTCAGAGGTTAAACCCACCACTTTGCTGTCTCCATATTTTTCATTTCAAAGTTTAGCAAGTCCCTGGTTGCTCCTTTGAAAAAGTGCAGAAGTACCATGCTGAAAAATGGAAACAGCATCTGAAAGTACCCACTGTCATTTATCAACTGTCTTGTGTCAAGGTACCATTAGGTGCTCATCAACAACGCACTTGAGGAGGAAAATTTATCAGCAGCATTTCCTCACACTCTCTGGGATGGTGTCTGGGAATGAGGAGATTATGAAATAGCTCATTAGCCAGTTCTTGCTGTCTGATGGGGACTGTTCTCAGCAACTGCAAATGGAATTCCCCCTGCATGGCAGATTATGGTAGCTGAGGACACAGGGAAGAAAAAGGTCAGCATTGCCATTTCCATGCTTCCAGCCAGTGGCAGACTTACATGGTCAAAGGCTTGGCATGAGCAATTTCATTTTGAGTCAGTTGTTCTAAGTGCATATTTAATCATGCAGAGCCTCTAGAATGGACACAGGTAAATTAAATTAAGCCTGATTTTTTTTTTTCCACAACCATCTTATAAGTTTACAGGAGTAATTCGGTGTTGTTGAGTCTTAGGGAGCAGAAGAAATCTTGACTGTTGCTCCTTAGATAACCATCCAAACAACACAATCATAACTTCAGAGTCTATCAGAAGAAAAAAGAGCTTGGTATTTCCTTGGCTGATGATGATAATATCCTGAATGATAAGGAGCATCATGTCATTCTGCAAACCCTGACCTTATTCAAAGTTGTTTCCTTGAGGCTGGAACACTGCAGTTGGACCCTGGTGCAATTCTTCATAACAACAACTGCATTTACCTCTCCTGTCAGGGACACTCATTCAACACTTCTGTAAGGTCCCCTGACCACCTTGGGCAGCAGGCAAAGATCCGTTTTGTTGAAGAATCCTGTTCATATCTGCTCATATGCAGGAGATATTCTCAGAGTAGGGACAGCACATCTCCTTCAGCTCTGCTGTGGGATGGCACCATATTGTCCCTAAAGAAGTGTGGCCTGTCCCTAGGACATGACAGGAGCCTTCTCTTTTGATTTGGTACGAGAACCTTTGGCTTGGCCAAGGCTCTGTCTGCTCCTGGGACAACTCTTCCAAATCTTCAGGCAAAATTAACCTTTCCCTAACTCTAGCTCCTTCCTTTACTTCTTTCCATGGGGTTTCTTTATCTTCTCTTTCAAGTGCAAAATTCTGATGTTTGTTACTCTTCCTCAGGCTCTCTGTTTGCCCTCTCACCTCTGAAAAAGCCACATTTCACCTTTTTCCTCTTGTTCATACTTTTGTACACCCCCCCATGTTACTCAGTTCTCTTACTCTTCTAGTTTTCCACATCACTCAATAACTCAAAACCTTGCTTAAGCATGAAAATCTCATTTCAGGCATTTGCACAGTTGTGGTGTATCAATTAAAAAATACCAAGGACAGACCAGAATATTTGTCAGCAGAATAGACAGAGATGTGAGCAAACCAGGAGCTCAGCAACCCCTTCACTTCCTGCATATGTAAAAAGCTGTCTTGAACAAAAGAGATGCATTGTAGATATTTAAGTAAGAAAAATTATGGTTAATAATCACATCTTCCCTATGAAAGCAGTAAAGAGCCTTTGTACAAAGCACAATCTGAATAATCTTATTTTGTTTTCTGAACTATTTCTGCACAGTTTTAATGTGAATCTTCCTTTAGCATTTCTTGCCATCTTCAGTATCACAGTGAGCTTGCCAAAGCCAAAGACTCAAATTTAAGTGAGGCCCCTGGGATCTGTGACATCTCAGAAGCAGAGATCAAGCAGGAGAAAACACCATGAGAAAGACAATCCCACTCCCCAAAACCATCAGCCCATCAGGTGGGACACACTTAGTGGCGTATTTACTTTTGACTTAAACTTTACATGAAGGGAACAGCCCAGGCTTTGAAGGACTGCCAAGGCAAAAGGGACAGTTCTGCATGGGCCACACTGTGCATGTCAAACAATGCTGACACTGAAAGGCTCATTGTCAGGCCCTCACTGAGGACGTTAGCAAGAGGAAGGAAAATTGGATATAGAAGGAGATTACATAATTCTTTTGAGTTTGCTAAAGGAATTTGATTTGGCAAGTCTGAGCAGAAGAGACGTTGCTCTCTGAATTGGGGGTTAGATTCAACTAGTGGAAAATGTCAGTTTTAGAACAACAAAAATATTGTAATACACTGTATGTCTGTAAAGACATTTCACAAGTGAGAACTGGCAACAAGCAGAGTGATTCCCTTCTATATGTTCCTCGGGGGAGTATAAAATAATTAAAATTATGTACGTTATTTAATCTTAAAAGAAATATAAATTAACTCTATCTATAGCATCCACAGCTCCAAACCATTCTATGATTCTATAAATGTTTCTTCTCCTGTTTTGGTGTAATCAGAAACTATTTGATTTTTTTCCATAAATATTGCACAGAAAATGATAGCGGTAACTGCAAAGAGACAGTGTTTTATTGTCACTGAGTAAATCATTCCAAAGTTCTCCATTTCCCCCAAAGATTTAAGGGCTGCTGGGAAAAAGGATATGGGAAGGAAGGTGATGGTAAGAATTTCCCAGTTAAGTGTTCTACCAGGTCACCTTCCAGTGGGCACAAGCACTGAGGTCTCTGCAAGGGAAGTCTCTGCCTGGAGCTGATCACTGTGAAACACTCCAGGGGTGCACGGCATTTCCAGCCTTCTCTGACTGGCTTTATGGTCACGTCATTGAAGGCACTTGAGATTTTCAGACTGTGTAGAACGCCTTGGCTCACAAACATACATATTCCAGTTGGTTTTTGGGGTAGGCATTTCCACCAAAGTTATATTCACACTTCCAGCAGATGCAAGAAGGTTGGGGCTAAGCCAGGATAATCTATAAGAAAAACAGAGCGAAGGATTTCTGGCTTCTCTGAAGAGAGAGGGTAATGCAATCAAGGTGAGGATCATTCCTGGTCTTGTGTTCTCCTTACATGTAGAGGAAGCTGAAATAAGCCTGAAGGACACTGTGTGGCTGGGGCAGAGGAGGACAGTAGCATTAGAGATGGCAAATCAGGTGTAGCAGTGTCCTTTGATTTCTCTGCACTTACAGTGAGCCTGCACTGCTCTTATCCATCACAAATCACACTTTGATCTATAAGAGTTTGGCTTGCTTTTCAATATTTTAGGGACATTGCTCTAACATGTGAATCATAATTTTGTTTGTGAAGGGGCAGCAACTCAGATTGCTGCTGGGAATGGGCAAATCCTCTGGAACTAGTTTCAGTAGAAACTAATCCTTAGAAAAGCTTATCTAAAAATTCAACATTAAACTCTGTACAGGAGTTAGAAAGAGCTGACAGCAAATTAAATATACTGGAAACCGAAGGGAAATGTGGGGGTGGAAGAAAAATGGAGCTATTTTGCTGTTGCTTGACTGTTGCCCCTGGAAAGTCATTCCATCCTGAATTTCTCCAATGCCATATCCTTTGTAAGGTTTCAAAACCAACATTTAAAATATATTTTTAAGGATAACCATGTCTGAAAGTTAAAGCCCTTTGGGGAAGAATAAAAGAGGGACTTCAAAGTAACAAAATGCTAAATCTGGCAACTTGTTTTTAATGGAAGTAAAAACCTGCACCATTTAATACTTTAAAGTGTAATAAGAAGAGAAATGTCACACATAGAGTTCAATTTCTACCCATGGAATTGTGCCCCTGATTTAACAAATTCCAACTTAAATGCTTCCACCACAACTGAAAAATGTTTTACTGACCTCGAGCTCATTGTACAGCAGAGGTCCAACAGTATTGCTCGGACTGGGATCAAAGAAAATGATTTTTGATTTTCAAAGCAGCCAGCCCAAAGTGAGCTAAATCCAGCTGGCAAACGTTTTGCAGTTCAGCAAGTGTTGAACCCCCTTTTTTTGTGGAGTTTTGTTCAGGATGGGTTTTGACATGTTGCATCAAGAGTCTATTTTAGCTTCAGAGGAGTCCCTGGTCTCTCCCTCACTGAGGAATATTGCTGATCATGGTGACCTGAGCTGGCTGAGATGAGACCTCATCCTCGCAGGAGGACCAGGCTGAGCACAGATACTCAGCTGCATCCACCCTTCTGGTGTTACAGCTTTCCTCTGGTCCTGAGCAGCAACCCTCCACTGTAAGACTGCATGAAATCATGTAATCAGGGTGTTATTCCTGGTTAAATTATGAGCAATATCTATTCTACCTGTATAGTTTTTTAAAAATATCTTTTTTTTCATTATTGTCTTCTCACCAATTCAGCTTTCACATGCTCAAGCACCTGGTTTTATTACTCTGGACATGAAACATAATTCTGGATGCTGACACCAAACTGATGCATGTCCTAAGATATTGCTCAGGATCTGTCTCATAAGGTAACACTGATATAACACACATTACCACTATGTGCCAGGTTATTTTCAGCTCTTCACAGTGGGAAACTGCTGTCTTGGATAACAGAGTGTCTGCAAGTTATTACCTTTTGACCATTGAACCTAATGGTACTTAACAGGGATGTTATGACTAATGATCGTGATGTGTTTTGGAGATAAAAGAGGCACCAAATGTGATTTCTGATATGGCTGTTGAGCCAGCAGGGCAAACTGGTGAGAGCAGACTGAGCTGCAGTCAGGCACGAGGACTGATCAGCTCTGCCCAGCCCCTGGTTCTTCTTAGTGTGCAATCGCAGAAGAGTGCCAAGGACCAAACTAAGAGCCAGGATACTCAGCTGAATGTTTCTGTTCTGGTTCAGCTGGCATCAGTGTCAGCTGAAATGCAGAGTTTGGGCAAGGGAAGCCCAGGCTGCAGTGACGAAAACAGCTCAGAGCACCTGTGTGAGTACCTGAGAACAGGCATTGTGACATGAGCTTGCATGGCAGACCAGGGGTATGAAAACTCAAACTTGGATAATGGAAACCCTATTAATGAACAGTGGAGTGTCATTGATCCGTTCCAAGTAAAATCATTGGTGCCTTTGGATTTAGAAGACCAAAAGACTGACGTGCAGAGCAGGAAGCAACCTAGGAGGTGTTTAATACACTCACATGTTGGAACTCCTGCCTCTGCTTGCTGAAGGACTGGGTGATCTCTGCTGACTTAGGAATCAAAGTCATGAGCACAAGTCCAGGTGAGCACCTGAACATGTCTAAGAAAAAGCCATCACTCACCTCATGTGTGCTTTATTGCATGAAAATTCGTTTTCTCACTAAACTCATTAACTCAAACCATCATTTATTTTCCTTTTGGCAGGAGCTATCAAGACACAGAATAGGCTGGCTGATAGGAAAAAAGAGATCATGGTCTATCTGTCCTATTGAACCTGTGCTGCAATAAACCTGTCAGGCAAGAGTTATATGGCCAAAGGAGAGAATAAGGTCTGGAGACCAGGTCTTCCCTATCCCATGTGAGAACCCTGCTGTAGGGTCCTGCCCACCTTCCTCAGTCGTTCTCCCAGACACATCTCAACCCACTAATGGCTTTGGCCAAACCATTCACTTGAGACATGACTTACTAGCTGCAGAACTCTTCAGACAGACTGAAGCCAGGACACCCAGACTGATTGACTGAACCAACGTGCTGCCAACACAGCACTAACAACTCAACACACTCAGAAAACAAATAGCAAAATAAGCTTGGCTTTCACCAAACTTCCTTTGTCCAGATGCCCTGGAGTCATGAAAAAAAAAGAAATATCCACACACAGAGAGCCTTTCCCCTCAAGAAACAGCTTATTGAGGCTTTTAATGAGGAGAAAAGTCTCTCTAATTGAGGAGAGGAATAGAGGAGGGATCAGGCAAATTCCCATCTGGCATTCACAGACATAGCCACTTTTTGCTGCTCGTAACAATTAGCAAATCTGTGCCAATGATGATTTGCAAGTCTCTGTCTGTGCTGACTTTGGATGTGTCTCAGCTGCAGGGAGGGTGAGCTCCACAGCATTTTGCCACACTGAGTTGCCTTGTTATCCATATTACCCTCATCCAGAAACCTGGGCAGACAATCAGACATGTCTCTTTTTAGTGCATAATGAGGATATGGTAACTGCAGCCTAAGACCCAGAGGTTGGGAAAAGATCCCACTTTTTGGGTGTATTCATTCAGTTCCTGGGTTTTGGTGAAAAGCTTGGCAAAAACTATGAAACTACAACATAGCAACACTGCATACATGATGGATGTAGATTATGACACCTCTCAAGATGTTCCCTCTCTCTTGCAGTGTTTCAGATAACTTAGCCAAGCAGATGTTCACCATTAATTTGAGCTATGGAAAAATGCAAGTTTCACACTAAAAGAAAAAATATGGAACATGGAAGACATCTGAACTATTCTCTGTTTGCTTTGCCTTGCAAGCAATGAGGAATTCGTTTTTTTCTGAGTCAGAGCTGGAACTGGAACAGAGACACCTCACGTTCTGGAAGGATCTCACTATCCAGAATCTCCAGGCACAAGGGAAGACAAGGCCTGTGTCCCTCCCTCAAAAAAATCTCCTGCTTTTCTGTAGAAAAGAATCACTTCTCTGTGAAACAGTCAGAGAAAGAAAAAAGAGATCTTCCTGATGATATTCCACTCATTCTCTCATTCAAGCACATTATTTTACCCAGTGATTGAAGGAGAAAGGACAGGCCCAGTTGCCCTCAAGGTGCAACAGCTTCTGTTGTTCAAAGGCTCAATTGTCTTTCTGGGGATAATGCTTGTTCCATAATTACAACCCCCAATTCCCTCTCAGCCACAAAGCTTTCAATTTCTATAACACTTCAATAGTCATTTCTATCTAGGATGAAATACATTCCTTGAAGTTTTCTGGGAAAAGTGCTGGTGATAAAAACTCACTATTGTCCATTGCTGGCACTGAAGAAGGGCTGTTGGAACCTGGCATGCAGCCATTCCCTCCCACCTTTCCTTCCCCGTGTCAGCACTATCACTGCTGACCCAAATAAGCGCATTGTTCCCCAGGCAGGGAGAATGAAGTTATTCTGAACTGATAAGGCTCCTCCCTGACTATTCACTGCTTGGACTCTGTTACCAGAAAGATGGTCCCCATCTGACTTGGCTGCTCCTCTTGGAATAGTCCCAGATCTTCTCTATACTCCAAGCAGTTTAACCTCTTTCCTTCTCTCTGCAGCAGATTCACCCATGGGGCACCAAAGAATCCCAGAACCATTAGAACATTCCAAGCTGAAAGGGACAAGAGGATCGTTGAGTTCAGCTCCTGGCCCTGCACAGGAAAATTCCAAAAATCCCACCATGTGCCTGAAAGCATCATTGAAATTCTCCTTGTGCTCTCTCAGGCTGTGACCACGGCCATGGGGAGCCTGTTCAGTGCCCAGCCACCCTCTGGGTAAAGAACCTTTTCCTGATATCCAACTTAAACCTTCCCTGGCACAACTTCACACCATCCCTCGGGTCCTACTGCTGTTCATGCGTGTTTGCAACGTGGTTCAAAGACAGCACAGCTCTGGAACTGCTGCCCTTTCCAGCTGCCACGTGAAAGGCAATGGTTTCTGCAGCTCCTCCTTCCACTCCCAGCCAAGCCAAGCATCACTGCTCAGGTGGTGTGGCAGGACCATTAAATTCTCTGGACACAGGTCCAAGCCATGCCCGGTATCTTCCATTATCCCTTGTGCCAACAGCCTTGCAGACTGTTTTACCTATTTTACCCTGACTGGAAGGGTGTTCTCATTTCCCTGATGACCAGGAAATGTCTTCAGCTTCTTTTGGACTGAACACCAGAGGTTGGTAGCATCTCTCCACACATCTCAGTACTCACTGACCCCTCAGCCTTTCCCTGGGCCTGGGGCACTGCCAGGGTCGGGCTCATCCCTCCGTGCCAGCCCTGAGAACAGGACGCTTTGTGCAGTCTCAGGAAATGGCGGTTCTGCCGAAGGTCAAGGTTTGTGAAACAGACACCTTTTTTTTTTTTTTTTTTTCTTTTCCTTCTTTTCCCTTTACTGGGGAGTTTTTTACTCCCTTGTCCCTCCTCACCCCACACTTTCCCTGGGCCTGTTCCAAGAACAACCCTCGTGCCATTCTCTCCCACTGAAGGCACAAAGAGCTTCTTTTACCGACCCACTGGCTGTTCAGGATACAAAGAAGTTAAACTAACAATGTGGCGATGCAGCAGCCCATTACAGGCAGGTCTGGATGAGTCACACAAGTAAAGAGTAGGAAGGGATTTAAGGGGCCACCTTCCCCCCTCTCCCAAGGCAGCCCATGTATTTTCTCCTGCTACATTTTCCAGTGACCTGCTATTTCTGTTCCTTTGGAGAACAGCAAGGTCTCGGTTTCTCCTCGGGAATGGTATTTATTGCCAGGATTTATCACTCCTCGGAACAAGTTTGTCCAGTCTTTATGCTTATTTAGAGAATACACCACATTTACCTGTGGAGGTCAGCCCCAGAGCAAAATACCACCTGAAAACAGCATTTTAAGTGCACATTTAATCTTGGGAAGAGGCTAATATTCTTCTCTGAAAGTGTTTCTAAGATCTGGGCTGCTTAAATGGCTAAGCTCTGAGCAGATTCTGGTGGAGCAAATGCTACATCTATTATATGGTAACTGGCACCATTTTCGGGTACTTGCTGCAGTTTGCAGGGATTTAGAAAGCAATCTTGAAGATTCAGAAGGAAACTGGAATTATTGCATTCAGCTGCTTTGAAAAAAACATTAAAAACTAACCAAAAATACAAGAAAGCAAATGCTAGTTCCACATTTGGGTTTGTACTCAGCCATGGTTAGATGTGGAATCATCTCAGCTTTACCACCAGAGATTTCTATCCTTTCAGCCAGCCATATCAGAGACATGGTTATCCTCATCTGGTTATCCTGGTTATCCACCTGGTTACCCTCATCTTGCACAAAATAAGAGGGAATTTATCCATTCATCTCTGGACACGGGTCCAAGCCATGCACAGTATCTTCCAGTACCCCTTGTGCCTCCTTTGCAGACTGTTTTACCTATTTCACCCTGACTGGAAGGGTGTTCTCATTGCTGTGATGATCAGAAAAGTTCTTCAGCTTCTTTTGGACCGAACGCAGGAGGTTGGCACCATCTCTCCACACGTCTCAGAGTGCACACATCATTTGCAGCACTCCAACACTGCCTTGGGCCCCAGTGAAGCCACAGCCCCAGGAGTGTGGCAGGACAGTCCCCCAGGGCATGGTGGCACCAGGAGCACGGTCCCCCTTGCTGTGGGAGCTCACAGCTTTGGGAGGAACCCCGTGCTGGGCACGGAGGCTGCAGAAGTGCCTGATGGTGACGCTCTCCTCCAACACGTGCACAGAGCCCAGGGAGTCCTGCTTTTTACGGGAAGGTGAGGCACTTCCAAGAGTAATAAAACAACCTGAAAGAACACACAGCACACATAAAAATGCCAAATTCAGTTTGTCTTCTGCACCTCAAAACACAGAGGCCACTGGGGACCTACCTGGGGTTTTCTCTGCTGTGGCACAGCATGGTCTCACCTGGAGGCCAGCTGAGAACGCTCTTGCTAACAGACAAATAACATTCCTCAAAAGAGTCCATTAAATTCAAGCCTGCTGCTGTGATCCAAGCAGGTTTGCAGCCTGTGGCTGTCCCCGGGTTCCTCACCCCTCACACAGAGCCTGGTGCTCTCCAGGACAAGTGAGACCCCGTCCCCCTGAGCGCGTCACCCTGCCAGCAAAAGGGCACCTCTGTTATGTCCCTGTGCCAGCACCATTGACCAAACATCACCCCCATTATCCCCAGTGAGGTCAGAATCATTTTCACATCAAGGTCTGCAAACAAAGGAAGCCCATCTTCTACAGGGTAAATATTAACAACCCTTGGACTATTTGCAACTTAATTAAATGCCTTTATGGAATATTTCCCCTGCATGCGTAAAACCAGGATGCTACTTCTGTTGGGTACAAATCTGTGGGTGTATTAACTACTGTTAGATAAAATAAAACAAAGGAAAAAAAGCCCAACCCAAAATAATTTGTTCTTTAATATTTTAAGAACATAATTTCAGTGCTGAATAGATTAAACTGTCTGAGTGAATTTAGTTCAACCTCATCTACAGTTTCATAACACTAGATGGAGATCATTGTTGACTGATAGCACTAAAATTACTAGTAAGGGTTTTTTTGTCTTTTAGGGATAGGACTTATAAAAAGTTTGAATCTCTAATTATTTTTTTTTCCTTAACTAAAACCATTATTATGAAGTTCTCTTCAATTTGTCCTGGAACAGCTTCAGTCATGGCTCAATTCAAGTGGAAACTGAACTGAAAAATGCATTGGTTCCTCTCTCTGGGCTTTACTAAGTAATTTTGTAATAAAGTAGAATGGAAACAGAAGCGCCAACCTTCACTTTGTGAAGCAGTTTGGAAATTCCAGACATGCTTCTGCCCAAATCAGAGCAAACCCTCAAATATTGCAAGATTTTACATGAGCGAAAAATTACCTCAAAAATTACTTTTCTTTTTGATCAAAATATTTTTTAGAAAATTTCATTTAATTTCGACTTTTAAAGGCTACCGGTACACAAAGTAAAGAATTAGAAATCTGAAGATGGTTCAAAGTAGAAGGAAATGGGATCAATTTCTAAATGTACAAATAGAAAGTTTTAATTATTTTGTAATATTTTAATTATTTTTTTTTTCTGATAGGCAAATAATTGACCACCCTTCATGAAATGTACTAATTTTTGCATCTTTTTCAACCTAATTTTTTTCTTCCATATTTCTCCGACCAATCCTTTTATAACAAAGAGAACACTAATTACGGGCACGTGGAAAGCGTTTTCCGTTAAAAATGCTTTTTATTGATGGTGAGGATGTGTGTGAGCATCACAGGGTAAAAATAATTAACAGCACAGCTGAAGACCTGTTTCCATTAGTGACAGCATTAGATATGGCACTTGGCTCACTTCAAACAGAGAACTTCACAAAGTTAATGGGACTAACAGGACCTTTTCCACCACCAAACGAGGCAGCTCGTGTCAGCTGCTTTATTGAGCTGCAACACAAGAACCCAGTCTCAGAAGATCTGAGCTGTGCTCCTGCCTTGGCCATAAATGTCACAGGTGGCTTTTTGTACCTATGGGTGTTACAGAGACAAACAGCACCAAATGAAGCTCAAAAGCATGAGAAATAACCAAGATTTGGGATTCCTAAGTGTTCCTTACAGGTCTGAGCACACCTGCACAATGCAAGTAGCTCTGCAGGCAGAACAGACTGCAGGATCCACATACAAGGCATATTAACACCCTGAATAATGTTGGGTGAGTTAAAGCTGCTTGCTGACTCGCTAATCAGAAGTGAGTGTTATCCAGGAAATAATGGCCCCAAATAATGATCATGTTCTGAGCCTCAGTCAGTCCAGAAATTTTTATTTTCTTTTATTTTTTTTTTTTTACAGCAAGCTCCTGATTTTAACTTGCAATAAAAATGTCTGTAAACTTCTAGTGGGTTTAGTAAGCTCAGACTTATACAACAAAAGCAGGGGAAGTGAAATCCTGGCATGATTTGTATGAGACTCTTTTTAGTATACGTTTTCCATACACAGGCTTATATTACAGAGCAGCTAATCAATGGAAACATTGTCCTGACATCTGTGTGTAAAATCAAGACCTTGATGTTGACACCTTTCAAATATTTATAGTAGTTATTGTACCAACACCTTCGTGATCTTTCAGCCAAGTTATACACACGTGCCCACGTTTTCAAAGAGTCTCTCAAGCTGTGCATTTTTTGCTGTGGGCTGCAGTGCATATCAAATTTATAATAAGAATATATTTGTGCAACTTCCCACCAAACTCAGGATCACCGTGCATGAATAACACCGATGTGCACAGTGTTTGAATGCCAACATCAAAAGCTCAGGTCGTAATTCCACAAAGTATTTCAAATTAAAATGAGTCCTTTTAAGGACTTGTGAGGCTGTAAGGCAATTTAACTGAGTGTTTTCCCTCCTACACATCACGTCAGAGCAAATACTGAGTATGGATCACAGGGCAGCACCTCCAAGCTATCCCTGCTCCAGGACATCTCTCCACAGTGCTAACATGACTTTTCCAACCCTTTCTCAGTGTCATACCAGCACAGCTTTGCAAGGCACAGTCAATGCTAACTCTGTGTGGATCCGTGCAAACCTCCTCCCGCCCTGGAGTTCCACAGTGTACAGTACTGCACCATGGACACCCCGTGATTTGGGACCCAGAAAATGCTAAATATGACCTTAAGAGAAGGCACTGGATGGGGTACACCTTAATCCCTCACCCTGGGTGAGCTGCCCACCTCCAGTGGCGGGGAGGGATGAGAGGAGGGGAGGAGACTGACAGACCTTACCCAACAAACCTGAACAGCACTTTCACACATTCACAGGTGGAGCCTGCAGGGAGACAAGGCGAGAAGCCCACGAGGCCCACACTGCCAGCTCTGGTTTGCGTTTGCACCCCAGATTGGCCACAGCCTTTTGCCAAAACCTGGGACAAACCATTCTCACTGCCTCAGCTCTCACCCATCAAACACAAAGTTAACACTCCTCTCCAAACAGCTTGTCTTACCTTCTAATTTGAAAATCCAGCTTAGCAGCTGCACGTTTTGGTGCTTGCTGGTACAAGCAATATGTTCTTCTAGAGCCAAGAAGCTTCTGTTGATCTCAGACTGGAACATGGAAAAGGAGCTAGTACAGTTCCCTTGAGAAGATCTCATTTGTCATTTAAAAGTCTGCTTCAGATTATTTAATATTTTTTCCCAGCAGAGAGGAAAGTGAATACGGATCTAGTTTTCAGCGTTCTTTGTTTGCTTGACATTGTGAAGTCCAGAAACATCCCAGGCAGACACATGGAAAACTGCTTGTGTGACGCTGGTCCAACACTTTTCAAAGTACTATAAATATTTAAATAAAATAGGCACTTGCAAAGTTCAGACACTTACATGGATGTTTTCCTTCTGAGCTATAGTTACTCCCTATTCACATGTAGAAATTGGATGAGTGTCGTATTCATTGCGCAGGCAATTTCTCTGGTTAGATCTCACAGCCAAAATAACAGTCTTATTTAGGAGCTGCATTGGTGCTTTAACAGACTAATAAAAGGCAGCCCTGTGTCCCATCTCTAAATATTGGCACTCAAGCTGTTTGGTTGGAAGCAGCAGCCTTGTATACGTGTATACTTACAAAGATTTTCTGTTTCTGTTGCAGACAGAAAGAAATTACTGTTCTTCTACTGAACAAACAGGTCATTATGGACTTCTCTCTCTCTTCCATTGCCTCAGCCACTGCTGAAGTCCTTAAGTCAAGAATTAAGTCATATTCCTTGGGTGTGGGGGCTGCTTTTGATCAGTAAAGAGGTGACAAATGAAATGTGGCACCTTTGCCCCATGTTGAAGTTAATCCATAAATGCATGAAGGAGTGGGATACATGTGTAAGTTTTGTACTCAGAAAAGTTCTCTTGAGATTCATTTGGTCTCCATATTAAAACGTTGGATTCCATTGCAGTGATGAGAGACACATGGGGTTCCTCCCAAAAGGGAAAGGACCTAGACCTGGGCTGGGTTTGACCACCACATTGGAGTCACCCTCATGACTTGAAAAGTGTTGGATCTCTGCAGAGGCAGAAAGTTTGCAGCTCATTTTTCATCTGTGGGCTTTGAGAGCAGCACATTGTTGCATCAGTGTGTCCATATGACACAGACACTCGCTCTCCTGTCCCACTGGTGGCTCCAGAGATGTTTTTGCTCACTGCAGGTCTTCAGCAGGCCCTGGCTTCAGTCACTTCTCAGGAATGGCAGGAGGTGGAGAAACCGGTCATTCTGCACGGGAAATTTTCACAGAGGTTAATTGTCCTTCTGTAAAAACATGTCTGGCTTCAACTGGGCCATGTCTCTGTCCATAGGAGTGGAAGTATGATTGGTCTCAGTTCTTTTCTGTGTGAAAGAACATAGAGACTGAAATTACTTCATCTCTTGACCCTTGTGTTCAGACTTCTTCTGATAACCTAAGAACTTGCTTCATAAATCTCTCATTGCAAATTATTTTCTTTGGCTGTGAAAAACATTTCGCTGCAATAAAACCTTTTCTATTTTTTCCCCTTGACCTCACTCCCATCTCCTAATATCTCTGCTAAAACATGGATAGTTCAGATAGAGCATTCCAGAGTCTGTCTAATTAAAGCATTTAACGGAGGTAAAGTCACATCCCCCACTCAGTCTTGCTGCTCCTGTTTGCCAAGGAGAATCACATCCCTTATAGCTGTGTATAGAAAAAATCACTTTCACCTTGACATGCCCTTAGTAGGGGTAAGATTTTACACATGCTGAAACGTCCCTGTGTGCAATATTCTAGAGCCACCATACCCTGAGAAATTATTAGAAGCAGCACATTTAATCCCTTCTAGCTGCAGTTAAATCATCAATGATGTACCAGTGACACTGTGAGTAAATGCTTGTCAGTGTTGCCATTATATTTGTCTGTGGTTTGGAATGTTTTGAATTACATTAAGTAGAAAAATTCAGCTCTTTTTTTCTGCTTTTTTTTCCTTTTTTGCCAGACAGGATGTAAATGGCTTTGCAATTTTCAGTAATGTTCTAACCCGAATTGTGTGTAAGAAACAGGGTAATGTTCCCACACATGAGGTTAGCTCACTGCCATGAGGACAGTTTTATGGCCTTCTTTATTTCTTTGAAATGCAACGCGAAAATGTGAGGATTTTACTTCTGTTATTTAAATGTTGCTGAAGCAGCAGTCTGACTCCTGTTTCTGTGGTCTTCTCCTGGGAATCACAGAGGACTCCAGCAGGCAGGTGCCCAGCTCTCCAGGAAAACATTACCATGTAAAACATTTCACAGTGGCCCATTTTCCCCCAGCTGTTTGTCAGCCACCCGAATAAAACATTGATTATACCACAAGCTGCCAAAACATCATTTGAGCAAATTGCTTGGGGGAAAAAAAAGAGTGGAAAGATGCAAGTCATAAAACATCAAAACTTTTGTGGGAAAAGAATGTGACAAAAGTATTGCTTTCCTTATTTCTTTAAAAATGGACAGTGCCTGATGCCTTTTTATCTAGTGCTACAAAATTAAGGTGGGGGGAAAAAAATCTTATAAGATTAAAGAATTAATGTGCAATAGGCACAAAGATGTTCATCTTCATGTCCCTAACACATACTGTATCTTAGCTTCCTGTTTTTCTACATATGCACGTACAGAAACACAATTATTGTACAAAATGTAATACCAAATCTTGGACGCATGTTTTCAATACCACACTCACAAAAATTCAGAGCATAGATGCACACACAAGTCTTGATTGTTGGAGAGCTGTGAAAATGTGCCTTGCAGAGAAATGTCTGGCTCCCACTCTTCTGAAGTCCTCAAAAATATCAAGGGGGGGATGTGATTTCAGTGTCAAAAAGACTACGCTTTTTCTTCAAAGACAGTATATATCAGATATCAAAAGACTTTTTAACATAGCACAGAATGACTGAAAGTTAGATAAAGACCTCCCAACAAGAAATATGTCACAATTATTGAACAGAGTGGGTGAGTCCGAGGAAAAGAATTGCAAAAGTAAATGGTGGGTTCCCACCTCCTGAAGAGTCCCCCAGATGTTGCACTCTTCATGGAAACAAGGCACTTGGAAGTGTGTAGAAGTTACTCGGTCTAATATGATGGCTCTGTCATGACAAAGGACAGAGGAGAAGCAAATCTGGACTCTTTTCCCCTTAAAATACATAAGTGCAAGGCTGATCAATCTCTGTTCTCCACTCTCCTTCCCCAAAATATAGTAGGAAATTCACAATGCTGATTTACCAAACTCTACACTGCTGGGTTTATTATTATTATTATTATTATTATTATTATTATTATTATTATTATTATTATTATTATTATTATTATTATTATTATTGTTGTTGTTGTTGTTGTTGTTGTTGTTGTTGTTGTTGTTGTTGTTAAATCATTAATTATATAATTTTTATTATTATAGTGCCTAAAGTGCAGGACACAATATAACCTTTGCACAACCAAATTGCTTCTGTCTATGGGCCCCTGTGTTCACATCCAGGAGGAAAGCTCTCTTCCAATGTGTTACTTGTCTCTGAACCTCATGGGATGCCACAGAGAATCTGAGTGTCCCACAAGCAAATTCCAAGCAGAAATAAGTGTTCAGGAAAGCAGGCAAATAGAATGAGTGATATAATCATCACACAGAGAGCTAATGGAAGAATTTACATCCCACCCTCCTTTTACCCTGAGGACTATTTTCAGTAGTTAATGTGAATTTTTACCCCCTTTATATGTGGAATAGGGGAGCTCCAAAACCTCAATAACTGATTGTCCTTAAAAATATCCATTGTGACCAAATATGTGCAGACAGCAGCAACCTCAGTCTCCACTGAACGCTGCAGCTGCTGAAGCCAGCTGAAGGTTTTCAGGGAAGGGAGCTAAAGGACTGCTGGAAATCCCATTCCTCATACCTGCCACAAACCAGACCCTAACCAGAGCACGCCCTCCAATAACTCATCTCAGCTACCGAGCTCAGCATCACAAGAGGCAGCCTGTTAGACTGAACTGGTTAACATTTGCCAGAGTTTGGCTTTGGGACTGCTCACATACTCCTACTGCAGGCCTTCTTCTCTGGTTTTCATTTACAGCCTTTTCCCTCTTTCAGATCTGTTACATTTTATTGCCTCTATTTCAAGATTTTAGCAATTTCGATATTCTGAGGCATATTTTTAGCATATTACTTGACTTCATGAAACAGATATGTATTTCTAACTATGTTTAATAGGAGTGAAATGCTGTAATTTTTTATTCTGTTGTGAGAATATAACCTGCAGAAGTCTGGCTTTCTAAGGAATGTTTTGCTGCTAAGATGGTTTTACTACACAGTGAAATAGAGGTGAAACTACATATGGGTCATTAAAACATCAAACAAAAAGAAATAAAAGTCATCTTTAGCAGAGATAAAGCAATATATATAATTTCATCTTGTGTCCAATGTTCACTTTTTTAAAGGAAATTTACTTGCCTTTTGCAAAGTACAAAGTTTCTGTCATTTATTTCTTTTATGTCACCTTTCAGTGATTCACAATGGCCCCATCTCTGTTGCTTTTGCTGCTGCTGCTCCAGGGTGCACAAGGTTTTTGTGCTGAATTTATGGGTTTGTGGAGAGCATCAGCACTGGTGATCACAGGCAGGCTCAGGCTGGTGGGACCAAGGTTCTGGAAGCTGCATTGCTGATGCTCCCAGCAGGGAAATGTTTCAGAGCAGAAACAAAAACTCTGCACAAAACTTAGAGCAGAGGGATCCAACCAGGTGCTTGTGATGGCTCTTCCTAGTTGTAGCTTCAAAAAAGCTCAGGAAGTCATGACAAATTACAAACATTGCTCTGAGGGAGAAATATGGGGATTTTTGCACTGCCAACTCTGTTTCCAACCATCTCGGGTCCCTCCTTGGTTTGGATGTGTTTGAAAAGAAAGGTGCTTAAACCCACTGCTCAGCTTCTCATGCTTGAGGTCACTTAATGAAGAAATCCAGTGTGTGAAAGCACAGTCTGCAAGAGGAAGAAAGCTATTTGCATTCAGGTGCAGAGCAGGGGGAAATGAATGCCTGTGTTTTGTTGAGAAGGGTTGGCCCCGAGTCCATCCCAGTCTGTGGCTGTGCTCTGAGCTGCCCTCACTCCTCACACAGCCAACACAGAGACTGACACCTCCAAAAGAGGATTTCCCTACAAAAAACACCTGAGTCACACCTGGAGGCACCTTTCTGTGCACTGTGCACAGAGGGTGCTCTGGTAGCTAAAATCTGTGAAGAGTGACCCACGTCACCCAGATAGCACAGTGATGCTCCTCATCACACCCAGGGCAGAGCTTTTCAATTCAAATTTTGCTTTGAATCCCAGTGCTCTGTGAGCTCTTATAGACTGGTCTGTAAAATGGAAGGGTCACACACCACACCAAATGAACTCCCAGAAAGCAACACAACAGCTTTGGAAAATTGATGGATTCCCATAGGTTTCTCAGGGTGAGAGCTGCTAAAGATGACTCTGGAGAACTGAAAACAAGATGAGAGGGCACCTGTGAAACCCCATTAGCAGCTCCCTCATGAGCTCCTGTTCTGCTGGGCTGAACCCCTGGCAGGGAGATTTTCAAATGATATGAAGCACAACGACACAACAAATGAATTAAACCAGCAAAGTCCCATTTCGTTTGCAAGGCTCAGTTTTCATTATTTCCCATTGCAAAGGAAGTGCAGGACTAAAACATCTGGCCCTGTTGATGGGCTCTCAGCCAGAGCTTCAACGTCTGCCACTGAGCTGAAACAACAGCAGCCTAATCTCAGTATTGTCTTTAGCCTTCTCAAAAACCTCTCCTCCCCAGTGAGAAAGCAGAAAGAAACCTTCCCTCGGTGTTTTATTTCAGGCACAGCACGTTCAGCTGCATCCAACAGCAGATATTTCCCTTCCACAATCCTCCCACTTCCTAAAGGCAATGAATGTTCAGACCAGGGGGTTCATCGGGGATAAGCAATTAATTTTTTTCTCAAAAGATATTTTTTACCAAGGTCAGTTTTGCAGGAAATGGTACCTTATTTCTGAACTGCTGGGAAATGATTCCAGGGAATGTGGGAGAGCAGCGAGAAGTCCCAGTAGAAATGAAGGAATTTTATGTCTGAGATCCTGATAAGATTCAAGGGAAAATATATTTCAGACTGGATTCTCACACCCATGTTTCTACGAAGTGCCTGAATGCAGATAGCCTTATAAATACATTACATTTTACACTTTTAAAAATGTCTGCCATGTCACTAGTGGGAATCACAGTTGATTTTAGCACATCAAAGGCCAAAAGTCTGCTATAAAGTAAAGAGTTGGACAAGTTGGGTGGTTTGCTGAACAACACACGCTTAGGCCATTTTGTTAGCAAAAAATATAAAAACAAAAAGCTCTAAGGTCTCACAGGTTTAATCTAAGAAACTTTTGCCTGTTTCAGGAGAGGAAAAAAACTCTTGCAATAAGCAGATCACCTGTGTGTAATAAATCATCAAAAAACCTAATTCTATAAATACATCAGCAAGAAAAGAAGAGTTAAGAAGGCCCAGCCAGCACAGGTCAGTGACAGGCAAGGCCCACTTGAATAACCTGATACTTCCTGATTTATTTCTCCTACTTTGAAATAACTGCGTTTCTAGAGGATAGAATGTTTAAAATATTGCTTGCACATTGAGAAAGATGGCTACAACTATTGTCCAGCAAAGAAGAGAAGAAAAAATGAACTGATGTGGTTGGTCCCCAGCTCTCCCTGTGGCTTCGCCAGCAGGGCCTGTAGGGGATGCTCAGGAACCCAAAGAAAAATCACATTGCTGCTTTCTTGGGTATTTGGGTTTTAAATCTCTATGAGTGATCTTGCAGAGAGGACAGGGTGATGGAAAGCCACCACTCATAAAAAACAGCCAGCTCCCGCAGAACCACACTAATACCCAGGAAAGTGCTGCTTAAGCTGCAGTAGCAATTTAAAAAAACTTTTCCATGTCATCCAAATGCTGTAGCACTGAAGAGAATTTGCTTTCTGCCTGAAACTGACTTCACAGCTTCCTTTAAACAGCCATTACTGCTCCAGATGTTGGCAAATCTTCCTTAAGTAAAACATGCCCCAGCAGATGTGGTATCTCACCCTTTTGGTGCTCACATTTTTGGGTGAGCTTTCAGCAGGCACTTCACATTTTTACCCCCTTTCCTCTTCCCCCTCAGCAGCACCACAGACTGAATTTAGCTTATCCTGAAGTGAGAAAATTCCAGACAACTCATTCCAATTTTATGTCCTTCCTTCCTTCCTTCTTTCCTTCCTTCCTTCCTTCCTTCCTTCCGCCACTTCCGCCACTTCCGCCACTTCCGCCACTTCCGCCACTTCCGCCACTTCCTTCCGCCACTTCCCTCCGCCACTTCCTTCCTTCCTTCCTTCCTTCCTTCCTTCCTTCCTTCCTTCCTTCCTTCCTTCCGCCACTTCCTTCCGCCACTTCCTTCCGCCACTTCCTTCCGCCACTTCCTTCCGCCACTTCCTTCCGCCACTTCCTTCCGCCACTTCCTTCCGCCACTTCCTTCCGCCACTTCCTTCCGCCACTTCCTTCCTTCCTTCCTTCCTTCCTTCCTTCCTTCCTTCCTTCCTTCCTTCCTTCCTTCCTTCCTTCCGCCACTTCCTTCCTTCCTTCCGCCACTTCCTTCCTTCCGCCACTTCCTTCCGCCACTTCCTTCCTTCCTTCCTTCCTTCCTTCCTTCCTTCCTTCCTTCCTTCCTTCCTTCCTTCCTTCCTTCCTTCCGCCACTTCCTTCCGCCACTTCCTTCCGCCACTTCCTTCCGCCACTTCCTTCCGCCACTTCCTTCCTTCCGCCACTTCCTTCCGCCACTTCCTTCCGCCACTTCCTTCCGCCACTTCCTTCCGCCACTTCCTTCCTTCCGCCACTTCCTTCCTTCCGCCACTTCCTTCCTTCCGCCACTTCCTTCCGCCACTTCCTTCCACCACTTCCTTCTGCCACTTCCTTCCTTCCTTCCTTCCTTCCTTCCTTCCGCCACTTCCTTCCGCCACTTCCTTCCACCACTTCCTTCTGCCACTTCCTTCTGCCACTTCCTTCCTTCCGCCACTTCCTTCCTTCCGCCACTTCCTTCCGCCACTTCCTTCCGCCACTTCCTTCCTTCCGCCACTTCCTTCCTTCCTTTTGCTCAGAGAATATAAACTACACAGAACAGATGAAAAATGCATTAGTAGCCCCTTTGTTTTTCTTTGGATGACAATACCTAATAAGTTAAGCTTAGCCTATAGCAAAGCAGTCCCAGATGGCCAGGTCTGTTCGAAATGAGCTGCTTTTATGAGACCAGGATGTCTAAAACAAACACACTTCATAAAGGGAGAAAATGTGCAAGACAGAAAAAGTCCAGTAAAATAAAATCTCTCTTACAAAACTGCTACTGTTCAGACTCTGCATAAACATGATTATCAAAGACATACTTGGGTTTTGTGGGAATTTTTTTCCTTTCTTTTTTTTCCCCCAAGTCTACAAAGGAAATATTTTAGTCAGATATTTATATACATTTCCATTCTCCTGAAAAAGGTCCCTTCACTGGATGTGAAAGCCTACCTGATAAAGAGATATCTGAAACCCTTAGCAGTGAGATATGCACTTATTATTAATATATTAATTACTGAAATTGCATCATTTTTCTAGAGAGAAAAGTATCAAGGGTATGCTAATTAACTTTCTGCTTTAATCCATGCAGACCTCCAACCTAGATTGTACTGTGGCTTTGTAACATGGAGATTTAATCTGATTTTCCTCGCCTTTTACTTTCATAGAGATCTCAGACTGTCCTGAAACCATCCTTTAGGAAAAAAAATAAGCAAACAGGTAAGGATTTAAAGGTTTCTTATCACCAGGGGGTAGCATAACCAATGAACTAATTCTCCATCAGTCAAGTGTTGCCACTCTCCAAGAATCAAGCAAAACCCATTAATTTGTTCCAAATCCTGTTTAAAGAACACATCCATGAGCAACACAACTATTGGTATCTGCTTCCCATTATTTTGTGCCTCGCAGTTGGATTTTCAACAGTCAAACAGGATTCTCAGTCTTGCTGACATCGGTGGTGAGTTTTTTTCTCAAAATGTGTAAACCCTGCTGTGTAAAATGTAAAAGAACAAGTTCACATTGCAGCCTGTCCCTCTGTCACATCCTCTCCTTGGGACAGCTATTTTCATGACACACAACTCTGTTTCTACTCCTTTTGGTTGTAGACAAATGACCTTGAAAAGAGTTAAATGCCCACATTCTCACACAGTTCTGGATGATCCCTGAATCTTTGTTTCTTCAATAAACCAACTAAAAAGCAAAATGGCAGCATGTTATTATTCATACACAGAATAACCAGAGATTGCACTGATTCCTTTTCTTTTCATCAATTGAGCAAGAATACTAAAATCTAGGGAGCATAGAAAGATTCAGGTTTCTTAAATGCATGTCTCACCAACAGCTCAAACAGGCAATTGCAGACTAGAAAAATTCCACTCTGAATGTAATTCTTCAGTTTAGGCTGGAGGTACTTTTTTTAGCAGGGGTGCAGCAGGCACAGTGGTTGGTTTCTTTTCCATGAGAAAAATTAATATGTTTTCATTTCAGGTCAGACTGGGACAATTTTCCTTTTTAATTTCCACTTCAGGCAGCAAATTGAAAAATCAATACTCATCATAGGTTTAATTGCACTGTCCGTGTTCTTTTAACCAACGCTCCAGAACACAGCACAGAAATTGGGGTATAAAAATAGAAAACAGAGAGTGGAAAATCTGCTACCCAATAACTTATGCTGCAAATCTACAGCCCTGTGACTTATTCATAGAATCACAGAAGGGTTTGGCTTGGAAGGGACTTCAAAGATCATCCATTTCCAACCCTTCTGCCATGGGCAGGGATGCCACCCACCAGACCAGATTGCTCAAAGCCTCATCCACCCTGACCCTGAACACTTCCAGGGTTGGAGCATCCACAGCTTCTGTTCCAGGGCCTCACAGTAAAGAATTTCTTCCTAATATCTAATATTCATCTACACTCTATCAGTTTAAAGCCATTCCCCCTTGCCCTTGTCAAAAGCCCCTCTCTGGCTCTCTTGTAGCCCTTTCAGGTTTTGAAGGTTTTCGTTCACTCACTTTTCATTTCAGTGGGTGCTGTATTTGTTCCATATCTCATTTAAAGAACACATTCCATGAGCAACACAACTATTGGTATCTGCTTTCCATTATTTTGTGCCTTGCAGTTGGATTTTCAACAGTCAAACAGGATTCTCAGTCTTGCTGACATTGGTGGTGAGGTTTTTCCCAAAATGTGTAAACCCTGTTGTGTAAAATGTAAAAGAACAAGTTCACATTGCAGCCTGTCCCTCTGTCACATCCTCTCCTTGGGACAGCTATTTTCATGACACACAACTCTGTTTCTACTCCTTTTGGTTGTAGACAAATGACCTTGAAAAGACTTAAATGCCCACATTCTCACACAGTCCTGGATGATCCCTGAACCTTTGTTTCTTCAATAAACCAACATAAAAGCAAAATGGCAGCATGTTATTATTACCACAACCACCAGGTGAGGGTACAAATGCAGGTGCTACTGACCTAGCATAAATGCAATGGAGAGCTGCTGAGCAAATGGATTTTAAACACTGGGAGATGACAAATGTTAAAGGCACAAATTACCCAGCCCATTACTTCAGCGTGTTTTGCTGAGAGTAATCACTGATTAAATGCTGGGTCATCAATTGCCAAGCAGTGTTTAGCTTTGTATCATCCCAAAGCATCCCTTATCATGGCAGTGTTTGAATGTTCTCAGTTGGCAGCAGAAACAAGACAGTTGCATTAAGTTAAACCTCAGGATTAAATCTGGTCTCCAGGGCAAAGGCAGAGTGATTAGTACTCCTGTTTATAAACAGAGTTGCTGTAATCTTTTACTTATAAATTTCCTCCTCCATCTGTTATCCATCAGGGAAGTGAAGCTTTGAGAAATTGTGCAGATGGCTTTAAGGCACTGTAGTTCTTTTGCTAAGCAATGTCTTGGCCTGCTGGATGTGTACCTTGGAAATGGAGCTTTATTTGCCAAAACTGCACCTTTTCTAACCCAGGACCCTGCACTGAAGCCCAAGCAAGGCATTTTGTTGTGTTGAAAGAAGCAATGTGCAATCCTGGGCCAAAGGATTAAACTTTCATCATCTGGGTTTGATACTTAGATTCTTGAGAGGAAATGAGTGTTAAGCATCCACTGCATGCCAGGATATATTGAAAGATTCCTTTAGCAATACATGCCAGAATTTTAAAAACAGGGCACATCAGGGGTTTTTATGTGCTAGAGAATATTATCTCTTCTCAGAGCAAAGTTTTTGTGCTGTGCTTGGCTTTTTAGTGAATTGAGGCAATTCTCCACAGTTTTTAAAATTATAGTGGTAGAATGCAGAAAGCAGGAAAGCAACCAAGGAAAAAGAGACAAAGGGTGTGATAATAAGCAACTCAACAAGAATGCAGGTCTGGGTAGCTTTGGGCTGCCCACACATGCACATATAACACAGATATCAATCACATCATTGACAGAACCATAAATAGCATTGGGGAAATTATTGAGAGTCCTGGGATCAAAAAAAAAAAAAAAAACCCCACCAAAAAACCTCAACCAAACAAACAAAAATCCCCAAAAAACCCAACAAACACCCAAAAACCCAATTAAAAAAAAAAAAAAAATAAAACCAAAAACCCAGCCTGACCAAAATCAAAATCAATTGTCTTCTGATACTGACTTTTGTAAACCTCATGTTTAAACATCAGAATTCACAAATAATTAGGCATAAGTCTGTTACAATCAATTCCAGACTTGGAAAAGGCTTCCAGTCTTAGCCTGGTAGATTCTGTAATTGCAGATCTCTTCCCAACGTGTTTCTGTACATAAATACAACCTGGTGGGCAAAGTACTGAAAAACTCATTAAGATATCTTAGGAAGTCTGTGCCCTTTGACAGAAAATTCCACAATCTCACAAGCCTGAAAGTTTCTTACTCAGACTCTAGCTTTTAGGATTAAAGGGATGGGTTTTCTGATGCCTCAGATATCACAAGAAATTCACATGAATTCAAATGACTGGCACCATAAAATTCATAGGCACCTCAAGGTACAGGACCTGACTGTCTACTGCAATAAACAGATATTAACCTAGCACACTTTCAAGGTCGCCTTTGCACATAATATTCAAAAAGCTCAGGTCAGCCTGTGTACAGCAATCTGCCAGAACCACCACAAAAGATTTCCAGGGCATGTTCTTTGAGGTTAGTAACTGCATCCAATCTGTCTATCATGGATTTCCATGGCACTGCACATGGCCAGACTCCTCTTCACTCAATCTAAACCATTCAGTTGAAATCCAGGCTCAAATAAATGTATCTTCTGCACAATTTTGCATTTTCCATATTGCACATAATATCATTACAGGAAATTCCTCTTTTGTTACCCACCCATTCTTAGAAGCCTAACATGGGTGGTTGAATATCATTTGTAGAGAACATGCATTTATTCACAGAAGATTTATATGCAGATTTTGCTATAAGAACTCTGTTCATTGAGGAAAACGTATTTTTGAGATTAAGACATGGAATCAAGGACAGAAAATCCAGGTAAAGTTTTCAGTTCTGTCCAAAGTTTTCTCTGTCGCTCTAGGCAAATCACTTCACACCCCTCTTTCAACTCTGAATCTCTAGGATGAAGACTAAAATGGCTTTTCTTGAGTGTGCAAATGCATACAAAAATGAATTAGAGCCTTTGTTTAGATGAAGAAAACACTCATTTTTTATTTGTGGGAGCCCCTGCAAAACGAAGCTGTCTTGGCTGGGCTGCTAAGTGTCTCTAGAGCGCAAATATAAATTACACACTTGATCCATTAGTGCTCCAATTTTTCATGAAGTGTGATTCATTTCACCAGCCTAAAAGCTGCAAGTCCAATCTAAGCTGGCCTTGTAAACCCTGGCCAGCAGAGAGAGGCATCTCCAGAGTGTAATTTTAGTTTTTCCCACTGACAGCAGACACCTGGCGCTCCCTTCCACTGCCAAAGCTGAGCATTTGTGTCACTTGAGACGCTCCTGCGGTGCCCAGCTGCTCTCCAGGACATCCCCTGCCTCCTCCTCTGCTCCTGAGTGCTCTCAGCACCCCCCTGCACTGCAAAAGCCCTTCACTGAAACAAATAATGCCAGAAAGGGAGATTTCAGCTGCTGTACCTAAGTCAGGTGTGCAGTGCAGGTGTCTGAGAGTGAATCGATGCTCCAGGCAGAGGTGCCATCAGTACAAAGGAGCGGGCAAGTGATGCAGCTGCCCTGGAGCAGATGGCCACATCTGCCAGCTGAAAAGCTCTGCAGGCTCCTCCAGCCACGCAGACCTTAGATCATCTAATGCTTTGGATTCGCAAGAGTTTTTCGCCCCATTTAGAGCAGCACAGAATTTACTTAAGAAATTATTTTAATTTATTTATTTAAGAAATTACAAGCAGTTATTGGCAAGCCAACTCCTCTATTAAACAGTGCTCCAAAATGCAAAAATGACAGAGCCCTTAATGTGTAAAACTTCCAGCAGAAAGAATGTACAGAGCAAGCAGATACTTACTAATTACAGAAGAATGCCAGCAACACCACTATTTGTTTTAAGAGAAAGGAAGCCCTGAGTGCTAATTCCTCATAAGAGAAACATCTGTCTCACTGGTATTTAGAAATTAAATTCATGTCCCTCCTTAAGACTTGCACTTATTTGGTAATGTGGCAACCTTAATGGAAAATGGGATTTATATGTCTGGCAATTCATCTACAAAGTTAATGACAGCAAATGGGGGATAGAAAGCAGGGTGGGAAGGCTGAAACTGAAGAAGCAGCATCTGACAGGTTTTAAGAAGCACAGTATAAAGGGCAGCCTCCAAAACCATCTGCCAAACTGTCAAGGTGATGGATTTTAAAACACAACTAGATTTTTTTTATACTATAGACTATAATACATGTCAGAACAGCACAGCAGGCACAGAAAATAGAGGTCAGTGAACCTCATGGCGCTTGCAGTCAGCAACATTCCCATCTTGGCTCATTTGCTTTTGTGCAAAAAGGCTGAAGGCACCACCAGGTGATTGTCTGAGAGCACCCATCTTGCAGAGGCCATGCTGGATGCAAACCATTTTCACTGGATAATCTCAGGATGCTCTGGTGGAAAAGGACACCCTGAAGTACAACAGAATCATAGAATGGTTTGGTTTGGAAGGGACCTAAAGATCTTCTAGGTCCAACCTCCTGCCATGGACAGGGACATCTTCCACTTGCTCAGAGCCCTGTCCAACCTTGGGCACTTCCAGGGATGCGGCAGCCACAGCTGCTCTGGCAACCTGGGCCACGGCCCCATCACCCTCACAGGAAAGTAATATCTAATCTAAACCTACTCTGAAAAAAGTAGCTCAAAGAGAAAGTTGCATGGAGAACATGACATTCCGTACCCCATGAAGGAAATCTCTCCATGGATGTGAATTTCTCCCACGACTACTTCAGGTCATATTTAGCACCCAAATCAGTCTTTCTGAGGTCTTTGTTAGAGATGGATGAAAGGCCAAAGCCTGCAAAGCAGGATATTGGTGTTCCCACCCCCTTGATGACCTTGAACTTGTTCACTCTCAGTTTCAGAGAAATGTGTTTTTGTGTTGCAGTTCAGAAGGGTATTTAACTGCACCTCATTTCAGTAAGTGAACAAGGTAGGGGAACAAGGCTCTCAAGTTACAGGGAAAGGTACTTTTACAGGTAAATTACAGCAACAGGTAATTGTCAAGTGTTTCAGAAAACAAAAAGAAAGCTTTCTATTTTGAAGTAATGCACTAAACTGACTTCAGCCTTTCATCCTGTGGGGAAGAGCAGAACAATTTTTCATTCTTGTATCACTTCCTTTGTGAGGAAAACCACAACCTCCTCTTTGATATCTATTCAATGAAAGAATTCGCTAGAGGTACCAGAGGTAGAGCAAGAAATATCTACAAAAAACATTTTTAGTAGTTGCACAGACACAACTTGATCTTGGAGTGTGAACACACAAGTGGTGCTTCAGCAGTGATTTGTTGCATTTTTGGCTTCTGGCAAAATTCAGAGAGGAAAGGCACAAAAATATACTCAAAATAGTACAGTTAGTTCTGATAACCCAGGTTACACACACTTCCCTCCTTCACCAGTCTGAACCGTGTGAGATTTTTTGATACCAGGGGCATGCATCCACTGCATTGCTGCTGATTTGTCTTCCTTGGCCATGGAGAAACACCTCAGCAAAGACAGCAAAGCATCATTAAGAAGCAGAAGAGCAGGACTGCAAGCTCCCAGTCCCACAGCCTGTTGTGGTGGCATTCCTGGGACACCTGAGCTACTCCAAATCCTCTCCACATTCATCTCTGAATGCTGTGATCAAAGCAGTGCTGCTGGTGCTGCGTTTATGCTCCAGTTTTGTTCCTTCTGCTTCCCCATGGCTGCTAAGAGGACAATGAGTTCAGCAGCAGGGTTGTGGGCTGTGTCCTGGGCTGGGACATGGGGAACCAAACGGTGCCAGAGCCCTCAGAGCAGCTCCTCCAGTGCATGCCCGGCCTGCACTCACTCAAGGAGCTCAGGACATCTCTATTACAGCGACCTGAGTGGGTCGCTGCTGGTGAGAGAGAGACGGTGAATCTTGTATCTTGATCAGAAGGCTTGATTTATTAATATATGATATAAAATACATTATGACTATACTAAATAGAATATAGAGAGAGGTTTGCAGAGCAACTAGCTAAGCTAAGAATAGATAGAAAGAATCCACAACAAAGTTGTGTCCAGGGACTCAGTCCCCTGTCTTGCACTGATGATTGGCCCTTAATTATAAACATAGAAAATGAGCCAATCAAGGTGAATCCTATTGCATTCCACAGCAGCTGATAATAATTGTTTACCTTCTCTTCGGGGGCCTCTGGCCTCCCGAAGACGCAGAAATCCGAAAGAAAGGATTTCTGTGGAGAAATGTCTGCGACACACCTCCATAACCTCAACAGGAGCTGTGGCTCAAAGATCAGTGCATGCCCAGCCTGCACTCACTCAAGGAGCTCAGGACACCTCCATAACCTCAGCAGGAGCTGGTGGTGGCTCAAAGATCAGTGCATGCCCGGCCTGCACTCACTCAAGGAGCTCAGGACACCTCCATAACCTCAACAGGAGCTGGTGGTGGCTCAAAGATCAGTGAATGCCCAGCCTGCACTCACTCAAGGAACTCAGGACACCTCCATAACCTCAGCAGGAGCTGGTGGTTCAAATTGGATCAGCCTTGACAGAAGCAATGCATGCCCAGCCCACCCCATTCCTGTGGCTCCCTAATTACTCTGTCTTTTACTTAACTGGGGCTATTTCTCCCAGCCAAAACAATCCCACGTTCAAAGAGGCTCATCCTGACTATCAGAGTGTTAACTTTTCCCTTTCTCGTAGATAAGCAGAAGCAGGAAAACAGATTGTGGCTGCTGCACCATCCCCTGTCCCCCCTACACAATGGGAATGTCATTACAGCCCCGCCGGGCCCCCGAGGGCAGAATAAAAACCTCTTTCTGCTCTGTCTTACAGGGTGGGACATCATTATTCCGTGAAACATAATAGCTCAACACCTACACCTGAAACACGATCCACTCCCTTCTCTCTCTGTTCTCACCGGAGCTACTGCAGCTCCCCTGTTCCATTCTGTAAGATATTACTTTCCCTGTCTGAGAGCAGGAGGGAAGACATCAGCTGTTATCTTTCAGCCGATAAAGATCTTCATTCACACCTGATGGATTGCAATTTAAGGGGAAAAAACCAAAACCCCTTCCTCCTCCTCCTCCCTGGGGCTCTGTGAACGGCAGTGCAATAACATTGCGTTAATAGCTCCCACTCTAGATAAGGCTGCTCCTTCTGACGGTAGGAAACGGGCTCGAAAGTCACTGAGATGTTTTGATCACCTGTCAGGGAAACATGATATCTAAGTTTTGCTTCAGTAGAAATATGCCATTAGCATCTGCAGCACATTCCTTGTCTGGCTGAAGAGCTGGCACCAAGCACAAGCACAGGCTTTGGGCATAAATCCACATTATTACAATGAAGGGCTATGGACCTTGAAACCCTTTCATGTTTTACTGGGATTTCCAAAAGAGCATTTTCCACTTCTTCAAAGCTTCTGAAAAATCTTTTGCCCCTCAGACACCCTGTTGTGCCTCCTAATTTCCCCTCATGTCATTAGAAGTTAAGAGCATTTGTTTGAGAGGGTCTCTGCAGCTGTTTTTTTGATGCTTACCCCCAAATTTACCACCTCACTCGAAGAGGAAGAAAAATCAGATCATCTCTGGTAAAAATTCCTTTGAAAAAGCTCTATTTTAGGTCCATTGATATTTCAGGTGTTACAACTTTTGGGAGTATATGAGTTAATATTGTGAGCTGTAACAATTTTCTTTTTTCTAATGCGTGGTCATAGGGAATTTAAGGCTCCATCCTCCTCACCCTTTAACTCTCTGCTTGTCTCCACGTCTCTCAACACAGAAAGTGTTCCTAGGCTCTGAGATGCTGTAGGAATTAAGATATTGACAGATATTGTGATGAAGGCTGCAGCTGCCAGGGCAGTGCTGCTCCACTCTCCGTCGCTGAGATGAGCTCTAAAAGCAAGCTGTGATTGATGACGTGCCCAAAGCCAGAAGGGTGGAAGAACTGATTTCTCAGCTGAGTTTTGCTTGCCTTGCCCAGCAGGATGTAGCTGTGGCTGTAACTGTGCACAGCACGTGCAAACCTGTGTGCTCACAGGTGTCTCCCTGCCCCGTGGGCACTGTCACACACAGAATTGAACCATTGCACGGTGAGTTAGTCCTGATGTGGGACTGCAGCTGCCCCAAACCCAGCCAGTTCTGCTCAGGGCCCCACTACCCACGAGAGGGAGCTGACAATCCTCTGCCTGGGTCTGGCAGCCACAACGCTGCTAACAACCCACTGGGCCTGGCTTTCTTCTTTCCCCCATCTCAGAAATATCCAAAGCATGTTCTTCATAAAAGTGGGGAAGAATAGATGATGTGAGGCAGGTGAAAACAAATCAATTTAAAAAAAACCCCAAAACCCTTATGCCTGAATTCTTCCATATGGACTGGAGATTGACAGTAAGCTGTCTGGAAAAAAAGCAACGTTTTAAAGAAAATGATTGTGGCTTTTTGCTGCATTGCTTGAGTTCCTCAAGGGCTCCAGCTTTGTGAGGTGACAGCAGCACAGCAGGAGTGGTGTGGAAACACTCCATGGATGGAGGATTTCTTCTCTTGGAGGCTAAACCTGGCCCTTCTTTTAGTTAAACACATTCTTTGGCAAGGCTGATTGTCCCCTTCCCATTCCATTGCAGTTTGGCCACTGGGACTTTGAAAGGTTTGTGCTGCATTCCTTTCTCAAGCACAATTCCCACAGACACCAGGGCTCAGAGAGGTAAGCAGAAACCGCCTTCAATTGAAAAATACACTAAATTTTAAGATGAGAAGAGCATCCAGCACTATTTTTTTACATGAAAATGCACTCTAGTTCTCCACACAGCTATCAGCCAGAATAAAATGAGAATACCCCAAAATAAAATTTTAAAAAAATCCCCAACCCCTGAGTTTACAAGACTTGACAAGTGATAAAACACAATGAAGTGTGTTTCCACTGCATGTGCTCCCTTGGCCTGCCATGAACCATTGCAGCAGCAGAGGTATGGTAGCTGTGCGAGCAGCAGGGCAGGCTGCCATCTGAATTCCCCTGCAGATGAATAACTCTGTGATTTATGCTCCCCCAGCAGCAGCCCACTGTGAAGAACACCTGAAATGATGTGTGGTCTGCTCTTAAAAACAACAATTAAATTTAACTGTGTTCTTTAGAGGAAAAGTGAAATTTCAGAGACATCATATCATTTATCCATGATTCTCTCTCAGGCCTTTACCAGAGCTGGCTGGGGCAGGAGGGGCTGCTCGTGGATTCCAGCAGGCTTTGGTTCAGGCCATTGAGGCAGGTGCTCTCCTGATATCAGAGGGAGGGTTTGGGGGTAAATCTGCTGTAAAAACCCTGAATATCAGAGCCCTCTCACAGCCTGCACTTTGCAAAGAACGGGAGACTACTCAAGAACTGCTGCAAGATGTGTTTCACTTTCAAAGCCATAACTGAGCCTAATTTAAATGGTGTTTTCTGACAGGTTTTTTCGCAATTGCTGTGACTGTATTACATTTGAGGCAAGGCAGCCCTCTGGGAATGCAGTGGGAGCAGTGTGCAGAAATCAGTTCTCCTGCTCACAATCCATCGCCAGGGCATTTTCAGCTCGGGGACTCTGGGCCCATCCCCTCCTTGCTCACTTATTTCAGAAATTGGATGAATAGCTGCTGCCCAGAGAAGAGCCCACAGGCTGCAAAGATGAAAATGGTCCCCAGGAGGGTCCTCATGGTCAAACCCAGTCTGCTGCAGACTGAATTATGAAATGCAATCTGAAAACTGTCCTTATCCCCGAGGCAACAAGACTTTGTTTCATGAAAAGGAATTCAATTTTCACTAGTTATAGATGGGAGCAAATTCACACAAATGTGTTTAGCCAGAGAAATCCTTGCTCCCAGTGTATTTTCCACATCCAGCCAGGCATAGTAATGGGAAGGCAGAGCCAAGGCACTCTGAAATGTCTTACAGACAGTTACAACACTGTTGAGGAGTTTATATTAAATAAATTATGGTAAAGTCAAGGAATTCTCTATTTTAAAAATTTCCTTTGCCTGTTCCCCCATTACTTAAAGATTTCTGGGCATTTCTACTAATTTTTAATTTAAAATACCTATATCAATTAGTTCAACTAAATAATTCTCAAGATTTTCCCTGAGTGTTCATTTTGTGCTCTTGCTCTTCAAGTTGCCTGCTGAGCCCTCTCACAGGCATTTCAGGTGTATTCCCTTTGTTTTAACCAGTACTCCGAGTCCTTGCTCAAAATGATAATTATCATGCCAAAAAATTGACTGAGCAACATTTAAACTCAGTGGGTCCATCTTCATACAGTAAATTTGAAAATCACCCAGATTAAAACTGGAAAATTGCTCCCTCTCTGTTTACCAGCATAGTTTGTCACCACTTGCCTAGCAAGTATTCAGGATGAATCATGGATAAATTATATGATGTCTCTGAAATTTCACTTTTCCTCTAAAGAACACAGTTAAATTTAATTGTTGCTTTTAAGAACAGACCAACAGGCAGCCTATAGCCACAAAATATTCAGTGAAGCACGAGGACACTGACACCCAAGATTTTACCAGTTATGAAAAGATGTCAAGGAATAAACAGTTTTTACTTATAATCAACGCTGCAAAAATCAGAGTACCTTCTCTTGGTTATTTCAGTAAGTGAAGCCCAAATCGCACAGCTTTCTGGAGGCAATGGAAAAGATTGTATCTTCAAAAGCAAAAGGATGTGAGCATTTCAAAACTATCAAGAAGACCCAGTGGCCCACTAAGTGCTCTTCTCTGGCACCAGCTGTTTAAGGAATAATAACAATGCAGTGAAGTTGATGTGAAGTAGAATGGCAGGAGCTGACTTCCACGGCTTCCAGCCATGGACCAATGCATGGAGGTAACAACACTCACCTCCAGCAATACCAGTTTGAGACCAAGACCACAGAACATCTGAACTGGAAGAGACACACTAGGATATTTAAGTCCAACCCCCTGCAGGCCAGGGGGGAAAGCTAAACTCACAGTCCTTGGCAAGAAACCTCTCCACTGTGGTTTCAAGGGACGTTGTGTGCTTTGAAGAGAAGGGGGCTGGCCCCTCTCCCTTTTAAGTGTTGGTCACGTTGGATGAGTATTTTGGTTCGGAGCAGTATTTTGTGTATATGAGTATTTTGTGCGCTTGGGGAGCGATCCCCCACGGCTCCCCTCACCACAGAGCTCACAGAGGCTGCTCAGATCACACAGCAGTCTCAGGCTCCTTTTGTGGGAGACAAAATCCAGCCCCCTGTTCCAGCACACCTCAAATGTGGGATGTGAGGCTCCCAAACTGCACCCCCTGGTCACTGCTTCAACCCATGATCCTGATGGCACCTTCTGCAGGAAACCACATTACATACCAATGGAAACAACCGCCCTGAACCACGTCAGGACCTCAGCAGCAACCCCTTGGAGACACTAATCCAACCCATTTCTGCTAAGCTATTGTAGGAACAGTCCTGTAGAAGCCTAACTAAGGGGTTTGTCCCTTTGCATTAGCCACAGAGTACTGTGGGCAGGGCTGAAGGTCTGGCTCTGTCCTTACCACTTCCTTCTGGCAGAAGTTTTACTCCATTTTGTGTCTGGCTCCTGTGGTCCAGCTCTGACCTCCCTGCAGGTCCCTGTGCCTCAGTTAGGCTAGGATTTACCCGAGAGAGCAGGAGCACCCGATGGTGACCTGCTGAAAATCCACGCGTTACTGCACTGCTGCTCGCAGCTGGGCACAGCACGGGCTGGCTGGGCACTGCAATTGCACGGTCCAGGGACAGACACTGCACGGGAGCTGCTCGCACCCTGTGGCACAAAAGGCTTCACTCTCAGCATCACCGTTAGGAAAGCTGGCTGGTGGGAGCAGCCTGGGTCTGGGACACGCAATAAGAAAGGAGCTGCAAAAGCAAATTTTCCTGAGGAGGAGGATTAGTGTAGGACTTTGGTGATGATGTTTGAATTAGCTTTAACAAATATCCCTCAAAGGGAATAGCTTTTGGCTCTATCCTGAACACTCAGCTGGCTTTGAACTACAAGGGATTCCACAAAATCCCAGTCTATTTGCACTCCTCTCTGGTAGTGTAGGATCTTTTTGTCTTTTTTTCATGCTGGCTGTACAGCTCACGCATTACTTTTGAAATTTCATAACGTCTTATGTAACTTTTTTTCCTTTCTGTCCTGGCCCAGCTTGCTTTTAAAACCAGCTGTGTCTTTTCAGCTGAGGTGAGGCTTTGCAGCCAGCCTGCATCACGTAAACATGCATTGTAACATCCCCAAACCTGCAGTTAGTCAACAAAAGATCAAGCAGACCATGGTGCTTTCGTGGCAGCCATCAAAGTCACTCAAAAAGTTTCTCAGTGAAAGCTGCCAGCTTGCTTTTTATTTTCTTTTTTTTTGTCCAATGACAAAGATAAAGCTATTTATCTTCCTTTCAAAGTTACAAATAAATAAGGAAAAGGACAGTAGTTTAAAATGATATCTTAATCAAACCTGTTCATCTCAGGGTTTATATTTCAAGCCTTTACCTGCATTCCAGAGTGAAGTCAAATGTCAAACTTTGCCCCTTTATCTTCTCTGCCTGACTCAGGAGAAGATCTCTATCTTTAGAGAATGAAACAACTGTTTTCCTTAAAATGTTTCAATAGGCCTTGGATTTGTAAAACAAGCCACTTCTCTGGCAGGTGCTTTGATTTCAGAGAATTAAAGTAATTGCCACAAAAGGGCTGACAAACCCCACAGCTGCTGAGTGAAAGGAGCAGGAGCTGCATGGGTGTACACAGCATGCCTGGGCAGGAGAAAAGGTGGGCAGGGAGGGGGGCTGGTATTGACTTCTTTAATTTACTGTCTGTTTTTCCATTCAATCTATTTGATCCTAAGAGTATATCAAAGTATTATTTCCTTTCTCCTCTTTCCTAAATCGGCTTTATCAACTGAACCAGTTGTGAGTGTTCAGAAAAAGGACACAAAGCACAGTCAGAGCTGGAGTAAACGAGATGTGCAGAAATATGGTTTATTTGGTGTACTCATAAGAGGACTGAAATGAACTTACAAAGCAGCTGCAGATGAGAGAAAGACAAACAGCTCCTCATGTGCACTGATGATAGGACAAAGTGATTGGTTTCAACCCCGCTAAGAGAACTTCAGGTTGGACTTCTGATGTGGTTAATTTTGTGCTAGGAAATCTTGTTCAAGAATCTGTGAAACCTCCACCACGGGAGGGTCTCATAAACAGCCGAGGCTGGAATGATTTAAGTGTTCATGAGAACAACTGATCCTGCCTTGGAGGAATTGAAGAGCTGTAGGTTAAAACACTTCCGTGAAATATCTTCCAACGTTGTCTCCAAATACCTCATTTTATTTTCTCAGATACCTTGGGTTAGGACAGGGCTCACGGCTCAGAACTGATTCAAAGTTTGGGGTTGCTCATGCCTCAGCCAAGGCTTTGGGTTCCACTGCTCTCCATTGCACATCTAAATTTCCAGCTGGTGCAGAGTGGGGTGAGGCTGCCCTGTGCTGCCAGACCTGTTCCTCTGCCCTCTGCTCAGCCAGGCACCCAAACCCAGAGCAGAAAGGACAAGCTCTCTCGAACCTGTCTTGCATCCCCTTGCAGGTAAGAAAATGCTCTTGATTTTTTTCTTTAAACTGAGTCATTATTTACATGCAGGTAGATAGTGCATATTTTTGGAAATTAGGTAGGAAGACTTTTTCTTCCCCCTGCAAGCCCAGTCCCTGAAATTGTGAGTACAACTAACAAAAGAGAATGGCAGGCACAGAGAATAAGTTTCCTCTATTTAAGTAGCAGCCAGAAAGAGGCTGAGAAAACATTTTGGTGCCTATAAAATCATCTGGGGGAAAAAAAGCATTCTCTTCCTGCTTTACACCTTAGAATATACTCCTAACCAGTTTTTCCTCTAAGTTCATATTTAAGTTACTTGCTGCTCTATAGAAAGCTGCACTAGTGTGTAACCTGGGCCAGCCTTCTTTCTGGATGTGAAGGTGCCAGGAAATCACAGAAGAAAGCCAAGTGAATAATCATTTTCTGTGTGTGTAATTGTGGCTTCGGGGTGTAAATCCTGAATTCTCCCATAAATTCTATTGTAGATGAGTTTTGATTCCTACATTCAGGTTCAAAATCCTGTCACGGGCTCCCACTCTCTCCTCTGCTTTCCTGACATTGTTCCTCATAGCAGGAGGGTGCAGAGCCCTCATCTGCAGCTGCATTTGCTTTGCAACCACCCTGCAGGAAATATTCTTGAATGAGGATGAAATCTGTGAAGCACTCAATGTAAGCATTTGGGAAGGCCAGACAGAGGCCATGCAGAGGTACCAGCCAGTCTGAAGCTGCCAGCACAGTCCAAAGCACACTCTGGGCTCCATTCCTTGCTTGGTGGAAGGTTGGCTCTGAGCCTGGATTGCAAGGGCTGTCCCTTCAAAGGACACTCCAAAGAACTGTTTACAGCTGCAGTTTTCCCTAATCTCCAGGATCTTAACTCTCTTTAACACAGAAACTACTCAGTTACCAAATGGCCTATTTAATTCTTTCCCTGTCTTTGCTGTGTGTATTTGTTCTGCTGCCATTCCCTTCCAAATTCATTATCATCCTCTCCTTTCCTCATGGTCCAGTTTGCTGCTCTCTTTGCTTTCTCATGTCCCTTTTTCCCTGTATCTCCTGTGCCTAAAGCATCCTCTGTTTACATCCCCGCCTCCTTCAAGTCCCCTTTAACAAATCATTCCCTTCAAAATGCCCACAAAGAGAAACAATGGCCCAAAAGAGCTCCATGGAGCCATTCACCCTTTGTGCTGTCATGCACCCTCTCTCAATCTCTCAGCCATGCCCAGCACCAAGAAACTCCCTAAATAATTAGGGGATGAAATTCAGCTTGGAGATGAGTCACTGACCTTGCTCCATTCTCAGTTTTGCCATTAAGCTGCCAAATGACCCTAAATAACTTTTTTAACCTTGGCTGTCCCAACCTGTCTCTTCCTGTGACTTTTTTCAACAATACGTGTAAGCTCCTGGAATCTTGTTATGTGCTGCCAAACAAAAGGGATTTATTTTCCCATTGCCTGACTCAGCTGGGATTTATCCCTGTGTCCACAGACATCTTCACAGTCAGCATCTACACCTGAGCTGCTCACTGAAGTTTCCTAGAGAGTCAGAGGGGAACAATAGGCAGGTTTAGGTTAAATTTCACCTAAGCAAATGTAGGTTTTGTATTTGGGGCGAAATGAATCACTTCATCAGAATGCTTGTGTGTTGAAAATAATTCCCCAAATATAACCAATTGCAACTATTTGATGAATTTAGCTGAAAATATTTCCCCAAATATTAACCAATTGCAATTAATTTATGAATTTAGCTGAAATATCAAAGTTATTTTTGGCCAATTAAATTGCATTTTTTAATAAATTATCCCATGGAAAAAAATTGCCCAGACTTTTTGGGCAATGGTGATTTTTCTAAGTCTTTCCAGTAGTTTCTTTGTAAATGGATTATTGAATCTCTGCTTTACAAGGAGGTTTTGCCCCATTTCACCCTCCCAAAGGGCTGCACCTGTGCAGAAGGCATGAGGACAGGCAGGTACCAGGGGGTCAGCACCAGACCCTCCTCTCAGCTCCCAATTTGGTTTTCTGAAAGCAGAAAGCAAGAGCTCCTCACCATCTCAGGAAGCACATCAGTACCTAAACCTGGACGTAACACCAAAAAAACGTGACAAATGTCACAAAAATGTGACTTTTCCTGCCTCAAATGAGAACTTCCATGAAATGGCATCTGCTGAAGAGCTTATGGGAAGGAATATTCCATTTTCCTACCCCAAGGAAGAAGCCTGGGGAGCAGGAGACCTTTTGCAAGACTAAAGATGGAGAGGTCATGTCACACACCAAATATGCAGAAATGGAAGAGCAGGAACATTACACCAATCCCTGCTAATCAACATCACCTCATCCAGCCAAAATGGCAGGAAACTTGGGAGTGTCTCTGAAAAAGACTAAATAACAGAATTAACTTAAAAAAAAAGAAAAAAAGTCAGAGTTGTGCCAAAACCTATTATATGCACTCTACAAAGAGGTGTCCGTGCAACAAGGAGGAAAACAATAATAATAAACTGGAGGAATGGCTTTCATAGGATAACAAATGAATTGCAAATAGCACACATGTCAGCCACACTAATTCTGAAAGAAAACTGTTCCAAAAACAGAAATAAAATGTGACTGGGACAAATAGCTTCTGCATCCTTAGGAAATGAGAGGCACCTCCCTGAGAAAAGAATCAATCTATTAAAAAAATTGAAATATTTGTATTTTGGGTGCTACTTTTTGGGCCAAAGTAAAAAAAAAAAAAATATGTATATCTCCACACATTGAACCATCCCAAAACTCCAAGCCCCTGGAAAGATTACTACACAGAGTGTGGGGCCTGCAATGCCCAGTCAAAGGGAACTTCCAAAACCCACCAGAAACTGGATAAGGAACAACTCAGAGAATGGATATAGACCTAGAAGAAAATCTTCCAACCCTCCACAAGGAAGAAAATTCAGACAATTAATTTAGTTATTAGTCACATTTATTGGAAATGCCTGGGTGAGCTGTATGAGGCTGGAGAGGTCATCAGGGACGATGGAAATGGACTCTGATCCTCAGAGGAGTCAGCACCTTCCTGTGAAGCTCTTCCTCCTTTCAGAAGGAAAGGCTGGTAAAATGTGGATGTTTAATGATTTCCGATCATGAGAGTTTGATGCCCTAGAGAAATACTGCAGTGGCTGGTAATTCTGAAAACTGGAATTTGATCAGCTTGTTCTGAAGCCAAGGAATCCCCACATCTGTCTACAGCAGCTGGAAATGTAAAGAAGAGGAGGTATAGCTAATCAGCTGGACAGAAAGCTGAATTTTGTATCCTTCTAAAGCCTCTTGAGCCATTCTGTTCAAGGAAGAAACAGCACTGAGACATCAGAGAAAATAAGGAGAAAAACAGTTTTCTTTCTTGGAGGACATATGTGATGTTTAGAGCTGCCTTTCTGTGGCAGTAACATTGTGCAGGCCTATAGAAAATAAAATCTATGTTCAGGTATTTAGAAACAGCCCAGGAGCAGCCACAGGTGAATCCACACTGTGACATTCCCATCTCATTTGGGAGAGCAGTGACAACCTGCACCTTCAGAGACCCACGTTGACATATCACTTAGGAATCACTTAGGAGTCCTAATAGTCACACCAAAGAGTTTTAGAACCAAACAGGGCTAAAAAATGAAAATATCCCACAGAAATTATTCTGCAATGTGCTGTTGTGAGGTCCCCAGGACGAGGTAAGAGATGAGAATTTCACTCCAGGTTCTCAGAAGGCTAATTTATTATTTTATGATGTTATATTATATTGAAAGAAATTTTATACTAAAACTATACTAAAGAAAAAAAGGATACATCAGAAAGCTTAGCAAGAATGATAATGGAAGCTCGTGACTGACCCCTCAGAGTCTGACACAGCTGGCTGTGATTGGCCATTAAAGAAAAACAATTCACATGAACCAATCAAACATTCACCTGTTGGTAAGCGATCTCCAGACCACATTCCAAAGCAATCAGATAATTATTGTTTGCATTCTTTTCTGAGGCTTCTCAGCTTCCCAGGAGAAGAAATCCCAGAAAGAAGTAGAAATTTTTCAGAAAATATCATGGTGACACTGCAAAACAACACAGTGTCATAGAGAGTTAAGGTCTTTCTATGGAAAACCTAAACATTCTGCTTTGAGGGTGTGATTTTGTACTAAACTTCCCTGAAGAATCTAACCACAGGTTCAAACATGAACAGTTTGCACTCCTTGGGTTAGTAAATAATGTTCTGCTTCTACAGCAGTGCTTGTGTCTGACTTGTGTGAAATCAATTCTTGTTTCTTTCCTTTTGGGCAAAGAGCACTTCTGATGGCAGGCAGTAAAGGAAGAGATGCTTGAGAAACAGAAGCTAGGGAGTGGCTTTGTGGTGAAGATTCATTTAGACAATTTGGTATCTATTACAAGCTGAAATCAGGCAGTGCCTGCATTCAGATGTGGGGAGGGAGTGAAAGGGAACCTTGCCCAGGGAGAGGGTCCTTTTCCTTCATCGTCATTTCATTCTCATTTCCTTCATTATCATACTTATCACAAAGTAGGCGAGTGGCACGGGTGTGGGATGTGATGGCTGCAAACACACTGGACACGTGTGTCACGAGGCCCCAGGGCCCTGTGCTGGCACCACGTGCCACCATCATGCTCAGGTGCTCTCTCCATGCAGCTGACACTCAGAATTTATTGCCGTGCCGGAAGGGGTCTGCAGTCTGCCGTCAGCAGCATGTGGCTGTCTGCTGCTGCACACACGGAAACCTTTGTCCCCCGTTCCTGCTCCCTTGGGCAAAACGGCTGCGCTTGGGGAAGGTGATAAGGATCCTCTCAGATCTGCACACTGCCTCTGTCTGGGAAGCAAGAAAATCAGAAAGGGGGTGAGACACAAAATGACAGTGCATGCCCCGAAACTGTCAGTGTTTAGGAGGCCTTTGGACAATGCTCCTCATGATATGCTTAAACTTTTGGTCAGCCCTGAATAGGTCAGGAGGTTGTACTAGGTGGTCATTATAGGTCCCTTCCAAGAGAAATAGTCCATTCCATCCCATCCCATCCCATCCCATCATCCCATCCCATCCCATTATCCCATCCCATTATCCCATCCCATTATCCCATCCCATTATCCCATTCCATTCCATGATCAGGGACAGAGGGTGTGCTCAGAGGAGAGGGTTCAGCTGTCTTTGCTTTCAGATCATGTCAGGAAAACAAGCCAGACATAAACATGACAGAAATGTTCACCACAACATCCGTACAGAACAATTCCTGCCACAGCCCATGACCGCTGTGAGTGTGAGGAGGGATGGCAACGAGGGAGGAAGGCCTTGCAGCAGGGCTGGTGATTTGGGGCAGTTTCCAGAGGGCCCTGGCACAGCAGGTTTTGTCTGTCTCATGAAGAATGTGGGTCTGTCATTCCAGCCATTCAGACAGGGCTTCTCATCACTCTCCTGGCAGTGCCTGACTTCACCTGGCAGCTTTCTTACTGTTACCCATGAAATAAAGATTTTTATCAATTGCAGTGGAATAGTCAGAACTTTATTCTCAGTTCTGAAACAGGAGGGCAGTGATGACTGAACAGCTGGCAGCCTGTGCAGGCTGACATGAAAAATAATTTGCTGAGCTCTGTCATTCAGACAGAAAAAGGACCAGGTTCAACTCTGGGGTGAGTCTTAAACAAGAGTCTGCAATTTGGCAAGACCCAAGGCAGCAGAGCAGCACAGGTGGGAAGATAATTCCAAAGTGGGGATTGTGGAAATAGCATGGAAAAGACGAAACAGAGATGGCAGGTGGCCTAAAAACATTTACAGGGTTTTGCACAGAAAGGAAGGGACAGAACATCCATACTGCAAGGCCAAGTGTTCGGAATCTTCCCACTGCTCTCGCCTATTATGCACAGCAAAGAAAAAAAAATGAAAAAAATAGATAAATATCTTGGGTAGAGGTTTAAAACAGGCAATCACTTGCCTGAAATGACACAAGGAAGATGAATTTATTTTCCCCATGGCAGTACTTTCTTTTGCATGTTGTCAGCAAGTGGCCAGAACAAGACAGCTCAGAAGAACCGTGGGCAGCTTTGTAATGTATGGCTGCAGAAAGTCAGCAGGGACAATAACCTGAATGTCCCCAGACCTGATAATAATTCCTTTAGACAGTGGATTTGGAATATTCTGTAGGTGTTACATGCCATGCCCTGATTACAGTAGTCACATGTCAGAAATATTATAGTAATATGGAAATATATATATATTATAATCTATATATTATAGTGCAGCAGCCCCTGCCTTGGCCTCCTCAGGCAGGAGCACACAGGACAGCGCCCATGAGCCTTTCATCATGCCACACAAATGTTTTCTGCAGAGAAAAGGCAAAAAAGGGAATTTGATGAAGGCTGGGGCAGGAGAGAGGAGAGGAAGGAGGGAATGGGAGTGATGAAACAGTGAGCACAGAACTGCAGTGGCTGTGCTGAGGGATTAGCAGGCTGTGCTCCCCATTTTTGCAGTACATGGCAGAGTTTGGTCACTTGAAGGACAAGAAGAAGCAGCACAGGGATCTCCTCCCATGTTTCCCACCCCACTGGCACCATCACTGCTGGACCATGGCAGCAGCAAACGAACAAGATATTACAGATATTACTGAAGTTAAATGATGAGTTCAAGCTGCTAAAAAGCGTTTTAATTTATTTTTCTTAATTTTTACATCTCAAAATGTTCCTTGAAGGCAGTTCCTCAGCAGGAGCTGAAGGAAAACAGGCTGGTTACAGTTTAATAGACTGGTCCCAGAGAGCTCTTCATAAAATAGTTACACTATTATAAATGAGAAATATTGTAAGAATAGCTAAAATGGGAATTTGCACGAAGCATGGTGCCTTTTATTTGCATATGACCTCAATGATTATGTGCAAGATTTGGCTGTCCTCAGGGTGAGTGCCACATTCTGGTTAGAGAAACATGATCCCTTTGTTTTGGCAGAAAATAAATGTCTTAAGGTAATCAAAAATTCATGTAGAGTGTTCTAAAAATATCCCCTCCAAAATTCCCTGTGCCAGACAAAACAGGAGAAAATATTTGCCTTTGACAGGGATATTGATCTATAAAATGCTTCTTTTCTTCTCCCTTCTTTGCCCTCTTGATTCCCTTCCAAGCTCCTGTGTTCTGGTGCTTGCAGAGGAGCGAGGGCTCCGGGGAAGGACCATCCTCAAACACAGCTCTGCCAGCAGTGCCCCGGATTTTATTCCCACTCAGGAAATAAAAAAATACAAATAACGCAAAAAGAATGCAAAGCTTTGCGCAGCTCTGGCAATCTGGAGAGGAGTTACATCCATTTCCAGCTCTCCACGCTGCTCCCAGCGTGTGCAGGGCTCTTTGTGAGAAAAGGGCTCAGTGTTATACAGCAATATGTGTGCACGTTATTGCCAGGTTGCTTTGGATTCCCTCTGCCCTGCACAGACTAAATGGAAGCGGATCTGGAAAAAACGTTTCACTTCCTGTGAGAGTCAATGCACCCAGGCAGGAATCCTCATGAAGAGGAACACTGCTGGAGGCAGGGATTTCTCTGAATAAACCACGCGTCTAGGTGTTGGAATCGGTGGGTTTGCTGTTCAGTGGTGCACACTAGTGGCTTTATGCTGCAGCAGTGAGGCACAGCACCTATGACAGGTGAAAAATACAAGGTTTGGGATGCCTGGAACAGCTGGGCTGGCCCAGTGCATCTGTCCCATGCTGTGCCAGTGCTGGGAGCTGATTTGGACCAGCTGCGGCTTCCTCGAGTGGGTCACTGCTTGCCTCTCCATGTTCAGATGAAGTGAGGAGAAACTGCACTGCTGTAACTCTGCAAGATGGGGTTTTCTTTACTCCCCACTCTTCTTCAAAGGCAAAACCATGTCAAATAATCATGCAAGTTTCTGACTGATAGACTCACAAAACAGGGGGCTTGGGGGGGAAGAAAAGTTGTTTTTTGTTCAGCAGAAAACAGCACGTCACTGGAGGGATGGCATTTCCAAACAACACATATCCCACCTGTCCCTTTGACCTGGCACCCTGTCGCACCACAAGAGTGATGGATTAAAGCTTTCATACAGCTGACTGCTGTTTCTGAGTCTCGTTTTTCCTCTGAGGGCTCTGTTTCCCCATTAGCAACTGTTTTTACTTCGGGCAGACTGCAATGCCTTGTTTGTGTTTGTTTGGCAAGCCGTGGGTCAGAGGAAGGAGGAGACACAGCCCATCCCTTCTGTGGCCGCCTTTTGGCAGCTCTGAAAGCCACAGGCAGCCCCCACTGTCCCACCCTGCATCCATTATGAGATAAACCAATATCACCTACTGAGCACTAGCTGACATATGGCTTTTGAGGGACAAAATCAGATAAGAAGGAGTTTAAATATTGAATCCACTTGCACAGGCTTTAACTTCGAAGGAAGAACACAGAGGCTTATTCTGAAGTCAATCATTTCAAAATGCAGTCAATAAAAGCAGTGTAAAAGAGCAGCTGGTAAGTACAAGCACGTGTCAAATGAACCATTGTGTTTTCTAGGAATGAGGGTGTAAGAAAGCCTGGTGATGGGACCACTCTTTTTCCTGCAATACTATACAGCTGAAACAGCAGCTTAACAAAACACCACTAAGATCAAGGGACATTTGCTGTTAAAGCCTAAGGGAATCACAGGCTTCCTTAACTGAGGGATTCTTAAGGCCTGAAGGAGCACTGAAAATGGTGTTTCAGCTTCTCTTTGTCTCCTTTCTTATGTATTTTTTATTTGCAGTTATTGGCAGAACTAAATCCCTCTTTCTACTAATTCTCAATTCATACTTTCACATGGAACAGGCTTAACAGTTGTTTAAGACCCATGACAAACTGGCATTCACAGGTCTGGAAATAGATATTTTTGTGCACATGTAAGAACAAAGAGGGTAGCAAGGATTTCAGCCTTAATATTCAAAGGAGTCCTTCAGGTGTTCAGATTTTGTGGCAGGGCTTACTTTGTTCAGTGACTTTTGAGAAATCTTTACCATGTTTCTGGTCCTTTTTTTCCATGCAGCCCTCAGAGCTGGCAGATCAGCTCCCCAAAGCTTTCATAGATTTAAATTAAAATGTAGATTGAATAGATTAAAATGTGTTCCTCTGCGGGGGAAAACGCCCTGCATGCCACTGTCACATCCAGTAAAACAGCTAAACTGCTGGGAGGGAGTGAAAGGAAATAATGTCCCTCCTGAGGGGAGCAGGAGGGCTTTCCTGCAGACACCAGAGTTCTGTCTTTAACTGCATGTCCAAGTCAAATAATCTTCAGCTTCCTTTGCAGAAGCAGGGAGGAATCAGATGGAAGAATCTCTCACAGCGTGGAAATAACAAGATTTGCACAGGTTAGTTGAGTTCTTTCCTCCATCCCCTTCTCCTTCCAGATCCTCCTGAAAAGAGCTAAAACAATCATCTCGAAAAATTAATAACACAATTAATAATCTCTAAAAAATATTCTCTTGAGAGTATCTGTTACTGGCAGTTCATTACACTACTTTGAGTGGGATTCTTGCTTTCACTTTAAAACTGGAGATGGTTTTGCCACTCGAAGGAATTTGTATTTGTTATAAAACACAGTGTGGTGGGGATGTGTCATTTCAGGAGCAACCTGCCTTTCACCAACACTACTGGTTCCTTTCACAGTGTAGTTGGAATCAGTCTCTGATTTCAAGAGACAGGAAAGCTTCACAGAGTGCTTAGAAACTCCCTCATGCTGAGCTGCTCCTGGCTTCTGGCTTAGAAGATGGGTCAAACAGCGTAATGGTACAGAATTATATCTCACAGTCTGATCTTCATCTCCCCAGGACCTGAGTTAATAAATCAGTGGAAAAGATTTTCATTAGATGTTTAGTTAATTTCTACTTTTATTACTGGGACAATATTTTTCTGTTAACTTGCTGATGTTCAAAATGTTCAAAACTCTTCTTTCAGGGATCTGCCAAAGTAATACAAGCAGTTTATAATTTGTAATTGTAAAATAGTCCTTTTATTTTTGCTGGAGATACCAGTATTTTGTAATAGAATTTTGTATATTCGTGTAATATCTCGTACAAGTATTCACAGAAGAAAATATTGTTGCATTATTTGCCTTTGAATGGAAATTTCCCATGAATATAAATTAAACTACTTCACACAAGTGAATACAGTACAAACACAATTATGCCACTGTGTTTCTTACATATTTTGGCAAATTAGTAGGATCTGGTTATCCAATTTATGATGTTCTGCTCCCATAATAAATAATATGCGAACCCATTAAAGCTACATTTCTCACATATCATTACCTACAATAGACCAGCACATGCGCAAACATAATCTCCTCCCCAAAGCCAGATACTCTACATCAAACCTCAGGATTTTCTATGTGGCCTGTTTGTAATATCCTTGGAACCTGGGGAGTGAAAATGATTGCTATATGTTTGAGACCTACAAAATGCTGGGTTAATTTTTCCAAATGTCATATATGTTTTCCACTCATCAGAGTCATCTGAGTTTTCACTCAGTGTCTCCCACCATTAGACACAATTATTAACCTGCTAATTACCAGCAAAGAGCTGTCCCTTTATTGCTAGCTTGCCTGGAGAGAAGGCAGCTCAGGGGACACGTTATGGTCTCCCTGGCAGGAGTTTGCAGCCAGGTGGGGATTGTTCTCTTCTCCCAGGTAAAAAGTGACAAAATGAGAGGAAATGGCCTCAGGTTGCAGCAGGTGAGGTTTACCTTGGACAATAGGAAAAAAAATTTCACAGAAATGTTGAGCATTGGAAGTCTCAGGGAAGTGGTGGAGTCACCATCCCTGGAGATGTGAAAAAAGGAATGTGGGTATGGTGTTTGAGTGCATGGCTTAATGCTGGTACTAGGCTGACAAGTGGACTTGATGATCCTAAAGGTCTTTTCCAACTTTAACAACTATAATCCTATGAAAACTACAGGTAGACAAAATATTTTCTACCAATATAATATCTTCCAGCTCTGGCCTCTACTCAGAAATGTCAGACCACTTCTACTCTCCCCTTCCCTTACAGAAAATAGCAGGTAGCTTTCTTAACATTTTTCAGCAATTAATCTTCAGACAATTTTATATTCTTTGCCTTCCCCATTTAAAAAAATAAATAAATAAGCCTACCTTGACAGTGAAAAAATAGGGGATAGAAAGGTTAAATGGTTTGCTCATGGTTGCACTGGAGCTCTGTGGATGAGGCATTTCCTGCAGCACCAGAGCAGTACTGAAAGCCACCCTTCCTTTGGACAATAGACACCAAAACTTTTGCAAATATCCATGAATTCAACCCCAGAGCAGTGCTGCTCCTCCTGCCAGCAGCACCACCTCCCACTGCACAAAAGCAAATTGCAGTTGGAGCAAGAAGAGCTGGTACTGTCACCTCTGCCTTTGCTGTGCGTGGAGAAAGCAGCACCTGAGCTTCCAAAGTCTCCCCTCAGCCACAATCATTTGTGAATTATCATTTGTACAAATGTTCTCACCCTGTTCCCTTCCTGACCAAGCTCAGAGGTGTCAGTGCTACTGCAGCCATCCAGCAACTGTTTACTACATAATCCTCCACTGCATCCCACTGACGGCTTTCCTTGGAGGGAAACAAACATTCTTACAAATACAGATGACATATGGAATTATAAAACAGCCTGTTGGGTAAATTAAAGATCTCCTTTATCCTCAAAAACATCCAGCTTTACAAGTCTAATGTGGAGCGCTGTACAATGCCAGATACATTTGGAAACCATCCCAGCTATCACTTTGAAACTCTGCCTATTTAAAAGTTTTGGCAACTTTAATCGCAGCCACAAAAGCTTCAGCAAAATTGCTGTTTTAATGAGACCAGTTCTGCCAGGAAGCGACAAAGCAACTGATGCCATCTGTTTGCATCTACCCACATTTCATCTATTAATGTGAGCCAAACTTACAGTCATCAGTATTGTTTTACTGGGATCATTATCTGGCCTAAAAATAAGCTATGGGTCTTATTCACTGCTGAAGTAACTGAAATCAGCGTTCTTGCACCAGATATAAGCTTGATCCAATGTGATTTTGGCCAGAAGAGAAACCAGGAATGGTTCAGCTCCACATGCCATGAATGCAAGTGAACCTTGGCTAAGCAGATAAATGCTTTCTTCACATATGCATTACAAGCTGAAAACTAACTACACCTGTGGGTCACGGTGTCTGTTTTCTGAATCGCTGTGAACTTAAAATAGGTGGAATAGAAACAAGTTAAAAGATGTTACTATTTTCCTGCGCTGCTATCAAGTTTCTAGTCAATGACCCAACATGAAGTAGCTAAATAAATCCAACTGGCTTCTTTTCTATGCATTCTCTCTCAGGATACTTTTTCCCACTTATTTCATGCAGTTATAAAACCTTTGGACAGTTGTAACGATAAAACATGGATATTACTGCGACCTGAGTGGGTCGCAGTTGGTGAGAGAGAGACGGTGAATCTTGTTTCTTGAATCAGAAGGCTTATTTATTAATATATGATATAATACATTATAGTTATACTAAAAAGAATATAGAGAGAGGTTTGCAGAGCAGCTAGCTAAGCTAAGAAGAGATAGAAAAGAACCCACAACAAAGTTGTGGCCAAGGACTCAGTCCCCTGGCTTGAACTGATGATTGGCTCTTAATTATAAACATAGAAAATGAGCCAATCAAGGTGAATCCTATTGCATTCCACAGCAGCTGATAATAATTGTTTACCTTCTCTTCGGGGGCCTCTGGCCTCCCGAAGATGCAGAAATCTGAAAGGAAGGATTTCTGTGGAGAAATGTCTGCGACACATGGATATGGGCATTAGTGTCTGTTACTTGAAGGCAAAACCTAAAACCATTAATTGATTTGACGCTCCAGAGAAAGGCACTGCAGAGAGATGTCAGCTTGCATTTGGTGATGCCTCTGTCTGCACGCTGAGCAACTGCAGTAACCAGGGCTGAGAGGGAACTGCAGGAACCGCAGCAATTCCGGGGCTCTGATCCGAGGCTGAGCTCCAGGTGCATCTCAGCTCCCGCACAGGCAGCTCTGCAGGTACAAATTCCCGCTCCCCACCTCCCCATTCCACCTCCCTCAGCTGGACCTCATCTTCTACCCTCTGGGAGGCTGACACGTGGGCTGAAAGGAAATCAGAGCCAGATCCACCAAGATCCATGCCCTGGTCAGAGCCAGGGCTGTGGAGGTGCATTGAAGCCCAGCTGACCTGCAGCTTAGAGCAATCTAAAAGTTGCTGGGATTTTAGCTGGCTAGAGACTGGGAAAGTACGAGGCCGTGGCTAATTCCGAGTCCTGCACCTGCAAGGCAGCGTGTCCTTGGGCGTAGCTGTAGTATGATAACAAATAGTGAAAGAGGCGTGAGAAAAGAGAGATGTAACCCCTGAGGAATGGGGAAGAGCTGGTGGTGTGGTGTGGCCAATGGACGGTGTAAATGACAGAATATTCATGAGCTCATCACTTGCTGTGTAAGTGTCTGATGCTCTCTGCAATAAACGGAGCTCGCTGATGACTCAGATTGAGCCCCGAGCTTTCCCCGCACCCTACAAACGGCTCATCCCCGACAAACGGCTCATCCTGCAACAAAAAAATCTCAGAATCAATTGTTTGGTTGGAAAAGAGCCTTTAGATCACTGAGCCCAACTCATCAGAGACAGCTCTGCGCATCTTGTGCTTCAAAACTCCCTGAAGACCGTGGAGGGCAGAGGTGGAGCTGCTCAGGCAGGGATGATGTGAGCTCGTGAGGAACAGCAAGCGCTGTCTGCCCTGGCTGGCAACACACATCCTTCCTCCTGGGATAGTTGAGCCTAATAAGATTAATAATTTAATCTCATTTTTGATGGCACGAGATCATCCTCACACAAAAGGAGATGGACAGACAATCTCTAACCAAATGTTAACAAAAAATAGGGCTAAGCAAAGCAAAAGAAGAAAAGTTGTAGGCTGTTTAATGCCTGTAAGATCTGGAATAAGACGTTTCTAGTGGATGGAGAAACTAATTTTCCTGGTTTCCGGGTTGTTTCCCACACATAAGAAAAAATATGTGTGGAATCACTATTCTCCAACATTTTAAAACATAATTTACTATAAGCAAGATGTTAGTTTCCTTGGCTGAATGCAGACATTGTCCTGCAATAGGGATAATTCTTCCCAGTTCCTCGGGCCTCTCATAAATTTATTTC